>NC_092424.1:45776227-46097043 GCF_036169615.1 Heliangelus exortis
GGCTCTTATGGAATGCATGCTCTTTCTTCTACTTGGCTTCTGGCAAGAATAATATTGAAACCTCTGAAGAGTCATGAGGGCTGTATGGGGGAAGTTTTTAACAAGAGTGCTGATGGGTCTCTCAGCAGCACAAAATTGTACAGATAAGGAGTAATAAAATGCAGCTAAGTTTGCAAAACATCTGAAATAAAAAAGAGCTTTATAGAAACTTTTCTTCTTACTGCATTTTGCCATGAGTGAGACATTTTTGCCCTCCCGTTTTTAGATTGAGGAGGATAGGGACAAAAAGTGAGGTATTAGAGAAAACTGTTAGGTGATAGAGAAATGGACAGTCTGTGGGTATCTGCTGTGGCAAGAATGTTGCTTTTGAACTGCAGTCAGTTGCCCTGAGATTCTGTTCCAGGTTTAGGGACAAGGCTCTGTCGGGGCCCTGATGGTGTTAACAGGCCTAATGACCACCCACACACATGCTCAGGCCATGGACATCAGTGCTGCCTGAGCCATTTCCAAGCTGTGCCTGTGTCCAGTCCAATCTGGTCCTATCTCCTGGGTGGATCCCTTGGACCCACACTGTGACCTGGTCTCCTGTCTCTGGATCCTTCTGCTGCTCCTGAGTGGACTCCCTGGGCCTGGTTTGTTCCCCTGCTGTGCCTGCTGCTTTTAATAGACCCTGTTACTAGTCCTGTCCCTGTCCCCTGTGTTCAGCTCCCGAGGGACAGCGTAAGCGGTTGTGGATTTGGTCAGTGCTGGTGTCAACTCTGCTCATGGCTTCCTTGACCGCAGGGGCAGCCAACACTCACTGCCTCCAACCAGATGGTCCTCTTGGTGACTGCTGTCTTGTCCAAAGCCTGCCTGAGTCAGTGTTAGGTCTGCACTGTGGTGATGCCATGATGCCAGTTCATGGCACTGCAGTTCACGAAGGTCTCTACTTAAGAGGTTTAGTCTCCTGCCTAACAATGTCTGCTGAAATGTCTGGTCTCTGTGTGAGGAAGGTTGATGCTTTTGTCCCATATTAGTCTCAGCCTGGCAGTATGAGTCCCAGACTGTGATGGAGGCTTTGAGTAAAGGCTGGCAAGTTTGCTGATAATTCATCTCTCTTGTGACTCTAAGCCTGAAAAAAAAGATTGACAGTAAGTTGTAGCAGTACAGAGAAGAAGGGAAAAGTAGGAGGGTGAGAGCATTCTGTGGAAAGGGATGGGGACATAGAGGGCTATAAAGCAAAGATGGTTTTGTCTTTAGCTTTGGGAAGCTTTGTCTGCTTTCCTATTAGCAGACCAAATGATATTGGAAGCGACTCCGCAGGAATCATTCCATGGACTGTTCTGTGGTCTGAAGGACAGAAAATCCAAAACGGGAAATTGCAGTGAGGATTCATGTCAGTTGCAATAGGTTACATTAAAAAGAAATTGTTGCATAGCATTACATATTGCATGACAACATGTTAGAGATGAATCAAATGTAAGATAGACAAACCATGCTAGTTTTTTAGTTTCTAGACAGCATTTTTTTTAATTAATGTAGCCAGGGGAAGACTTGGAGGTACCTTCAGAATTAACAGCTATTGGGCTGGGGCTGATACTTATTTCTGCAGGAGAGTCTGTGTAAGGCTAGCAATGCTTCTTAGTTCAGCAAGCCCTCCAATAAAGCCACTTAAAGCCAGATGTGTTCGCCTTCCTTTTGCCTTCACAGTTTTTGTGTCAATCACAGCTACTGTTTTTAATGAGGGCTGTCTCCCTCCCAGCCCATGTTAGCCACCTATTGCCATACATCATGTAGTGCAGATATGGTGACATAGCAATCTTTTTCATTGTGCAAATCATTAAGTGTGCAGATAGCAATTTGAAATTTGTAAATATTCTGACAAGTCAATTGCCCCCTGCCCATTTAATACCCATAATCTGCCAAGGTAGACCTGTCACTACAGACAACATTATCACCAAGCTAGTGTGGGCCGTCATGCAATATCTGCCAGGATGTTAATAAAAGATCTGAAGAGCAAAAACAAAAAAACAGCTCAAAATGACAACTATAAACAACCTGCCAGTTGCAATAAAAAATGTTGTCCCTGGGAAATTAAAAATTTCATACCACAGTGTTCATGTCTGACTATACCAATGAATGGCATAAACAAGATTATGACTTTTCTATAGTTAAGGCAGAGTCTGAGGTCCAACACAGACGCTTTTCTCTAGAGCATGAATGCCTCTTGTAAAAGAAATAAAAATACACGGTATTCCTGACAATTTTCTTTTTTCCTAATGTTATGCTATATATTTTCAAGTTTGCCTTGGAAGACTTCTCTTGTAATGAAATGTGAAGAAAAGACTCACAGGTTCCAAAATAGAGAATAATACTGTGATTATGCGTATTCTTGGTGGTTTGTGTGAAGAGAAAACACAGCAGATGCTGTTTGATGTAATCAAAACAAATTGCAATCTAAAAAGATCATAAACATACACTGTATTTTGGTATTACTCTGTGATCTCCTTGTTGGAAAAGTTTTCAAAATGAAATATTGAATAGTTAACATTTTAAGTACTATGAATAATACAATTTTTCCCCTGGAACTCAGTCTGTGTGTTCAAATTTTTAGCTACTGTTTTTTAACTCATTTTAACTAATAAGCCCTTAAATCTCTTGGCAAAGTGAGGTCTTCTGTCCCGTTTTGTACAGTGGGAGAACTGGCATTCCCGCTTGTCCTTGGGCTAGGGCAGATGCCCTTCCCTCTCCCCAGAGCACTCCTCCTGCTTAGAGGCTCCCCTGCCTTCCCAAATTCCTGTTGTCACTGCTAGTGAGTAGTCACTGTGTTTAGGTTGAAGGTATGGGCTGGAACAGTGATATGCTGTTAGATTATTTAATCCCTGCCTTTGTAAGAGTTACACAGGAGAACACTGAGATTTCTTTTTTCTATTTTTTTTTTCCTCTCTTTTGCTTAAATCTGTTCTGCTCCAAACAGTCCATTCTGTGAAGAGCTAAGGCAATGAGAAGTAACTCCTTCCTGCAGACTAGAACAGGAGTGATGTTACTTTTGCTTCTGACAGGCAGGTTAATATCTCTGCCTCCCCTTCGCCCTAAGCCTTCCCTTGTGGTACACTGTGGGAATGGCTCTTTCTCCAGAGGGATGCTGAAGCGAAATTTTTTGGTGGCTCCATCTGGCATTTACCTGTTTTGAGGAGCTTGTGTAGAGCTTTTGTCCCCTTCCCTCAGTGTTTAGGGATGACCGGGGCTCTAGCTCAGACAGGGGTGGGGAGCTGAAACCAACCACTGGTTGGGTTGGTGAGCTCTGAGCTGCCCCAGGAACTGGTAACACAAGGCCTTGGGTACAGCTGTTAAAGAGGGCAGAAGGGAATCAACACTGACTGAAGAAGTGTTAGTTCTGTTGAGACAGTTCTGTAAGTGTTTCTGAGCCTTGGTGTTTGAGAAATATTTCTGTCTCTGCAGATTTCAGGCAGTGCATGATAACATCAACATATACAATTCCAATCTGTAGGGAACTTTAGCCCAGATGCAGTTTGAATGATAGGTTTTTGTCACTGTATATGCTGGGATATAAACTCTGCTCTAGCAGGCAGAAACTTGGAAAACCTGGGTTGAAACTGGGCTATCTCTGTTCAAGGGCAGCAGTGTGAGGGATTTTCTATTTTGATGTCAGATCTGTGTTCCCTTAATGTCTTTTTCCAGGTTCAGATGGTTAAAACAAGGTCCAGATGTTTCTTTTCCTCTCAAAGGGATACAATGTGCATTCTGCTAGCACTACAAGAGACTGAGGGAGTTCGAAACTGACGGGCTTGATTAGGAACATGCCTGGGCTTAGTTACCACCTGAATCAATAGGTCCTTAGCTTTACTTTAGAGTTTGTGTTTTGATATTTGATATCTTGCTATAACTCCCTTAGAAAGAAGGATGCTCCTATGGATGAGGCCATAGATCACAATTCAGCTGTGCTGGAAAGCTATTGCCTGTTCAAGTTGTGATATGAATCAAAAGCCTTGTAATTATAATGTGACTATTGTTCTACTTATGTAGAAGTGGCTCTTTTCCATTTAACTTTGCACTTTGCTTTGCCTTAAACCAATTTATGAAAAGTATTCTCATTCTGGAGTAGGTATTAGTCCGTAGAGTGACACCACTGGAATTTTAGTTTTTCCATTCTAATGTATTACTAGAAAAATTGCCTATGAATACAGATCATCTGGCTGAGGAGATCTGAACTAAATGCCCACCTCAACTTTGTGAGCTGCTATCCGAAAAAACATGAAAAAATTGCTGTGGCCTGTCATCCCTGGTATTAGCAGCAAACTGCATTTACAAACCTTGTGAATAGCTGGCAAAGAAAAACCTGGGCACTGTTTCATCCCCTCTCACATTCATCACTGATGTAGAGAACATGCAGCTTCATTGCTTCCTAATTCAGGTAGGTTAGCTGAGTGCTTCAAATTAGGAAGGAAATATCAGCAGGTTAATCCTTGTGCTTTGATTCTTCTTGATTTCTCCTTCTGTCTGCTGCTTTATGTGCACAGAGGAGCACAGAGATACTACCTAGCACAGAGGAACTGTGTTTTCTGTCTCAGGTGTCAAGGAACTGGTGTAATTATGGAATACAAATCAATGCTATTTAGTAGTCAAATATTATTCCTATCTACAATTTTCTTTTTTTTTCCTGTCCTGCTTTTGTTCATTTAGACAGGATTTCTACTCTCCCTGCTTTTCACCTCCAAGCTCAAGGTGATGTGAGCTTTAATCAGCAGGTTCCCAAACTGTAGCTCTTGAGTTCTGTGGCCATCAATCAAGTGTCAGAAACTGTCTTAAAACGGAGAGGTTAAAATTTTAAATCTATTCTATTGTTATCTGATTCTTTTTGGGAACAGGCAGCAAGATTTTTGAAATGCCCTGTTAATAAAGAGATAACTTGAAAGCTTTAGTTGATGTGAATGTGTATTTCTTGGCAAAATTCATTGTTATGAATATAAATGGTAATTTTATTTGGAACATTTAATTGCTTATTTGTGCCTTTTATGATTGTCACAGTGCCAGGTATAATGGGTTACCTCTCTGCTGTCACTGGAGAAGAAAGTACAAGCAGGGAGTGTCTTTCTTCCTAGCTGGTGAATAATAATCTCAGTTATTTGCCAAAGGACCCCAAGATATTGATAAAAAACTGTGCTGTTGTCACAGGAAAGCAATGGCTGCTGTGGCAGCTGAAGCCATTAGCTTGCCTACTGTTCCTCACAGTGGGACTGTGCTTCAGGTGTTCAGAACACCAAAGGGTTGAGAATGATGTTCTTTCCTTCTCTCTCCCATTTACCTCCTGCATAACCGAAGGCAGAATGATTCATGTGGGTGCTCTGTTCCTCAGCTGACCAGTGTGTATCATGACATGGTGGAAGACATTGATCATGAACTTACCTTATGTTTGTTCAACTAATATTTTTAAAATTCATATTGCATACATGCCAAATTACATAATTTATCATTATGAAATAGGAGTTTTCACATTTCTAATGCTATCAATTTCTGGCATTTATATTAGATTATATATTTAAATTATTTTTTAAAATAGGAAGTTTTGAAGAAAAAGCCCCCAACAACTAATTTGATTTCTAATCAACTATGTGATCAGCTATTACATACAGAACAAAAAAGGCAAAGTCCTTCCAAAAGATTCTAAAAGGGCTGGTATTTCTTGAATCTTTATGGGGTGATGGCTGCTGTATCTAGGCCAAAAATAGTATGTGCTTAGGAAGAGAGGGGAGAAAACAAGCTGCCCCTCATATCAAGATTAATAACTACCTAGAAAATACTACAGGTAGAATCATTGCTAGGAGGAACAACATTGGATTTATGTGAATCCAAGGTTTGCTGAGGTTTGGTTATCCCCATGTGTATCAATAAGCTTCACCAAATGAATACCATGAGTAAAGGTTATTATGGTGATTGTAGTTTATGATTTATTCTGCCAAAGCAATGAAAGCAGCTATGGAGAGCAGCTGTAGTAGGTTTCCATTTCAGTTTAAGGATGATTAATTATATCTGTGTAAAAACTAGGCCAGTCTGTGTTCAGACAGGAATGATGTATTCATCTCTCCAACTACAGGTACAGTAGTACATCATGATCTATCTCTTGTCAGTGCTGGGCAGGTTTCTCTGAAACTGCCTTTCATTTTGGAATAGGTATTTAGATTTATTATTCTGCTGATAGGTAAAATGAGAAGGTTTGCTTCTCTGCCTGTTTATGGCCTTGTGTAAGCTCAATTTGGTGTGTTGGTGATCTGACCAAATTTATTCTGGGTTTGGCTATGGGCTTTGTTTATTGTAATTTTGCCTTTATAGTGAGGGACAGTTTCTCATTTAGTGTATCACTTATTCTGGCCTTCACCAGGACATCCAGGCAGTCCTGGCTATTTGTAATTTCTGAATGACTTACAGAGTCTCCACATATACTGATGTAGTCAGATCTGTTAGCTCCACTGTCTGCATTTATTTTATTTATTTTTATTAAACACACAAGAACCCACTTACAGCCATTCTTCCTTGCAGAGAAGTGACCTAGTGAAGGGATGAGGCTAAAGCAATCAGGAACCTCATGCCTTTCTTATGTTCTGGGAGTCCTCTGAATTTGCAAGATTGCAAGACAGGCAACAAGGTCAAGCTCTTGGAGTTCAAGGTTTTGGAGATTTGAGTTTCCTAGGGGAATTATACAAGCTAGCTTAAAGCTTGAAGTTTCCAATGTAAATGTCCCAGAGTTTTCAAAGAAACTTCCAAAAACTGAGATACGGATACATTTCCATGATTTAAAACATTTTTATTGCCATAGGATTTCTGAGTAATTTGGATGGTGTGTACCCACTTCCAAATTTCTAATGCAATTAAAATCCACAAAGATTGAGCTTGCTTAGTTTATAGGATTATACTTCCATCTAGCAACTTCAGAGTGGCAAGTGCCCAGAAAGTGTCCTCCCTTGTCTTGAGTACTGCATGATCTAAATTGCTGTAAGAAATATATTTCTGACACCAAGTTTTGGATCTCTTGCCCATAAGTCTATATATTCTCATGTAAAGAAACTCCAAGTGGAAGGATGTTGCATGTGTGTGAGTGGCAAGGGAGAAGCTGTTGAATGCATTGTCACTGTTTAATACTAGCCCAGCAATGAAACCAAGTAACAGATGCTCTCTATTAATCTCTCTCTCCTCCCTGATAAAGAAAGGAGAGAGAATAAGGGAGAGAGACTTATGGGTTGGAAACTAAACTACACAACTTTAACGAAACAGTGATGATAAATAGGAAAAATTACTAAATATATACAAATGTACAGGAAAATTGATACCACGTTCCTTCCCCCTTTTCCCCTAGTAACTCTCACATCACCACCGAGGCTGCAGGGCAACCCTGGGAAAGTCCAGGCTGGGCTCTTGGGGTCATCAGCAGTCAGGAGCTGGAGGCAGGAACACACAGATATGGGCTGGCACGGATCAGGACCACAGGCAGACGAACGGACGGAATCCTCCCAGGATGCCGAAGCAAAACAGGGAATCGGTGAAGGAAGGGAAGCAGGAAAGGCAGGAAGCAGGAAGCCAGAAGCTGGTTTGACCCTCGTGATGCCTCAAATTTATACTGAGGATGACGTGTATGGGATGGAATACTCTGTTTGGTCAATTCTGGCATCTATCTTGCCCGTTCCTCCCCAAAGGAGGGCTGCAGGTGGGACCTCTTTATCCCTTCTGGAGGGTAAAACGTTTCTCAGAACTGAGCAGTGTCCTTGGCTCTGCACACCAGTCTCTAGCAGTAACTATAAACATCAAGTGTTATCAGTCCTAGAAGCAGAACACTGTCTGAGGAACTTGCTGTTAATTTCAGCAAGTGCAACTACTTACAAGAGACTTAGCTAAAAGCAAAAGTACAAGACAGAAAATCACCTTTATCCTGGCCCAAACCAGGACACTTGGACCACTATTAAAGGAGCAAAGGGATTTGGCATGTAACATGTAACCATTCTGCACTCTTAAATATCACTTCCATTGTTTGCATGTGTGCACTTTTTTTACAAAATTGCCTATAACATAATTATTTGGTGAAGATACTAGATAAGTGTCTGTTGAACTTTGAATTGATTTCTGGAAGCCAGGAGACAAGGATGAGTGCTAAGACACCCAGTGTCATGAATAGTTTTGCTTAGTTCTGCAACACTTAATTAGCCAGATTTAGACAGATGTGACATTTACACTGTGAGGTTTGCAGTTTAGCTCAATAGGTGAATGGCTATTTGAGCCATGAATAAGTCTCTAATACACTCATTTCTGACATATTGTGTCTGAATTGCAGGTCTTTGATTAAAGCCCTTTTTTCTTCAAGAGTGTTGTGAGAAGTGACAAACGTGTATTATTAAACTCACCACACAAGTTTTACCTGTTCCAAAAAACCCCCCTAACTCCAAAGTCAACATATCAAGGAATGCATATTGACTGTCAGAGATTCTATCATATAATCTCAGCTACATGTTTGCTACAAGGTGTTCTGAACATTTGATTAGCATCCAGAATCTCTGTATTGATTGGCAAAAGGTTGAAATGGGTTTTGTCTTTCCACCTTTGTAAGATTTTTAGCTCCTCTGTGCTCTTCCCACTTGAACCAATAGGTTTTTCGTGGCTTCAGAAAGTTATCTATGCAAAAGTGGTTGGTACCAAATTCTGGATGCACACAATTCTTCAACAAATATTATCAATTAAATTTTAGGAATATTAATGAACCTGCAGCTAATGCCAATTTTCTGCAATATACAACTTCTAAGTGAAATGAGTGGTATTCCAGTTTCTGTGCTTTGGTAGCAAGTCCATACAGAGATCTGCAGTAGGAAGGAGAAGTGGCTTAGTGAGGTGAAGCAGATGTTTAGACACCTTCTCTGAAACTCTGAAGTGCTGGCATTTCTTTGGTAACGGCTGTATTTTTGAGATCTAGACTCCACTTTTCACTGTTTTGTGAGGTCTCAAGTGACTTGGTCTAGACTTTCTTGTGTCACACTTGCGTTGGGACTCAGTCATCTCAAATTCATCAATTTCAAATATTTTTTTTTTTCTTTTTTACAATTTTCCAAATGCCACCACCTCCTTATTTAGAAACTGGTACTGCTTGGATATTTAACAACGTGCTAATTTTCTGTTTAAACATATTGAATGCATCTTTAGGTCGTGAAGATACAAATTAATTCTTTCCTTTTTGTGTTTGACCATCAAAATTCAGGGGTTTCAAAATCAACAAGCTTCTTCTAAGTAGTCTAAAATGAAAAAAATCTAAAATGAAAAAATGAAAAAAAAAAAATCTAAAATGAAAAAATCTAAAATGAAAAAAAAGAGGAAGCTCCAGAGATGTTGAATAAGGATAGTATGAGAAACAGACAAAGAAGTTTAGCTTGTCACAACAAAAAAAATTGCTGTGTTGAGTCCAAAGGTAGTGATTTCAAAGAGACTGTAAAGATTTGCAAAATTCATAAGGTCAAAGAGAGGTTCCCTAAACTGGCGAATTTCAGTCTTTGCAAAAGTGACCAAGATAAAGCCATTATTTATTTGGAGCTGGTGGAGAGTAGGGCCAAGTGAAATTGTAGCCTTACTCTCAGAGAGGAAAAGAAGGAGCTTTGTGGCAATTTTCTAGTGATGACTGCGGAAGTACCTGTGCACCTGTTAGATGTGGGATGTTCTAGAGTTTGTGTGCAGAAATCCTGCCTTCAGAGTCATCAGTGAAGTAGGAAAGAAAGCAGTGAAATACCAAATTTGCTACAGAATTGCAGTTTTAGATGCTGATGGCTTAATTTGGATAGGGAAATTATAAAAACAGAAAAACATCCCTATTGTCTCAAAATTCTTTTATATTATGAAGTTATGCATCCAGCTCTATAGTGTTTCCACTGTTCCTCCTTAAACTTTTATCTACCCTGATTTTAAGATTCTTTAATATCCTTCTGCCTTCCTATTTTCACTCCTAAGCATGGAAGAGAAAAATATATATTCAGAACATTTTATTTTGTTTGCCATCTTATAGGACTGTTGATTTTTAGGAGAGTCAAACATTCAGAAGACCTTGATAGATAAGTAATAATAAGGCAAGAATGAGACCAATTTATTTTACTTTTAGGAGCTGGCATGTAAAAATATTTGAGGGTAAAATACAGGAGATAGGTAATCTTTTGTAAAAGGTCATTTAGAAGTAGGAGTAAATATTTTTCTAATGAGCAAAATATTTCATGTTGCTTAAAAAGGCTTGAGCTGGATATTCTGCAGTCAAGAGTTCCCTTATTCAATAAGATAAACAGGTGTAGTCAGATCTCTGTCTCATTGACACAAAATAATAGAGAAAATATTTTCCCCCTAAAGTAGTTGTGTGAGAGTTGAAGCACTAGTGTGAGAATACAAAGCATCTAACTTTGATGCAGGAATGAGTCCATCTGAAAGGAACAGGGAGGTGTAAAGCTGTTCAAAAAGGGGCAGACTTGTTCAGAGAAATCATCTGTTTCCAAGCTCAGCAAGTGGGGCAGTGCCCATCCAGGGGCACCAGCAGCTGCTCCTGCAGCCTCTGCCTCCTCAGACTCAGTTATTGCCCCTGGGTCTGAAGAGAGGGGAGGGCGGAGGTTGCTAAACAGAGCATGTAAATGTGTGTATATAGTATAGAATTCACAGTTCTAGAAACAGCCATGTATGCTGATAGGCTTTCAGAACATTCCTGTCTATTCTCAGGACCTGTTCCTATCCTCGAGCTCGCCAAGCTCACTCAACTCTGTTATGTGAGCCATGTGTGAGCTGGGGGGTCCTTACTCTTCTCCTTGCCAGTCAGGTTTTTCCAGACAGACATTTCTTCACTCTAGGGCTTTTTTTCGTTACTGCATTACTTGATGCCAGGCACATGCAGGTTTTGGGTCTTTGAAATTCCTGGAGGTGACCACATGTGACCAATAAGA
This sequence comes from Heliangelus exortis, assembly GCF_036169615.1. NCBI lineage: Eukaryota > Metazoa > Chordata > Aves > Apodiformes > Trochilidae > Heliangelus > Heliangelus exortis. Next base: position 45,787,171 of record NC_092424.1, read on the forward strand.
ATGACTGTGCACCTATACTCAGATACACGAGGTGTTGCAACTCTTGCTTTTTGAGTAACTGTGAGGCACGCTGGAGTGGAGACGGAAGATGCACAGCATGAGCAGACTGACTGCCATTTGTGTTGGTCTGTAGCAAATGTATACATTCATAACTTGTCACAGAGAATTTTCAAACTTAGACGTAATTTTGTAACTCTTAGATGAGGTAATTGATGACATAAACTTGCTGCTACACTGAGCGTGCCATGTGCTAGCACATGCATAACATGTTTATTTATATGATGCTTTCTATCACTGTTAAGGGAGTTTTTCTAGAGCAGTCTGAGTTCTTTCCTCTATTGTGACAGAACTTGCATTTAAACACCTGCTCAGCCATACCCAATGAAGTTCACCTACAGACAGTTTCTTTTCTGTCTTTTGTGGACTGCCCTCTAATAGCAGAATTTTACCTATAATTCTGGGATACCTGTTTTCTCCCTCACTGCTGGCAGGCCCCTCAGTGGGCAGCCCCCTCTGTGGATTTCTGCTTCTAGAACTGAAAGAACTCAGTAAGTAAAGCAAACTCTCACACTCTCAAGATACATATCTGTCTCTTTTTTGCATATAAGCAAGATGAAGGCTGACAAGAAGGAGAAAGGAGAAAAAAGGTGATTGTTTCTGACTGCCTCTATTTCTAGTGGCTTTGGGGCTCAGTCACATTTGCATAGACCTGTAATCAATTACCTATCTCTGTATTCTCTGAGGCTGGTGGTCTACTGACAAACAGAGGATGGGAGACTGAAAAACCTTACCAGTAATCCTAATTTTGAGTTTTAAACTATTTTTCTGAATATTTTCTGTAACTGAATTGACTTTTTTCAGATAAATGAGGAAATAAAAACTCGCAGATCTGCAAGATCCACAGGAAGCCAGTGAACAAAAGAGTATCAGTGTTCAAACAGCTCCTAATGTCTGTTTGCATAAGAGGAGCTTTCATAAAACAATAAAAAGCTACAGAACTTCCCATGCAAAAGTGATCATTTATAGAGCACGCTCAGTTGTAGCGATACTAATGAAGCTGTTCAGAGACAGTAAAAAAAAAAACCTAAAATCATGATTGTGTTTACAACAGATTTCAGCATGGTCTTGAGGTGTCTGGCTTGAGCAGAACTCTGAACTTTGGCTCTGTCCTTGCCATCCTGCTCTAGTAATTAAAACAGAAGATGACTTAGGTCTGACTTGTTCCCATTTAGCAGTTTTTCTTCCCTGAACTCAGTGGAAATTGTTTTCTTACTGTGTGTTTCACCAGTGATGAAGAAAATAATATTTGTTCTTATCTAGCTGCTTATACAGCCAGGTGATAGGAAAGGAAACAATATTTTGGAGGCTGTTATGGTCTGCTATTGCTTTTAGTTACTGAATAAAGGACTTCAAAGGATGGTGTTTGATGTCCTTGTTTTCAGTCTTCTGAGTGGAAAAGAGGAGAAATTCAGATTATGGATATAAGCAGAGGCTCCTGACTCATCAGCAGGAGGCACCCTAAGCTGGTAAAAAATCTGCTATTGAGATGTGAAAGAGAAAGAAAGGCTTTGCTGATATCAACATAATGTTCTCACTTAAACCAAGCTGAAATAAATCCATTACTAGATTGCAGAATTAGAATAAAGTGTGGCCGGAGTTCTTATTGTATCAAAAAAATGCCTCTAATTAAAGAACAGTGGGTACAAATACACTTGGATCTAATCCATCAAATAATTTTCCCTGTATCATCTGAAATGAGTGTGATGCTGATTCTGTTGAGTAAAGTTGAAATACATTATATGTCTGTGATGACTAAATGATTTTTTTTCTGGGATGAATTCTGTTTAGTTTGAAAGAATTAAGCTTTGATTTGTTTACAGTGTCTTCTGGTACCCCAACAGCTGATTGCTTCAGAATCCCTTTACCTACATAAATCAGTGAGACTGCTAATTTGGCACAAGAGTTGCAATTGCCAGATAATTTAGAGAAAAAGAGCATGTGTGTGCATGCATATGTGTGAAATAGTTTAGTGTCATAAGTACATTATAGATATAGTGTCAAGTGAAGATACATGATGTGAGAGAGAATACATTTAGTGAAAGATATACAAATTGGCAGACCAAGCAAATGTTTTCATATATAGCTCCTTCAACAGGATTTTAAAGCTTTAGGTGGGATTGTTGGGCTGAGTGGATTCAGGGAAGACTTTCCAAGTTTGTGCACTCAGTTTATGCCATGGCAGACACTGAGGAAGGTAATGAATTAAACCCAAAGCTGTCACTAAGGTATCTGGCTTTAAAATATGTTGAAACATGGAGAAACTGTCTTCTGCCTAAGTGGACCATAAGGCAAATGCTTTTCTGTGCTTTTTTCATGTGATTATGTTCGCTTTTTTATAATTGTTCTCCCGTTTTCTTGCGGTGTGATGAACATAATGGAAATAGATCAACCTCTCATTTTCACCTGCTTAGAGACATGAGAAAAAACAGGCCATAAAATCAAAGGGTAATAAATCTAGAGGTAATAAAAGAAAATACTTTTTTACCTAATGAGTAGTCATTGCCTCATGGAAATTAGAGCCTTAGGAGGTCAGCCAGACAAATCTTGTAGATGCATTAGGTAACGTTAGGATCATGAATAATTTTTGCAGTTATGCAAGCTAAGGCAATGACTCAAACTTCAAGCTTCATTGCATAAGGGCAGTGTTCATTGAGGGAGCAGGAGTTTTCTTATATATGCATATGCAATTTCCAAATAGTCAGTCTATTATAGGCTCTTTGTCTTTGAAAATTCAGCTACTATGAAGTCCAAAGGTCAGATAGAGTAATGACCTGATTGAGAGTGGCTTCTCTGGTTTACCTGCCAAATACCTGGCTGCTTTTCTCAACTACATCTTGCAAGAGTCTGCTAGGGCTCCCCACTCTGTGTCTGACTTTGGTACCTCCTGAACTTCAGGCAGTTTTGGGGCACCTCGATCAAAGCTTGTCCTTTCCTTTTCTCTCCAAAACTCTTCCTGATTCCCCTACTCACAGTAATAGTAATGCTAACGTCTCCACAAGAAGTGCCACATCAGAGAGTTGATATGGAAGCAGGATGAAAACACAACATACACATCCCCATCAGCACACACTACCACAAACCATTGTATGTTTCATCACAGCTACATCAATCCTGTTAAATAACTCCTGGTGCAAAGGGCTTTGTCCCTCCTTCACTCTCCTTGATTGCAGTGGCTCTGGCAGTCACCTGACTGGTATGAATTTTGGTAGCTAAAAATGTCAGAGAATGCCATTAAGATAATTTAGCTATGTCATGAAACTGCACCCTGCAGGGCTATTTCATGTGTCCTCCTCGAATTCCCTCATCTAACTGTCAAATTAAGAAGTGCAAAGTGATGTAAGATACACATCAGTACATTAGTTTAGGGCTTTTTTCCCTCTTTGCTAAGAGGTGCTTGATTGTTGTTGGAGGGGTTGTTGGTGGGGTGGAGGGAGAAAGAGATAGTAAAAAAGAATAGGTGGAATGAAAAAGGAATAATTTCAAACCTTTTCCTTTTTTAACCTACTCATCTAGCCTAAAAGTTAGTGCATTACAACAGATTAGAAACCTTTGCCTCTGATTCTGAATACATAGCATCACTGTCTTACTTAAATATATCCAATTTTGTTCTGACTGTGCTTTACCTATTTCAAGAAATGAGGCATTATGACTTCCTTACAAGTATACTTCTTATATACCAGAAAAAACGTCATCTTGTTTAGCTACATCTTGCTGTGAGCTCATTATGAAGTGTATTTTTGGTATCTTTCTTAATGTTTGTTAAATTTTCTGAATTTAACCTCAGATTCTCCTGTCATTAACCATAATTTTTCTTACACCATCCCCTGCTTTGCCCTTCTCAAAATGTGCATTGGCTCACCATTGTTGAATTTAAATCTGATTAATTCTTACTTTTCATGAAGCAGCTTCTCAGTTAAGCTCCACAAAGGTCAAAACATCTTCTGGACACATACCAGCAACTTAAGAGAAAAAAGAAATGCATTTGAAAGCTTCCAGTTATGGTGTTTGTACACTAGTAAAATATTGTCGCTGCCAATCAGATTCAATCAGATCCAATTAATTGAGAATTTCTTATCCAGTTAATAGCACTGCAATGAATTGGTGCTTTTTTTGATTTTGATTGTTTGGGGTTTTTTGGTGTTTTTTTTTTGTTTGTTTTTGTTTTTTGGTTTTTTTTTTTGCAGTGACATATTTGTGACTGGCAGTCCTAGTGTCTTGTTGAAAATTCCATAAAGACTGGATGATGTGTCCACTATCAGTACATCCATATTACATAGTCTCTTCAGAACAACAACACTCCTTTGGAAGTACCATAAACATTTTAGTTGCAATTTGGCATGAGGAGGAGTTTATTAAGAATAGTATTAAGATGCATCTTAAAGCTCCTTATTTCTCACTACCTGTAAGACTTAATTTGTGTGCTCTCCCAAAGCCCTCTGCTAGCTTTACTTCTATGAGGAGGCAAACTTAGCAAAGATTATAGGGAAAAGAATATCTAATTTCATATTTGCTTGCCAGAGTTAAAGCTTGTGTTGCCATCTGCACTGTTAGTAAACCATACAAAGGCTTTACAGCAGTGTGATCACAATCATTGAATCACATTGAATTCTTCCTGTTTGAGCCTGGATTATTGTACATTATTCATCCTAATACTGCGTAGCTCATATGGCATTTCTTATATATAGGTGGAGTCTGGAAGATGTTACATTGCAATAATCAATTCTGAATCTGAGCATTGTGAAAATCAGAGCTTTAAACTAAGGATAAGGCATATAAAAGCAGAGCAGGAAAACCTCTATAGTAGTTATCAGCCAATATTGCATATGAAAGACAAATTATAGGGATCCAGTTCAGAAGTCCTGGAAACTGGGAAAATGTGCAGAGATAAAAATACTTAGAATACATTTACTTTATTTTTAACTGAAGGGAGCCATTCTCTGTACAGAAGAAACAAATCTGTCTGCTGCAGTTAATACTTATCCTGTTACCTGCTGTGCCAGCCAGTAATTCCCAGCAGTCCAGAATCAATGTGCAGCATCTATTCGATAACACCACACCAGCTGCTCCAAAGGGCAGGGAATGTGATGTATTACCCCAGAAATCATGTGTGAAGAAAAAAAAAAATAAATTGGTGGACATAAATACTGAAGAGGTTCTGAAATTCTTGTAATGGCTTTTATGTAGAAAACAAATGCAGAAACTTTCATACCAGTAGATGAAAATATGCAATAAAGGGTTTGGTCTGTTTGAGTATATTACTGGATAATGTCCACATTTTCTTTCCTTCCCTTGAACTTTTCACAGTCTGACCTAACAGCTTTGCTTTATAATACTGTGTTTTCATAGCAGTGGCTGTGTGCTGTAGTTGTGCTGGAAGGGCTAATGTGTCCAAAACATTGTTGTTGCTCATTTCCAGCTAAGCTGCACTTGCAAAAGATCATGCTCTCTGTATTGCTAGAGCACTTTCCCTACAGGTTTTTCCCAAGTGGCTGTAAGTGCGACTACTCTGTTTTGCTATGAAAGGGGGGTCTTGTAACCCTATTTTATAAGTAGGTTATTGACCTGAATGTTGCCCTGTACAGTGGGGTAGCTGAAGATGGATTTTTCAGTGGTGCATTCTCTTACTTTTTTTTTTTTTTTTTTTAAATAGGTTTCATAGAACATTTCTGAGGCAAAGGATAGGTAAAGATAGATAGGGAAGTGGTCTAGTCAGCTGACAGAAAACAAGCTCTTTGTAGGTTCAGTGAATGGCTCTTCGTTCATCTTGCAAATGTGTCTTCATTTTCTTTTGCTTCAGTAGGAAAAGATAAAAAAGGTATAGAGTTAAAGCATCTGTACTTTGAAAACAGTTGGTTTCTCTTGGTGCTTCCTCATTTCTAGGGCTCTTCTGAAAACTGCAAAGTAGGATCATTTCTACAAAATATAGGTGGGGACATAGATGTGGGGATAGTTTGCCTATGACTGCGGAGTTCACAATGGTTGCGTACACTTCCCATTCATTGAATGCAGCAAAAGCAACTTTAATTTGGGGGTTTTCTGATTCTTGAGCATTTGCATTTAAATTTTAATTTTCTTTTAATTGCGTGGTGTGTGTAGCTTCTAGAATTATTTATAAAAATCACTGTAAAAAACACCCTATCTGCTCACTAGTCACTTGACTCTTCAAAGTTGGTTGAAAGGTCTGGAGTACAAATCTTATAAGGAGCAGCTGTGGGAACTGGGTTTGTTTAACCTCTAGAAAAGGAGGCTGAGGGGAGCGCTTATTGCTCTACACAGCTTCCTGAAAGGAGGTTGTAGCAAGGTGTGTGTCAGTCTCTCTTCCCTAGTAACAGAACAGGAGGAAATGGCCCCAAGTTGCAGCAGGAGAGGTTTAGATTGGATATTAGGAAAAAATTCTTCACCAAAAGTGTTTTCAAGCATAGGAATGTGCTGCACAAGGAAGTGGCTTATTTGCCATCCCTGCAGATGTTTAAAAGATGTGTAGGTGTGATGCTTAGGGAGATGGTTTACTTTGCAGTGTTCTAGGTTAATGGTTGGACTTGATGACTTGAAAAGTCTTCTAACCTAAATGGTTCTATTTAATTAATTGCTCTATATTTCATACAGGCATTATTTTGTAGCAGGTTGATTGCTCAAAGGTAGTTTTCCAACCCTTTGCTTCCTTGCTGGTCTATTCCAGACAGAAAATCCTAGGGGACCTAGGAAGCTGGTCTGAGTAGCGCACTCCAGTTGAAGGTGTTTTCGGAATAGGCAAAGGAGCATGAGAATTTCTAGGAGCAATTACAACAAAGAGCCCTTAGCATCTATAATATTCAAGGCATGATTGGATCTTGGGCTGAGTAAGGATCATGTGAGAGGAGTGTGCTTAGAGTCTGTGCAGTAAGGTTAGTTTTCTTGTGATAACATTATCTTATGCAAATGCCCTTCCCTGAGGATTCTCTTTTTATTTCAGAGATGGAGGTGGTCTCTGAACACAATAGTAGTCATGCAGAGCATAGGTTGTACAGTAATTACATCTGTTCAATACTTCTTATTCTTGTCGTTTGTTGTTTTTTTAACATTCAAGGCTCGTGTTGACCTATGCTATGTACACTCTGCATTGCACCATCACACATCCTAATGTAACCATGTCTTGCAGATGTAAATCATTATTTTAGTGAGAGGCAGCAAGCTTCACAAACTTAGCTGCAGAGAAAGTCACAAAGCACAGATGTTGAGGAACATGAACTGGTTATTTGCAGCTCAGATGCACACCTGCTGACAGATTTCTTTTTGGCTAAGATTTTGTCTGTAGGTTTTCCTACTTTGATAGAGCTCATACAGTAGTCTGTAAGTTCTGTTGATGAGATCAGAATCTTCTGTTTTTCAGCCAAATTTGATTTCCCATCTGCTTGCAATAGATCTCTCTGTTCAGCAGACTATGAGGAACAGTCTTATCATTTTTGACACATTGGAAGTTATGAACATAACTTACACCCTTTTAATGTTCGTGAGTGTTATCTGAATAAATCACTGGTAATAATGTCTGTAACCCTTTTTAGTCTGAAAATTGACATTTTCAGAGCTTAAGCTCCTCTGTCTGACTAATGTTGCTCTTGTTGTGCCAGATGTATGTGATGTCACTCATCATTTCAAAACCATTTGCACTGTGCCTTGGAAGCTGTAATATCTTTAAATGGAAGTAATTACAGACTTATTCAGGGGTTGTCACTCTCGCTTTGCATCTTTTATCAACATCACTAGTGACATAAAGAGGCCAAGCAGACAGCATTCTTTTGTTATATTTTGATAGTTTCTTCCCAGATAGGAAAGATAAACCCTTAACCCTGTCCTGGAAGTTCAGATGGTAAGTTACAAGTGATTCAGCCAACACCCTGCCTCTGGATATCAGCCTGGGTCATCTCTGCTTCAGTCAGCCCTCATGACTTATGACTACTAGCCATAACATCAGTTCTAGAAATAAGGCAAGAAAACTAAATCAGACTGGTATATTCCATATAATTATCTTTGTGAGCACTTAACCAGCAGTAAAGCTTTTGGTTTTCACCTCATTCTTCACTTTTTTTTTTTGCACGTTAATGCCCATCTTGAAAAGAATAAAAGTGGTTAAGAAGACATCAGCCTTCTTGGGGTAGAGAAATTTGGATTTAGTTCCCTGTCTTGGTAGTTGTCAAAAATTATTTTTAAAGTTTGTGATGAGGATAGGATTCTAGATCTCTTCACAGTCAGTGAGACCTGGGCACCTCCAGCTTTCTTAAAGAGAAGCAGGCAATAAAAGAACTCACTGCTATTTAAAAAACACACAATCTGTGAAACTGGAATAGCATCATTTCCAGAGGTATGTGAAGATTTTAAGGCACTTAAGAGTTGAAGTAACTGGTGACACACCACTTCTAAAAGAGAGGGCATATATACAGGAGTTTATTTTTCCAAGAAAAAAGCTATCCTGTATACTACTGTTGGCTTGTTCATTGGAGACCATAATATACAATATAACAAGCAGAGTGCACAATTTAACTGTACCATTTTCTATTGATACCCTTTTTAGAATTTAAGTCAATATTTCTCTCTCTTTTTACTGCTCTATCTTTCCTTTTGTGCTGATACAGTATCAAATGCTTTCTTGAAATCTATATAAAATTGTGAGCACTCATTTATTTTTATTGTACAATCATTCCAGGTTATATATTCCATGCAACTTAAACTCTTTTGCTGGCAACATTTGGTGCTTGGATGACGTAAGAAGCTCTGCAGTGTGTGCGTGTTTCACAGTGCAGTCAGATTTGTTGGCCATGGTACTGCTGAATTTATATTTTTCTAAACTGCTCTGTCACTTTAGTTCTCAGTGAAGGGTTCTAGTCTCTGTTGTAGTGTACTTTGTGTCAAAAACTTGGATACATTTAAAATGTAAATGTCAAAGAAATCTCAAAAATGAGTGCTTAGGAGAAGGTTTGCAATTCTTGCTGTCCCATAGCCCTTTGGATCTTGAATTGTTTGTTTAAATTTTATTTTACAGAAACTTTTCTTTAAACTGCTATTTTCTTTCTTTTCTGTTGTTCTGAGTAGGTAATTTTTATAGGTTCTATGTCCAAAATACTCTAAAGTTTCATTTTACTTTGGGAAGAAACTGCTTTTGTACAGCAAAACTGAGGGCAAGATTGTATCAAATATTTTCCTTGTACTAGAAACTCTGAGGAATATATGAGGTCTGTGTAGGATTACCAGTCTACCGTCACAGGACAAGGCCAGAGGGAACAATCCTTCACAGATTTAACTGCCTGCACTTTTCCATGTACCTTGTCACTTGTTTCCATCATGCTTTTGTTTTGTGGAGGCTTTTTCTCATTGGGTTGTGTGAGATTATGACAGAATTTTAGGGTGTTCAGAAAAATGTTGCTGCTTAGAGCAAAGCTGCACACCGATTTGAAAGCAGGGCTTCGCATCATTTTAATAGCTCCAAGAGTGAAAAAGAAATGTATGGGTTGCAGTTAAAGAGTTAATGGAAACTGAGGTGGCAGTGGAAGTTCCTGGTGGAGTATGTATTTTATAACTGAAGGCTTGAGCTGCAGTAGTTAAAATGAGGTTAAAGGAGTAGTATCAATTTCGTGCATTTTGATGTGCATGGAAGTTTTTACCCAGACAGGAAGCTTGTTAATGTAAATGTTTCCAAATTCCAGCCTCAGATTCATTGATGTTTTCATTTTTGACTGTGTCCACTGTGATATTTATAGTTGGTCTCAGTGTTGTCCTGAATGAGCTCAAACTGTCCAAGCTTCACTACCCTACCTAACCAGATTCATCTCTTCTGCATCTGCAGCATGGTGTTAAGGTACCTGTTGAGCTTTGTTACACTGCACAAAGCAGTGCAATCACTCTGTAGTCACCTGTCTGCTTCTGCAAAGTTGTTTCTGCCTAGGCCTGGCAGAGTTCAGGAGTGAGGGAGAGGACAGAGAGGAAGGAAGTTGGGACAGGGAATCGTTGGGTTACTGCTCACTATTTCCCTTGATGGAGCTCTGCAGGTTTGGTGGAGACACAGTCATGAGTGTGGAGGTTGGAGCTGAGGAAACCCCAGACCAACCTCAGTCCTGGGGCTTCTGCTGAACTTCCCAGTCTGAGATGAAATGCTATTGCTAGGGGCTTGCAGGAGACTACATCCTACGTGGCAAAACACTTCTTTAGGGATGACCCTAAAGTGAACGTTTACGAGGACTATAAATACCAGACTGTAACCAGAAAACTCTTTCAAGGCTGCTTAGGCAGGATTTTACAAGACACGATGTATTGTATCTTATATTAGTATATTTCTGTGGAAAACTATCATAGCTTTTACTGGATAATATTAGTAAGTCATATTCAGTAATTTTGATCAATATAATTTTATGATATAGCTACAGATCTTTATTGAATAACACAGGTTCATTAAAATACTGTAAGAACTGTATCATTCATGTTCAGAAGCCTCTTGAACTTTGTGGCAACCTTTTGCTTTCCCCCCTATTATGCCTTATAGACCTTTTTTTTTTAAATAAGAACCATTTCTATTTAGCCAGGTATTGATGCTGTAGTTGTCACTGGCCCTTTATGAGGCCAGGAATCTCAGCAAGACTCTCCATTTACTCTGGTCAGATCCAAAATTCACTGTGGAGTCAGTCAAAGTCTTTGTATCAATTTAAATAAATGTTGTCTCAGGTTCTGTAATAATGGCCAACTTTATCTCTGCTATAATGGTCATGACAGCACTTTTCAAAAGTCTTTCTTTTTTCTTCTTGTATTTGCACCATGTGCCCCTTTAATAATTACTTTGGGAAAACACTTTATATATGTGAAAGGCCCCTTGAATAGCTTTGTGGATGGAGAGCTACCAGACACAGAGGATTTTTCTGCTGAGCCATTAGGCACATGCTTACTGTTGATACTGCTGCCTCTACTCTCCACTTCCTGCTGTGGTGATAAATACACTGATATATTATTTTTTCAGTGTTGCTGCTTTTTTACAGTTGTTGCTCCTTCAGAGCTCTAAAACAGCAAATGTAAGATTATATAGAGGAGATGCTGTGCCTGTGTGTAATATACAAAAAAATTACTACCATCATGCATTATTTTTACAGTCTTTCTACTGAACACAGTTATTTAGTCACTTTCAGTAATCATATTTAATTTATCAAAAGGGAAACGCTGTAAAATTGTAATGTCAAATTTCTGATTAGGTGTGTAAAGGTGAAAGCTTGGACTTTTTCTTTGCTCTTACGATCTTTACCTATGAAAATGAATTAATCTTTTATTTTCTGTGCTTACTTCTAAAGTATGTTCTCAGCATTCTAACGTCAGTCTGCCAGGTGTGCACATCCCTACTATGCACCTATGCAGCTTCAGTATAGGATTTCTTCTGTAGTGTCCAAAATACTAACTGCTAAAGCCATGGAAGTAATACTATAGCAGTATATCAAATGGCTTCAGTATTTGGACCTCACAGATTTCTGTAGTTTGCTTTTACCATAGAGGCAGATTTAATTAATTTCAGTTGATGACTCTTAACTACTCAAAGAGGAGGACTGAGTTGGCCAGGTATGTTCAAATTAATAAGAGTAAGAGCATCTAAGAAGGTCATCTGATATTGCACGTATGAAAAGCTCCTTAATTATTCCTTGGGTCCAAAATTTGAACAGCTTCAACTCTCAAAGTAACACTTTTTGACTTTAAATAGTCTCAGGGTTAAAATGTGAATTTAGGTTAGTGTGATGATAAAATGTGATCAGACAGGTAAGGAAGTATCTAAGTTTTATCTACTTGGACCTGCTTTCTGATATTGCTGTGCACATGCTCATAGTTAATTAAATACTGTCTGCCTTATTGTGTTACCTGGGAGCACTACACAGCAGACAGTCCTTCCCCAAAGAACTTTTTAAGTACAATGCCAAAGTATTTGAACAAAAAGAGAGAGAAAAATAAGTTGGAGGAGGTGCTTTTGCAGATTCCTACCCCATATGGCAGAAAAAGCTAGCTGTAAATTGAGTAGCCTGAGTCTCCAAATATTTTGCCACATTGTTGTGCTTGGTCTCAACTATCTCACGTTGACAAACCCTTGATGGGGAGTTCACTCCAAACATTAGAGACAGTCTGTGGGGAAGCTGAGGGGCATTTCTTTGAAGGTGTAAAGAATGGACACCAGAGATGGACTCTATATATATATATTAGAAGTGGGTATTTTGGTGGGCAGTAAAAGAAAAAGCTAACAATTAGCCCTTTAGGATGTTATCACCCCTTTTCCTTGGTATCAATGAAGAGCTCTTGCAAGCAACATTTTTTGCCTCCAATAATATTCTGCAGACTGGTGTTATTGGTGTCTCTTTGGAGAGTGGCTGCTGGTGTGCATGGGACTTTGATGCAGGGCTACTGACTTTTGAGTATGAGAAGGAAGAAAGAAGAGAAGAGGGTAATAAAAATAAATTAATTAGAAGTTAGAAACAAAATAAGGAAGTGCACAGAACTGTGAAAATAGACATGCAAAATAAGAATATTAGATTGTTATATTTTACAACGTTGAGTAATCTCTAAACGTTGCCATCTTGTCCTTCTGTGTCAAGGTTATGGTCCTTTTTGTACTGGGAAATGCCCACGGCAACTAAAAGCCCAGTTTGAGTGTGGTTTAATGATACTGAGAGTCTGAAACCTACTTGCTTGCAGGCAGTGACAGCCAGTGCATCTTGTCTTCCTGAACATTAGAAGTAAACTGATTTAATGATAAATTAAGTTAATTCCCTAGCAGTTGGCATGTACTATTCAGATCATTGTAGATTTGTCACATCTCATTTAACACGTTGGATCAGTGAAACACGTCATATAGAATGCCTTATCCTGTTCATATTACAAAAAAATCTATTAGAAGAATTTCAAAATCTTATTTCCAGAGAAAGATTGAACTGAGACAAATACATGGTGCAAATGAGATTCTACACCCTTTTTTTCTGAGTTAGATGGCAACAAGAATATGAATAAAAATTTAACCTGTAGTCTCAAGAATGGTATTTTGCTGCTCCGTGCCTTATATTTAGCTCACTGTTTCAGCTTCACAATAAAAGCTGGTATCCGGAAAAGAAAATTCTGTGTGAAGCATTCATATCAAGTAAACATTTAGACTGACACTAGGATAAAACTGTTATATTCATCCTCAGCTGTTACTAAAGGTTTGTGGGAAAAGGTTAGATAAGAGAATGTATAAGTATTTACAGTGTTCCTAGGCACGATTTCACATTAGAGCTTATTGATTAGAATTAATATCCTAGTTTTGCACCAGATTTTACTCAGAAGAGCTCAACTTTAGTGTTTCACTATAAAAGAAGGAAAGAGAGACACCTGAAAAGGCACAAGTTTTGCCTCATCACACACTGATAAATGTAATGTAATGACTCTTTAATCATTTTAAGGTCATATTCTCCCTCCACCCCTTATTTTCTCTTCACTTACAGCTTTTTCTCAAATGGTAAAGCGTGACAATTGCATATTTGTTGCTTCTAACTCATCAGGGTTGCAATCACATGTAATTACAGTTATCATGTAGTTCTTTCAATAACCCTGGTAAGTGCCATGTGCTGCAGTAGCAATAAGGAAACTTCTCATTTCAGAGTCAGCTGATTTCTGCAGAAGGGATTAAGTTCCTGACTTCCTTCACTTCCATCACTATTCCTACCATGGGTTTTCAAGTTTCAGGAGTGTGCATCTCTTTTAGAATTCCAGTAGTGGCCTAGCAGAAGTCTTGAGCTCACTGGCTTCATGCACTGACACCCTACAGGTGCTGAACAGAGGAATCAGAAACAGGTTGGAAGATGATCTGAATTAAGTTGTGTTCTTGCTTGCAGAAAAGCAGTGCCACACAAGTATGCCTTTTGCCATCACATGACATGGGTCATTGCTGGCTGTTGGCATCAGTGTTCTCTCTAAATTTGTCCCATTAAACATGAAATACAAGACCACTCTTGAGCATGAACTAATGTTTAGATGAAGGTTTTTCCCTGACAGCTTTTACAAAAATAGATTTCTTTTCCCTTAAATTACCCTGGAATGGCAATGGTGTTTGACACATTTTGCTCTGAACTGAGAAACATTTTTAATAGGTCTTGGAGAAGTGGGGTACAAAAGTTTGATAGCTTCTTTTCACTGAGTGGACAAAGGAGCAAGAAAACCACTTTTTATTTGCTCTGTTTATTTGTTAAAGCTTTGGAGCCTAGTGTTTCACTGCAGTCTTTTCTCATATAATACCTTACAGTTTGCCCATGGTCCACTCTGGTAAGTGCTGAGATTTACTTGATAAGATAAATATTGTATTGTAACCCCAGTACACTGAAACTTATTAATTAATAATCATAAACTCTTCCTGGAAAAAAATAATAATCTTTAACATCTTCTAAAAGACTGAGCTAATAGGAGGTTCTTGGAGCATGATGGATGGTTCTTGTTGGAAGAAGGACCAAGAATGTGCAAGGAATGAGTACACTGTGTTTTCATCTGGCTTAGATTTTTCCTATCAAGATGTGCCATATGTTTCAGGCAGACTTATTAAAGAAATCATAGTGTGACAAAAGCTTTTCTGCAGAATGGCGAGGAAAGACATAAAATGTTTTTGAATATAAACTTTCCACACTCATGAATAGTCTCTCAAATTTTACCCATACATTTTCTGCATGTGTGCATGCTTCCATTCTACATTTTGGTAATTATGTTATGACGTTCATAAAGTCTCCTTTCAGTTGAAGCACTCCAGGTGAAGAGTTGTTTCAGAAGCTTTAAGTTATGTACCACCTGTTTGGCCCAATTATCTCATTCAAGCTTAAAATCTTTTCTTTTTCCAGTACCACTATCCAAACCAGTGTATTTCTGTCAGCCTCTGATTCAGCTGGTGTTACAAAATGAACAAAGGTTATTCAAGTGCTTATTTTCAAGAGAGGGGGCAGAAGAGATAGTGATTAATTATATATTTGAATTCAGCTCAGTCTTTAAGTGTTTTGAAATCTTCCAAGGTTGTTTCTTTTCTTCTTATCTGGCAGTAATTGTTTCATAAACTGTTCCTCTATCTGGAGATAAAACTACTTTAAAGTATTTGGAAGTTGGACCTAAATTCTAGCTGGCTTCAGAAAGAACAGGACTGAACCCTGATATTCAAAGGATTACAGGATTATACGGTTTTGGCATATTTGTTGTTCACTGACTTTGTAATAGTAATACTGATATTTTCTTGTCATGATGTGATTCTCAGTCTATAATGTGCCTTTAAAAATGTGGTCATCGGTTTCCCATCATACTATCTTATCTAAGGCTGCTGGCCAAGTCCTGTCCTTCTGTTAGACCCATCAGCCTACAAAATCACATGCCTAAAGTGCAAATGTTAGCAGAACTTGAGTAGAAAGCCTTGGACAGTCATTGTGCTTCAGCAGGTGTCTAAGTAATTTCTTAAAGGGGATACAGGAAAGCTCTTCCTGAGATTGCAAAACTTCTGATGTGGCAATTTTGAGACAAAAGTCAGAAACAACATGAGGGATTGGAAAGAACAACATTCTACAGAACTATTCTATGTTTAATATTTAATGAAATCTTCTGTCTGTTGAAGGGTAGGAAGGAACTTTCACTGGAAGCACGTTAGCCTACAGCTTCTTAATAAGCATTTTCTATAGAGATAGTTAAGGTTAAAGTAGAAGCAAACAGACATTTTTGACAGAGAAGAAAGCTTGAAGTATGTATGTACATGCAATAAAATGTTCTAGTTTCCACTTTGTATCAAACTACAAAATTGTTTCGTAATAGCATGACATGATTTTAAGACCTTTAAAATATCTGTATATTTAACTGTTTTAAAATCAAAGTATCATTTCATTAAGCTACTAATAATTTGAATATAGAAAAAGAAAGAATTTTAGAAGACCAAAGTCAAAGGAAAAAGTAATTTGAGTGAAAAAAAAATAAATTGCATCTTGATATTGTATATTTGTCTCTACAGATACTGATGTATCATCCAAAATTAATGCCGTAGTTTAAAAATACTGTGTTATTAAATATTTTTGAAATTCCAAACTGAAATACTCCACTTCTTCAAAACTTAGCAAAATTTCAGCTGATATCCAAAATCTGAAATAAAATTTTCATTTTGGAAAAATAACAATTTCCCTTGTTCAATGAAAGACTAGTTTTGACATCAACAAGGATATCTGTTTAGTGCTTCCCTACCTAGATATTATTGCTACCTTTTTTCCAGATGGAAAATTCCCTGCTTAAAACTGTGGGGTACCAGGATGTTTCAGAGAAAAAAAACCTGTAAGAAACTTCAAGTGGTGCTGAATATATGGCCACACTCCAAATCATTCTTAGAAATCTAGGACTGAAATTTTGTGTGTAAGCATGAATTCATGTACCACTGCCCAGGCAAGCAATTAGCCTGCTGCCATCTGACCAGGAGCATGAAAACCAGAAGGCCACAGGGCTGAAAGCAGACTTTATCATGGAAAGATATCCTTTCACATGAACTCTCTGACTTGCTACTTCATCATCAGAAACAAAATTTCTTGGCTTGTTTTTTGTTTGAGTTTAACTATCAAGTCACACATCCCTCCAATAGACTTTTAGCACAAGTGTATAATTGTAATTGATCTGTTTTTTGGGTGGATTGCCATCGGGGAGTATTAACCAAGAATAAAATTAACTGGCTTGTGTTCCAGATGTCACGGCATCCCTGTGAAAATTAACAGTGAGTCTGTTTCTCTCTGGATATCAATTCAGTCTCCCTTAAAGACAAAATATGGAACCATCAGTTGCAAGCATCTGCCTCACTATCAACCAGTAAATAAGAAATTTATAATGCTGAGATATCCTTGATTTGTCACAATATAGCACCAGTGCTATTCATTGCTGGTGGAGCTTCTGTGTGGGGGCTGTGTGTCTTGAGAGGGAAAGAAAAATATGGATACTTCCTCTCATGTTCTAGTCAAGCTATTGAACTTGTTATCTCAGGGGAAGGAAGGGCAAGTTTCCTTAAAGGCAAAAGGGAAACTGTATCGCTATCTGCATAATTTTTGTAATGCATCTCATACAAAAAAAAAAAAATATTAACTTCATGGGTTACTACTTTTAGATGATTATGTAAGTTTTCTGTATAGAAAATTAGGTTTTATTTGATATCCTGGGAAAAGACATAAGCAGGTGGGAAAGCAGTATGCATCTAGCATTGGACAGCTTTTATCTTTTTTTAAGTGAAGTTTCAAACTTTTTAATGCAGTTTGGCTGAGAGAGCAGTAAGATGCCTAGGGTGTAATGGGTTGAGGCAGGAAGAGAGACAAAAGACTGAAGGGGAGACAGAACCAATGGAAAGTCTTGAACAAGGTTGCTGGTACCTGGATAAGCTGGGAGAGGAAACTCAGGGTAGAAGAGAGAAATGATTTGACCAAGGCTGAAGTGTTTGTGTGAAAATACGGAAAGATACTTAATTGATTGTGTTGCAGAGCCAACCCTGGGTTTTAAAATCTAACAGTTTACCTAAGTCATGTGCACTGTTTTGGGGGCATTTTTTCTTTACAAGCCTAGGCCAGATTGGGTGGACTTCTTTAGCTCTGAAGTGTCTTTTGATAGATGTAATATCTTTTGTTGTCCCCGAAGAGGGTGAGAGTGGAAAGACAGGGCAAAATATAGGAACATAAATGACATAGAACTTTTATGGAAGCATCCACTCAAACCATTCAGAAAGATTTGTGTTACTGCATTTAATTTCCTCCAGATGTTCTTGCAAAGACTGAATTTGGATGAACCTGGCAAGGTCAACAGAAAAGCATGGTTTCCTGCTTTTTAGGGAAAAAAGAACCCTTTTTTGTGCCAGCCTAACAGACTTTCAGTTGTCAGAGCACTCATTGATTTTAGTTACAGTACTGTGCCTGCAGAATTCTCAGAGGAAGAGGGGGGGATTTTTTGAGAAACACCACCATGGCAGCTATTTAAAATTCTAGGAACTTGCTTGCTGTTCAGAGCCCGTGAAAAGCTGATGAGGAAGAGGGCCTCTATGTTAGCATTGGATTAAGATTGTTTGCGTTTAGTCTGGGTTTTGTGTGACTAAACGTTGACACTGACTGAAAGAAACTAAGCACAAAGTAAATAAGAAAATGTTATCACCAGAAATAACTTTAATTAGAATCCTATTTGGTAAAATCAGCAAAGGCTGAAGTATCTTGTCACTTTTAATTCACTGCTTTGCAAGACATTTATCTTATGTGGAAAAGTAGGTCATATTAGAAGACTGAGAAGTGGTTGCTCAAGGTTTAGTATGATGAATGAAACAGAGGTCCCTGGGGACTGGAGGAAAGCCAGTGTCACTCCAGTCTTCAGAAAAGGCAAGAAGGAAGATCCAGGCAATTAAAGACTAGTCAGCTTCACCTCTATCTCTGGAAAAATAATGTAGCAGCTCATTCTGGAGGTCATCTCTAAGCACATGGAAGAGAAGAAAGTTATCAGGAGTAGTCAGCATGGAATTACCAAGGGTAAATCATGCTTGAATAATCTGATAGTTTTCTATGATGTTGTGACTGAAAGGGTAGATTCAAGGAGACCAGAGGATGTAGTCTGCCTTGACCCTAGCAAAGCTTTTGACACAGTCTCCCATAACATTCTCGTGAGCAACCTCAGGAAATGTGGGATAGAAGAATCTGCAGTGAAATGGATTAAGAACTAGCCAGGCAATAGAGCCCAAAGAGTGGTGATCAATGGTGCAGAGTCCAGCTAGAGACCTGTGACTAGGGGAGTCTCCCAGGAATCGGTTCTGGGTCCAGTCCTGCTCAACGTTTTATCAATGACTTTGATGATGGGACAGAGTTTCTTCTCAGCAAATTTGCTGATGAAACAAGACTGGGAGGACTGGCTGATTCACCTGAAGGCTGTGCAACCATTCAGCAAGATTTGGACAGACTGGAGAGCCAAGCCAAGAGCTTCAACAAGAACAAGTACAGTCCTGCACCTGGGAAGGAATATCAAAATGCACCAGTACAGGATAAGAGGTGATCTCCTAGAGAGCAGCCCCATGGAGAAGGACCTTGGAGTCCTGATGAATCAGTTGTCCATGGGACAACAATGTGCCCTTGTGGCCAAGAAGGCCAATGGTATCCTGGGGTGCGATAAGAAGAGTGTGTCTAGCAAATCAAGGGAGCTTCTTCTCCCCCTCTACTCTGCCCTAGTGGGACCTCACATAGAGTATTGCATCCAGTTCTGGGCTCCCCAGTTCAAGAGGGACAGGGATTTACTTGAAAGTAAATTTACTTGAAAGTAAAAAGTTACTTGTTGTATCCAACAGAGGGTTGGATACAACAAGGATGATTAAGGGACTGGAACACCTGCCTTATAAAGAAAGGCTGAGAAACCTGGGGCTTTTTAGTCTGGAGATGAGAAGACTGAGAAAGGATCTAATTAATGTGTATAAATATACGAGCATTGGGTGTCAAGGAGGAAGAGACAACCTCTTCTCACTTGTGCCCTGTGATAGGACAAGGGACAATGGGTTCAAGATAGGGCAAAGGAAGCTACACCTCAACATGAGGAAGAATTTCTTTGCTCTAAGGATCACAGAGCCCTGGAACAGGCTCCCCGGAGAGGCTGTGGAGTCTCCTTCTCTGGAGACTTTCAAGACCCATCTGGATCCATTTCTGTGTGACCCGCCCTAGATTTGGTCCTGCTCTGGCAGGGGAGTTGGACTCAATGATCTTCTGAGATTCCTTCCAACCCCTGACATCTGTGATTCTGTACCACAGATGTCTCACAACTGAAGTCATGTGAACTAATACTGTGTTTAACCTGATAGTGTAGCGTAAAGAATTAGAGGCAATTTATCTGTGTCAGTTGCTTATTTGAGTACTGAAGATTGAATATATGGCTTTTTCCTAGATTATGTTGGTTATGAGGTCTGTATTTAGCATTTGCTGATGACTCTTCTGCCCTTGAAAAGACCAAAAGCTACTGACAAGACATAAGGCAAGCATAGCTGGTTTTCTGCTCCACATTCAATGAGACAAATGGAAATGTGAAAATAGATAGACTCAGTAGAACTAGTAAATAACAAAATTACTTTGAATGTCTTCTCTAGGACCTTTCTGACTCATTCCAACCATCAACTCAGAGCCCTTGAAAGAAAATGAAGAGCATACCATAATACAGACTTGGGCAGCTGGACACAGGTCAGTGTCAAGTCCTCAGTCATGTGTGGCTTTCCTGTATAAAGGAAAGGTCTAGAATTTTTTCATTAATATTTTTCTCGGTGCAGGGAAAGGGCTGGGGTTGGGATGTGGATGATACTGGTGTGTTAGATAATCATTCCCCTGTATTTCTCTGCTTCAAAGAAGGAAGGTTGAAGACCCAAAGGTTTTTCCATAGTAGCGAAATTAGACAAAATAGAGTTTTGTAGGTTACAGTTTACATGTCTGCTCTTTTTCTGTCTTGGCATATTTCAGTAAAGTAGTTTACTTAGAGTAATAATTAATGATTAATATAAAAATTTACTTCCCCTCAATCCATAGGTTTGACTGAATAAGAACAGTCATTGAAAAATAAAAGGAAAAATGCTTTCCTTTGGTAGTTTATTTATTTTATTTTTATTTTCCCATCTATTGGTTTTTGGTTTTATGTCACATAGTTCTGTATTGAAAATAAGTACACCCTGAGCTTTACTCATTTACTTGCTACTGCCTGTGGCTCTTCTTTCACAGATAATATTGTGTTTTCTTGGCCATGTGCTGTTTTTTGCAGCTGTTTCCAGTTGAAACTGGGACCATCTTTCTGTGTTCCATTCAGAAGCAAATAGTGTTGAATTTTCTTGCTATTCAGTGAAAATCACACTCTATATGTGTAAAAAATGTCAGGCTTATAAGTGTTTTCAGAAATTATTGGGGGAACAAACAAGAAACAATTGTAGTCTGACTGAAGGCAATGTATGAATGAGGAAGAAAAAGAGCTAAATAAGGCAATATGGTTCAATAGATGCAATTGGAAGCTCTGTAATTCATTTGGACTTCATGGCTTTTAGATTGGAGGAGCTCTGGGGGAGAAGGGGTAGAGGTGATTAGGATTTGGCAGGTTTTCTGGAAGGCAAGATGGAGGACTATCATCCTGTTGATCTGCAAGCCTGACTGCAATTGCCACACAGTGATGGAGTTCAGGTTTGTGTTCCAGCATAGTCTGCTCCAAGTAGCTTGTTTCAACATGTTTGGTTTGTTTGTTCTAATTTGCTTTTGTGCATGATGGTGAACTGAATTGGACTTTTTCTAAATATTATTTCCGGGTCCAGAGTCAATTGGCTTGTCACAATGGGCTGAAATGAGAGGCTGTCTACCACGTGCATCCAGCTATGGTGGGAGTAGATATCTGGGATCATCTAACTCCCATCTGTGCAATGCAACACATGCTCATTAGCACACCAGAGGATGTTTTATTCCTTCTGAATTACAAGTACTGTGTAATTCATAGTCTGACTCTAAAAGGAAAGATACCACAGAAATAACACAAGCCAACGTAGATTTTTTTTTTCCCCTTCCTGAATCAGTCCCTGTGTCAGTGTGAAGAGACTTGCAGCCCATCACCTCTTTTCCTCCAGGGGCCTGCATTATCCTGAATAAAAAGGTATCTTTGCCAGAAACTTAATTAATGCCTGCAAACACCATTATCAGGTCTTTGCAGCCTTGCAGACTTGGTCTTTGTGTGGGACCCTCTGTTACCAAATCATAGGGATGAAGGTATTCCCCTGTGGACACAATTTCTTTGCTGTGTGTGGCAACAATCACATTGTGATAACTTCAGTGGGTGTCACTGTGGCAGACTGGTTAAGGAAGAGGTAGAAAGGGGACCAGGAAACTGAAGGCAATTGAGAGTAAAGAAAATAAGAAAATAAAATGAAACAAGAAAAAAATAAAGCCTGCTGTGTTGTACAGAAACCACACAAGGCTGATGTGAAATGGAGAGAGCTGAAGTTTGTAGGAAGCCTTGGGCTCAACACTACTCTTTCATTCTTAAATTGCATTTTCTAACAGGTGCCTCCCTGTTGGCTGCATCAGCAGATGATTGGTGAAACACAGTTAAGTGCAGCATTTGTTTTTCCTCAGAGGTGCTATGCCTTTGTGTAGCTGTTAAGCTCCACAGTTGGTCATCAAGGGAAAAATACACTTTCCCTTGATGACACTTTCTTCTTCCTGCTTGGGTTCTCAGCAGAGAACATTACAATAAAGTAACACAACAGTTTTGTCTCTAGTTCTTTTCCCTCATTATTATACTATTTTCTATCTGGTAATAATTCAGGTAGCAATAAGTGGACAATAGTCCTCCTTTTTCTTACCACTGGTGTTCACTGAACCAGATTTAATTAAGAGAATGTATATTGACACGCATAACATAATCAGGTCAGGGACTCAAGCTGAAATTGATTGAGTGCAGCATTTCTACACTTATTTCAATTTATGGATGTTCAGATACAGCTGGGTAGTGAAAAGGTTTCATTTCCATTTGTGTTGTTAGCACAATCCTTGTAATGTAAGCATTAATTGAACATGCTGTGCATGGGTGTGGAGCAATCAAGCATGTCCAGTTTTCATAAGTGGAGGTCAGAGGTCAGTTTTGAACAGGGTCCAATCAGACGAGTTACAGAAGCATATTACATTTCACCAATTTTCAAGAATGACGTTCCTGGAAAACTAGTATTAAAGAAACAAACAAAAAAAGGTAGCAAGTATTTTGGAGTAGCAACTCTTGTGTAAAAGCAGGTGATATTTTTATTTTTGTGAGTTAGGTCATAATTGTAAGCATTGGGTTTAAATTCTAACATTTTTTCGTTAGTTATTTTCATTAAAATCTTAATAAACATCAATGGTTTGACCTGAAAGCCCCATGGCAATAATGAGTTACCCTGCTTTTCAATTTTTGAGGCATGTGACATTCTGCACCTGATGAATGATGCTCTCTCTATCATAAGCCAAAGCAGTATGGGTTGTTCTAAAATCTGTGTTTTGTTAGTGAAAGTGTTGTATCCTTGCAGTGATCTTTACTACTTTGCTTCTTCTCAACAAATGGATTTTTTCTTGCACACTGCATCACGGGCACACGACACATTTTCTATCATCCTGATGTTCATCTAATGATTTGCAAGTGTTTAAGGCTGGAATAGAGAGAGGCAAGTAACTTTACATTTTGTCCACAAGAACGATGTGATTTATTTATTTATTCATTCGCTTACAGGGGGAACAGACCATTAAGATACACATCTCATTTCCAATTTAGATACCTCATAAATTCTGCTTGTTTGATAAATTAATGGAAGTGTTTAGGGATTTCAGTCTGGGATCTTCTGTCACAGAAAACGTTCTTTCTCCCTTGAGATTTTATTGACCTAGCAAGGAAAATGCAACTTCTTGTTTCTAGAAACCTACCTTAAAAATTAAGGACCGTAACTTAAAGGATATTTAGAGTGGTGCAACAGAATAATGTACTGTACAATACATGGAACAATAATTGATTTCTTAGGTCTGCTGCCAAATAAAAAAAGAACTCCACCGAACACAATTGCTTATGATTAAATAGAAAAGTTTTCAGTTTTTCTCAAAAGGACAAAGCATTGAGAACTTTAATTTTGTTTTAGACAAAGTCCTTGATTTTCCTTCAACTGAAGTGTTTACTATATTTTATTATTTATGTAAGGAAGGAAGCAAAGGTCTTGAATCTGGTAGTTGGTGTTGCTCTTTTACACAGAGAAATTGCTCACAATTTGTGTAAGGATGCTTGATTCACTCTTCCCTTACTCCAGCAGGCTCTGAGCCTGTGTTCCCTCAGAAAGCCTGTGAGGCTTTTTGGGGAAACATCCCCTATTCCAATATGCCTTGCTGAGGCTTGTTTTCTTCCTCCACTTGAAGATGGTAAACAGCCTATACTCACTGGTTTTACCTATGCATTGGGCATACATTAAGAGAAAAGGTCATTTTATCTCATGTTGACAGGTACATATAATACAAAATAATAATATATACTCTATCTCATCAGACAAGATACCTTCCTGGAAAGTGGACGATGAAGGCTTAAACAGCATCAGTAAGTTGTGAAAATTGAACCCAGTGTTTCCACAAAGTGGGTGACTGCCCTAGCCAGTAAGTGTTTATCTGTGACCAATCAGTCATCCATATTTTTACACTATTCATAAAAAATGGACAAAAAAAATTTTATCCAGCTTCTACTTTTTATTCTTATGAACGTGAAAATAAGCCTGCAGAGGGCTGTTATGTTGTGTTTTGTTGTTTTGTTTTGTTTTTCTAAGTTCCTGACTTCCTTATTCCTATTGATTCAGAAGACATTCAGGAATTAAGACTTTTTAAAGTTCTCAAAAATGCTCTTTCCATCTTCATAGATAGATATATATGTACACCTTAAATATCACCCTTAAGTATTTGCTTAAAAAGGAATTTTTGTGAGAATGTGGAGTTAGAACCATGATGTGAAATCATAAGTTGATCTGTCCTAGGCATACATTAACACAGAGACATAGTGAGCTCTAAGCAGACTCCAAATCAAATTCTGGCATGCTTCTCAGTGTTGATCATAAAAATGTTAATATCTCCTGATGATGCATTTCCCACCCTATGCTCTGTTCTTGCCTTATGTGGCTACATGATACCACAGGTGGAAGTAAAGAGCACCCAATACGCCTTTTATATGGCTGACATGAGATCAGAATCTCCCCACAGTTGTAGAAATGGAAAAACAAAACAAAACAAAACAAAAACAAAAGAACCCAAAAAACCCAAAAAGCCCACAAAAACCCAAAACAAAACCCCCCAAATGTGGCTGCTCAGACTTCCTGGGAAAAGTATCTATGTAAAATTAATGGTTCCTACAAGACATAGCAAAGTATTATATATTATTCAGCTAAGGCTAAGCCCTTTCAATGGAAGTCAGGTAAACTTCTGCATACACTACTGAATACAAATTCTTCAGGAAACCATTATTTTTTCCTTGTTATTATTAATTTTCAATTAAACATAATGTGGTTTTCATTGGAGTAATGGTAAATTCACCAGGTCGATGTTACCTTTACAATAATTTGCAGATAATTACAATTATTACAAATTACAATATTTACAAGTAATTTACCAATACATTTTCCAAAGTTTTTCTACTCTAATATGAAAACTTACCATGAATAATTGTATGGAATAGTGGAAAGCAATGTCCCACTCTGAAATTCTCAAAGGCTTTTTCATCTTGGCAGGCTCAGTACGATTGCCTCAGCTGGGCAACCAGGTCATACAGAGTGTTTCTACATGGTGAAAGCTGCTACAGCTTCTCTGTATGTGGACTCTGAGGACAGATTTCCATCCTGGTTTAGGTTTAAATATCTTTATATTTATCTGCAGCTGCTATGTTGGAACGGAAAATCATATCCATGATTCCAAAAGAGTGCTTACTCCATTTATGTGAGGTAGAGGACATGAGGGAGCCTTGGTTTGTGGGATTCCTTCTGAAGGGGTTCAGGTATTTGGGCACATCTGGACCAACAAACACTAAGAGGGAAGGGGAAGAAGTGCCCTGGGTATTGTGGTTAACTAAAGTTGTCTTAAAACCCCAAGAGTTTGTTGTAAAGCTTGTGAAAAGGCATATATTCAAAGAGGGTACTTCTATGGAACAATAGATCCTTGATTTCTCCATGGACTCATCTATAATCACTTTCACAATGAATAGTAGGAAAGTTGTGATAGTCAGTATTAAAAGATAGGCAGACATTTGTATAACTCAGCAGTTTAATTATCCTTTTAGTAAATAACAATAACAATGCCAATAAACATCTTCTTGATCATTATTTATTCAGAGCTCATTTTGTCAACTGACCAAAACATTGGCCAAGAAACCATTCAAAGCATTTTCCTCAGGCAGGAGATTTATACCAGGGTTTTTTTGTTGTTTTGGGTTTTTTGGGGTTTTTTTGGTTGTTTGTTTTTCATGTGAAGACTCTTTACACTTGCAAAAAGTATCTAGGTGCTTCCTAACTATTTGTAGGGGGAATACTGTTCTTTTCCTGGTTTCTAAAGCTGTCTTTTGAGCTTCTGTGATAAGGGTGGTTTTCAGTGTTTTGCTGCACTGAATATCTCTAAAATCTTGTTTAAATGGTTTTATAACTGAAATACTTTAACTGATGCAGGAGGCAGATGGGACTATCTTAGAAGCAATAGCCCAGGCACGAAGCCCTGCATGCCGGGACAAGGGCTGGACAAGGACAAGGAACATGAGCCATGGGTAACCAGCCTGCTGCTCCTGGCAGGAGCCGTTACTCCACAGCAGACAGACCAGCACTGAACTGATGCCAGGCGAACAGTTCACTTTGGCTGGAAAACCAAAGAACTTTCAGTTTTAGGAAGATCACTAATTTTGTTTCACATTTCCTTTGTGAAGACTCCAACAAAATGTTTTGTTCTGTTTGGCCTATTCTAAATCCCAGGGACTGAAATTTCCAAGGTTTCCTTTTGTGTGCATGTTTGGGGTGGACTGTCTTGACAGCAAAATTCCCAGCCAATTTGCTTACATGCTTTTTTGGTAAGAGAGATGTTAAATGAATGTAATATATTTTGTCAAAGAAGTCTGAGCACCTGAGCCCTATACAGCAGGAAAGAAGGACTACATAACTAGAAAAGAAGTATAAACATGCTTTTTCTCCAAATGGATCATCATCTTAAAGCATTAGCAGAACTGAAAACTCCATCCTTGCTGTTCCATATTGATTTGCTTTGCAAGGGTTTGCTAGGAACACTTTTTTGATGCAAGCACGCACATATGATTTCTCTTCATATATTACAGCCCACTCAGCTTTGGTGCAAATATAGAAAAGCTCAAGCAATGCTGTTTTTACAACATTATTTATGACGTATCTTGTGAGGTAGGAGTGGAGGAATATTTGTGTATACACTCCCACTCCAAATGTACCTCCTACACTAAATGTGTATCCCGTACCTGCACTTCAGACTCAGCATTGCTTCTTTTACAGTCTGTAGAGAAATCTGCACTGACAGGAATGAACTGGGGGAATGCAGCTGTCCAGGACCCCATGGACACTCAATCTGTAGAGATTTCTGGAGGTAGGGAAGGACAACTCTGGCAAATATTTTTACATTCTTCAGGTGGTTAGCGAATGTTATGGAGTATCTCATGTCTGTGAGAAATAGAAAGGATCTTGACTTTTGAATAAAGCCAGCAGTTTGCTGAGCAGAAGGGAAAGCACTTGCTTTGGGAAGATGAACAGTGACAGTCTTATCAAATTTTTAATTTGTGTTTGAAGGAGGTCGTAATCCTTCCAATCTGAAGTTTAAAAATCCTGCTGATGTGCACTAGCACATCTAAGCCAACATATCTGAACTTGTCTAAAATTATTTGGATTTGAAACTGATATGGAAATTTCATGACAATATAATGGGAGATAGTTCCAGTAGTTCACAACTTGCCTATGTTGGAAATAATATGCAAAAAAGCCTTCATTTAGGTCTAGGAAAATGTGACATCTTTAAGGATAGAAAAATTCAAGGAAAATACTTAAGAATCATAAACTTTATGAGATTACTAACTAAATTTATTTTTATTTTATTGAAGTCAATTGATTTCCCCCTTAATATTGATGTAGTGATGTAGTTGCAGAGCTCATCCACCCTTTTGGACTATTCTTAATTCACCCATTTTAGAGGAAAGGGTTTTACTCTTAGGCCGCAAGTTGTTTTATAAAAGACAAGATAAAATACACAGATTAAACCGCATATTACAGTGTTATAATGAGTGTGTATAATTTAGAATAAAAATCTCATTTCACCCTGTAATCTTCTGTTTCAGGAAGCAGAACTGCTCTAAATGTAATTTGTAATGTTTTGTGTTTTAGTGATACCTGCTGGTCTGCTGTGATATATCATAGACAATGAGGAGTTGAGCAAAATACAGATTTTAGATTAGATTTGGTGCTTTGAGGACAGCGAATATTCACTCTGTGTACAGAGTAGCTCAGAACTGGCGAGAGCATCCTCACCAGATACATGAGGCTTTGTGCACTGCATTTCTGTTATCGCTGTAACTGCCCTAAAAGGTACACAGAAATGGTGAAATGTAATAAAAATTCATACTTTCTCAGTAGAAATCTTATTGTGTGTTTTGCACGCTTAATCGCTGCAGGAATCTCTGCATGTATAAGATGCTATTATGAGTATCTGGGATTGCTTTGTCCTTAATTTTTGATTAACACACTAGTGGCTTTTATCTTCATGATAAAAGATGAAAACACCAGATGAAGTACATTACGTTTAATAGTTCAGTTCTGATGTCATGACTGATGTTACTTAAAAGGGGAAATTAAAACATGATAAATAGATCTCAACTTCGTCTTTGTAAAACTCTATAAAAAAATTATAATGCTGTTCTTTAAGATCCAAAGCTTGATACAGAGAATGCAATTCATTCTTCAGTTACACAAGAAAGATGCTGTTAACAAACAAAGTTAGCAAACTCAGTCCTTTGAAAACGCTTGAAAAAATATTGTTTTCACTATTGTTCTGTTTTCTAGGAGGAAATAAAGGGGATAAAAAATCAGTCCTTAGATCTTGCAACTAAGATAAGAAACTTTTCCTAGTTTGATTTCCTCATTACACTTGCAGACCTGAGTGGAATTATCTTGGTATGATTTCTGTGCCTTTAAACCACTTGCTATGTGCAGCAGAATTTTATGGAGACACTTTCCTGTAATTTTTGTAATGAAGCTCAAGCAGGTCACAAAGCAAATGAGTTGTGCAGGTCATGTCTCAGTCTGACTGTTTCTAAAAAGTTTCTTTTTCCCAGAAGATCAAGCTGTCAGTTACATTTGAAAGAAGATTTTCTTGAAGTCTGAAATTCTCAAAATTCATCATCTTCCTAAAACCTCCTGCTATTTAAAAACCTCATTAATTGCAGCAGGAGCCCTGAAATGGCCAGCCAGTCAAAATGCAGTGGGATGAACAAGGTCAGAAGCTCAAGGCATCAGGAAAACTAATACCAGTCAGTGCCTACTGTAGTCCCACACCAAGTCATGACTGCTCATGGCCTTATTTTTTATCAATCACCTACAAAAATCCTAAGTCCATTGATTTCTGTAGGGTTTTTAGATTCGATTTGGATTCCTGTAAATGGTATTCAAATCTGCCTAATGTGAGCAAGACTTGATTAAATCTGATAATCTTAATTGTGCAGATGAAAAAGATGGTATTAAGACAAGACAGAGTTTCTCACGAGAGGTTATTAAGAAAATTAAGGATTAGAGAATGAGAAACTGATTATAACAATTTAGCAGGGAGGCAGAAAACACATATGAGGCGTAATTATTACATTTTTAAATGGTACAAGATCAGAAGAGTGATACCTTATATTCTCTCTTAGGACTGTCCCCGGCTCCTGGGGTGTGCATTTAACATAGTACCTGGGAATTAGATTTTTTTCATCTAAATTTCTTTACACAGGTCTGGTGCCCTAGTACTCCCTTGATCAGACATCTGGTGCAATGTAAACAGGTAGTTTGCTTTCTCATGGAAATGGCCATAATCCAGCAAAGCAAATGGGTATGTAAATAATGGCAAATATGTGAAAAGTTTAAACAACTGCATTAATTATTTTCTGATTAAGAAGTAGAGCGTTACAACAGTTTCTCTGTCCAAACTCTTCCCTTTTCCTCTGTGTTCTGCAGGATGTGACAGTGCTCCCATTGGTTGTGATGAGAGTGTAAATAATGTATGTGCATATAGATTATATAATTATTATGATATATTATATTGTATAATGTAACATATAATTACATTATTTAAGGGTCAAATGTGTGATGCAAATTCACAATTAGTATTCAACATAAACTGTGGGATGATGCAAAAAAAGTCTGAAGAACAGAAGCAGCATATGAATACCACCAAATCCTAACTTCTTGCAAAAGAAACCATTAAATATCATATCTATATGTCTGCAGAGAGTAAAAAGGAAAGAAGAGAGCTTTCTGAAGGTTTGGAGTTAGAAGAGCAGTTTCAGTATCTTCCTATCATGAGATTACTCTTTCAAGCGAGCAAAGGCAATTGCTCCAGGATTTTTGTTTCCTCTAGAAATCTTGCATATAGTATGCATTTGGAATAAGAAAGCTTTTTAAGTTTTGGTTTGGGTTTTTTTAATGTAGTCAGACTACACTTAAATATGAAATCTGGTGCCTCAGTATAGATTTTTATTCTTAACTTTTGACCTATTAGTGTAAAGTTGTACTATGCAGCCAGATTTCATTAATTTAAAACAGAATTGTAGATACCATTGTATGACTTCAAAGGAAAAAAAAAAGATCTGTGGAGGTCTTTTGAGACTTTTTTGTCTTTTCATTAAAATCTGTACATTGCTTTTCCCTCAAAACTTATACCTTTACACACGTTTACATCTAAACTGATGCTGCATGTCTTGTATTTGAAGTAGATCACAGGATTTTCAGTGTCAGAGACCTTGTCTTCTGCTCTATTTTGTAAAGCATATTTTATGCTTACAGTATTCCCTAAATAATAAATAAAACAGATAAAGAGCTTTGCAAACCCTTCAAACAAATACAAGGCATGTGAGATTTCAGTCCTGTTGATATGACAGCACCTCCTGCAGAGGTGTCAGACTACAATAAATTATTATGGTGAATTAATAGAGATTTTGTGTGTCAAAACAGGCCTTCAAAAAAACCCACAGGTTGGTATTTGGGAAACTGTTTCTGTTGGCCTCTAAACCTTTGGTTGTCATCACTGTAGAAGCTGAACAATGCAATACAGTTGAATTTATGAAAGCCATGTTAAGCAAGGCAGCAGAGAATTCCAGCTGGACCAGGAGCTGGAAGATAGATTCATACTCTGGTTTTCAAGAGTTGCTGAATGCATAAAGATGCTGTGGTGCTCATCTCCTGTTGTCTTGGGCAACACCTTTGGTGGGCTGCTCCAGGTTGTGCAGAGGAGCTGTTTCAGGGTGGGGACTCTTTAACTCATCTTGAACTCCAGTTTACCACCTTTCCCCCAAGGGAAGGATGATGTAGATTACAGCAGGGGAAAAAGGAGCACTTTTTACATAACTGTGAGCAACAGCACCCTGAGGCCATGACCAAGGTCAAGGGTCTCATGCTCCATGTCACGAAGCAAAAGGGAGTCACCCAGACCAGATTCTGGTCTAGCAGAGCAAGGGGTGGGGTGGCAAGACAGAGGCACAGAGTAGGAAAGCAGTGTCCAAAAAATCTCACAGCAAGTCATTGATAGATGTAGATGCACCCCCCCATGCACCTCCCATTTCATGCTGGGAGAAGCTGTTTTCTTGTTCTGCTGTACCTGTGAATAATTGGCCAACTGAGCAAGAAAATGTGTTTAAACAATTGTCAGTTTACTCTGATCTTCAGCACAGAACTGGTCAAGCAAACTCCAGCTGTGTAAGTTGAATATTGCATCCCATGTTGTGCAGATTTTCTCTATCAGTAGTTTATAATAAGGTGTAGCATGTTTTTCTCTTTAGATTAACAGGATGACAGAAGATATTTGTAGCAGCTGGTTATACAAGAACAATCAATGCCTAAACCTATTTTTGTTTTAATTTCTACTAGGAAGCAGACCAATACTGTATTTCTTAACAGTAAGAAGTAAAAAAAGGGACGTGTGCTTGGAATTAGCTAGCTCTGCCAAAGAGAAATCACCATTACTTCTGCTTGCTTTGCTGAAGGAAAGATAATTATAAAAGAGACTGGCTTTTCCCTTCAAACAGATCTTATTCCCAGCATGCATGTGCCTCTTGCCTGGAGATCTCCCAGGCTCTGGCAGGTGATCAGCACATGACTCACCACAGTAGAAGACTTGAAGTCATCAGCATCCTTTAAAAAGATTGGTGGGGGAAAAATAAAAGCTAACAGGAGCAATGCATGTGGAGAGATTTCCATGTGGTTCTTATTTCTACTTTCCCATATCTACTGCTGTTCTGCTGATGACACAACTTGCAAGTTATTAAAAGTTTAACATTATTCAGAACTATCTTTCCTTATGCAACTGAAGCACTTTTAATTTCTCACACCTGTCCTCAGAAGCACTTTCATTCCTCAAGAACAGCAGGGGAATAAAATATATCTACAATGTATATTATGTTTAATATATGGTGACTGATCTTTATTGTATACATAAATGTCACAACAGATCAATTGCTGAGTATTTTTTGTCTCTCTGAGATGCTTAGATATTTCTTCTATTAAAAAAAACACTTTATATACTGTAATGAACACAGAGGTAAGGGGTTCTGCTGTTTGAAAAAGAAACTGTGCATCTAGATAGTAAAAAATGCCCAAAGACATACACTGTGCCATCAGGACTACAGCAACAGCTGCTCTGCTGTCCGTCTCTCACTCCAGGGCCAGGGAAGAGGCTGGGAGAAGGAATGCTCATGCACATGTTTTGCGTTACAGCTTGTGGCTTACCTGGTTTTGGGTGCTACTACCTTGTGTGGTTTCTGAAAACAAAAGGGAATAGGATCATGCTTAAAAAAAGGAATAATACTTTTTTATCAGGAACTATATAAAGTTATGTAGTTTTGATTATTTTGTATGATGAATTTTAGATATTTCAGTTTCTTGAACCAAATTGAAATATTTACTGGATGATTTTGCCAGCTTTTTGAAATTGCAGTTTGTTTTTCTCCCACAGTTGAGCTTACCTAAAAAAAGCCACTGTGCAGGCTGGAAGGGTGAACCCACACCTGTAAAGCCCCTGCAGCGACAGGCAAGGGATGAAATGGGAGGTGAAAGGTGCACTGGAAGCTGCAAACCCAATCCTGCATGCAGGTGGCTCAGGACATTGGTCGCTCGAGACTGACCCAGGAGATGACAGTCTTGTTTGGCAGCATCCTGAGTGACCAAGCAGTTTCTTTGAAAGAGAGCACTGCTTGCTCCACACGGAGAAGGGCCTAGAAAAGGTGGCCTAACCAAAGCTCATCTCCACCCCTCACCCAGTTGGCTACCTGCTACATAGCCCCTACTTTGGGAGAGACTCTTAAGGCCATACAGCAACTGAAAACTGGCAAGACAGCTGGGGTTCAGAATCCCATCTGAAGTATGGAAATATGGAGGCCAAGCACTCCATACTAAATTTCACGAGCTCCTTCTGAGCTGTTGGGAACAAGGCAAATTGCCACCAGATCTCCATGATGCAGTCATCATTATCCTGTACTTTAGCAGCTTGCTGAAACTTTGAAAACCTGGAGCAGAGGACTTTGGAAGGGCCTCCAGAAAATCCCTGGTCAGAAGCAGTGTTCAAGCTAGAACAGGTTGCTCAAGGTAATGTTCAGTTGGGTGTTGGACATATCTAAAGATGGAGAAATCTCCCTGGGCAAATTCTGCCAGTCTGTGTTTGACCACTCTCACTGTAAAGTGTTTCTGTTTATATTTATGTTGAATTTCCAGTCTGTAAGTCTGTTTCAATTGCATCTTTTCCTCTTGCTGGGTACCACTGTCTCACTCTTCCTTAATCCTTACTGTTTCCTCACCGGGAATATATATGCAAATCAGTTATCAAAATGCTGGGATTTCCTATGGGAAAGAATAGTTCAGTTTTCATTTAGTTTTCTGTTAAATTTAAGACTGAGGACAGGAAGATATGGGAGACAGAGAATGAAAGCAGACTTTTCTGGAGATGAACTAGTTTACAAAAAATAGCTTTTAATCTGATCTTTTTCTTAGGTATGGTATGACACATACAGAACCACATCATACCACAATCCTTTATATTCAGTAACATTTCTGCTTCTTCCCTGCTGAGACACATAGATCACAGCAAAAGCCATTACTGTTTTTATTAGGCCCATTGGATTAGCACTGTAAAGGACACTTGAGACTGCCTTTTAATTTATGAACCAGACTTGGCTTTAAGTTTATGCGGACAAAACTGTCTCTTCTTTTAACTCTACATATTAAATATCACCAGCACAGAGCAGTAGAAATCATGCATTACTCTTTCCTTGAATTCAGATGCAAGTTGTGGAGCAGCCTCTTGTTTTCTTGGCTTTGAAGTGTAGTTGTGTATGTCCTAGAGAGAAAGATTATTTAAACGTTAACAATTTTTCCTGAAAATTTAAAGCAGCTAATATTCAGGATGCAATTTCCTCTTTTCTGCTTCACTGAATTGCATTTGAGTCCTTGCTGGAGAGGAACTGCCTCCTGCAATGCAGATGTACCTCTACCAAGAACATGGATGGATGCAATGAAGGAAGAGTTTAAGTGTGAATTGGCTACCAAGAGTCATGATGGAGAGGGAGATCATGACTGATACTCTGATTTTCTCTCCATGATTACCCTGAGTGGTTGGAGCAAGACCTTCCTGATGGTTTCCTGAGAGCAATGGGAAAAATACTCAGCTGCCCACACTCTGCCAGAAAAAGGCAGGTAAAATGGGCCAGCAAGATGTGGATCTATGCTTATTGCACGTGTCTTCCTTGTTTAATTTGTCCTCCAGCCCTTGCACAGCAGGGCTGTAGTGGTTGCCTTGCCAATGGCTCTTATTTTGCCCAGTGGAGCATGCTGAATTTTCCTCTTATGTATTGCATTTGGAATTACGTCTTCTCTGTGAACAATCCCTGCCTTATAAAGCATTGCTTTTAATGGTGTAGTTGAGCATCCTGAGGAAGGAAGCTGAAATCTGAACAAGCTGCTCATCCCATATAATTTGTCTCTTGGCAAGACATTGATGTTAAGCTTGAATTTCTGTTAACCCTGTTATTCTTATTAGATAGGTTTATAGAAGGTTACAGTCTTCCATGCTATTGCTTCAGCCCTTAGCTGACAAGGCTTTGGCTGCCTTACACTTCACAAGAGCAAGGGGGAAAGGGAGAGGAAAACTGAAGAGATTCCCACACAGAGGTGACCAGGGGACAGCTGAGATTAAGATCTTTGTTTTTCAGATGATACTATGCAGGTAGCTAACATTCCTCTATTTTGTGAATGTATGCTAAGAAAATTAATGACTGGCAGAACAACTGAGTGACTGGCAGCTTCCTGTATGCAATGGTATTTGAAAGCATCCATATTGATGAAAAAAATGTGAATGATATTGCTGGATATTATGCTAATATTACAAAGTTCTCTTGGTGGTAATTAAAGAACTATGTACATGTAAATGATCTTAAAGCTGGCTTAAAATTCAGCTTGAAGTCTACAGCAGAATAATATCATGCTGGATTGGTGCCACTCCTAAGAGATTCTTGCCCATTAGCTTCCAGTCTGCAATTTCCCCAGCACAGTAAAAGGCTCCTTTGTGCTTAAGAAATTACCATGTAGATAAATGAACACAAAAGGTGATTTTCTCTTCATTTGTGATATATTCTGCCACAGGAAAACAGCTAAAGCTGTGTTTCTAATAAAAAGCAGGAGTTGACTGCAGTGGGTTGATTTCTATCATCAATCATCATTTAAACCAGCAAACAGGAAACTTCATTTTAAATAATCAATTTTAATCTTGGTTTGCATTTTGGCGT
This sequence comes from Heliangelus exortis, assembly GCF_036169615.1. NCBI lineage: Eukaryota > Metazoa > Chordata > Aves > Apodiformes > Trochilidae > Heliangelus > Heliangelus exortis. The sequence goes on from NC_092424.1 coordinate 45,822,769, forward strand.
ATTAGTCATCTTCCTAAAAGAGCATTGGACCTTCCTGATTACTAAGCACAGGAATGTGCTGATTTTCACTTAAATACAAACTGTGTGTTGAATAGCATACTTTCTTTTGTGAGGTGAATATATTACATTTATTTAGCTGGTCTACATCCTGATACACCTTTAGTCAGATTATGGTTATAAAATAATTTAGAAAAATGGCAAAAGACACATTAACTATTTATGTTGTTATGATTTTGCTCTTATTTGTGTCTCTCGTCAAGATGCAGTTAAATAGAGTTTGCAATACAGTTAAAAACACAAATCCAAAATTATAAAGTTGTTTGTTTTAGTTAAATTAAACCACTTTAAATAGCTGGTTACTTAGGGAAAACATTCATTTTTTGAAATGGGTTTTAAAACTAATTGATTCATTAAACAATGGAAGTATTGTCTGTAGTAAAGAAATTGTACTAATAGTTTCTGATCATCATGTCTGTCATGATTGTGGAACTACCAGATCTCATCCTGTTACACCTCATTTATATTTATGGATTGGAGGGGGATAATAAGCTATCCAGCCTTTCAGCAGCCAAAAATTTCTCAGCTATGAATAAATTAGTAACTGAATTGAAGTAACTAAACAAACAGAAATGCAGAAAATACCATCTCTGTGGTTGCAGAAGAGGCTATAGCACTTTAACCAGTCAAGCACCTTCACAGATTTAGATCTAGAACTCTGTAGCTCCTGAATTACCTGCTTCAGTGAACTGCCTCCAGCAGTTCACATGTATTATAGGAATATTAATGCTTGTTTAATAAAAATAATTTAATTATTAAAATAATATTATGGATATGAATTGTCAGTATCTAAGCTTTATTTTTATGTATGTTTACTAATAACAGTACATGAAATGTAAATTAGGAATCTGATTTGAATGTAGGCTTCCACTCTGGAATCTGCCTCACCCACCACTTATCCACCCACCACTATCTGTTGATACAGGTTGTTCCAAGGAACAAAATTCATCTTGTACCAGGACTGAAGCTGGACTATGAGACTCACCTTACGTGAAATAATGCAAAGGATCAACTCACTGTTTTAAGGTATGAGAGAATCACCACTGGACTAATGCAGGAAAAAAAAATTATTAAATGATGTTAAATTCACTTGAGAGTGAGTGTCGGTATGGCATGGAGGTGCAGCACTAGCCTGCTGATTCATCCTGACAGTCAGGTCAGGCAGGCCAGCTCATTAACTGAGAAGTATGAAATACTGAGCTTTTCCTTGAGGAGAGGGAGAGAGAGAAGTAGGGACAGCAGAGATCTTTCAGGCTGGAAGCCACGAGAGCAGTCACTTCAGGAGGGATGTTAGTCCTCAAGTTTAGGTTTATGAATATATTTCTGCCTGCAGCTTTTCCCACACTGGAAAGAGGAAGAAAGTCTACATCCAGATCTGTGGGAGGGATAGGGATGTGGATGGGTCTGAGTGGTTGGTCACAGCTGGAGATCTCAGCTGCCCCGGGGCCTAAGTGCAGTCTGGTTGGCAGCAGTGAGGCATTCCTGCTGTCCTCTGCTGCTCCCTGGGATCTCTTTTGGGGCTCAAGCATGCTTATGAGTCCTGCAAAACTACAGAGGAGCCGAGAGATGCAAACCCACAGCCCTGTAGCAATATAACCAGTGATGATGTTGTCTTCCTACAGCTGAGTCTTTGCCCATGGCAAAGCATTGCTTCATGAGTTATAGTCATTAGTACAGATGACTGGTGACACAGCTTTTTCAGTCTGCATTCTGGTTCTTACAGAGACAGTAGTTTCATGGGATGTGAAATACAGGTGTGGAATGGATACAAAATCAAGGTATTCCTATTTTCTCCCTCTCCTTCCTAAAAGCAGCAATATGGTTTCCTCTATCAAGTAATGAGTAAGTTTTGAGTTTGGCAAACAGTGGATAGGATTTCCATTTTGAACTAGACACATTAGCTTCCAAAACCAATGGGATCTCTTTCATCAGGATGTTCCATAGTGTTTTGGTTTAACCCCAGTTGGCAACTAAGCCCCACACAGCTGCTTGCTCCATCCCTCCCCAGCAAAATGAAGGAGAGAATAAAAAGAGGAAAAGTGAGAAAAACTCATGGGTTGAGATAAAGACAGTTTAATAGGTAAAGCAAAAGCTAAGTGTACAGGCAAAGCAAAGCAAGGAATTTATTCACAACTTCCCATGGGCAGGCAGGTGTTCAGCCATCTCCAGGAAAGCTGAGCTCCCTCACATGTAGCACTTGGGAAGACAAATGCCATCACTCTGAAGATTTCCTCCTTGCTTCTTCATCCCCCAGCTTTATATGCTGAGCATGGCATCATACAGTATGGAATATCCCTTTGGTCAGCTGGGGTCACTGTCCCAGCTGTGTCCCCTCCCTGCTTCTTGTGCACCCCCAGCCTACTCATTGGTGGGCTGGGAAGCAGAAAAGGCCTCAGTGATGTGTAAGCTTTGTTCAACAATAATGAAAACATCCATCTATTATCAAAATTGGTTTTAGCACAAATCCAAATCATAGCCCCATATCAGCTACTATAAAAAATTTATCTCTATCCCAGCCAAAACCAGCACATACAGCTAAGGGGCTGCTACAGATGAAAAACTCTTCTCCAGGCTGGGAAGGCAGAAGCCTATCTGTAGAACAAGGGCACTCAATGCAGAGTTCTTCATAGTGCTTTTACAAACAGTCTGTTCTTTGGAGGAGTTTTTAATGCCCTGAACTAAGTGGTCGCTTAGTTAGGAAATGTTCAGTGGCAAAAAAGGGAAAGGGCTCTCTCGCATGTGAGAGCAAAGAAAGGTACCTGGGTCATGGCCCTGTAGCTCCCTTTGGCTTTTGCAGTCAGGTTTGATATTGATCAAGAATGCAATAAATAGACAGATAGAATAAAATAGTGTGTGTCTGACTGACAAATCACACATTCTCACAGTACCTTTCTTCTGTTAACCATTTAGACGGCTGTGAATTTCAGAATTGTTTTGGGGTGCTTCTTTGTTGCTTCCTGAAAACAAAAATGGGTTAAAAGATATTTTGAGGTGTATGTTGAGAGACATTTCAGGCCACAGAAGGGCTGTTCACACCCATGCAGGCAGCACCAGAGTGAAGTGAGACTATTGGCTATCTTGCTTCTAGGCTTCAGCTCTTAGCTCAATTCTACAGCTTTGGAGATGTCTGGGAGGATTAACAAGGGCTAAGTTACTGATGGATTGCATCAAGGAGATGCAATCCAAAGGAGGTTATTCATAGTCCTTTCTCACAACAGTGATCCTACAAGATACTGCATAGCCCATGGAAGCAACAGGGTGCCTAGCTTAAAAGAAAGATAAAGTTCCTTTTTACTCACTGTATAAAAAATAAAATCTCATAACCGTCCAGTGTACCAGGGTGCTGCTGTGTTGGAGTTCTGGGGCACAGGAGCAAGAACTGAATTGTAAAACCATGTTGGTACTTTATTCAGTAAGAGATTGAGGGGGTGGGGGATAAATGAAAAAACATAAAAAGAAGGTTAACAGAAAAAAACAAGCAAGAGAGGCCTGGAAGAATATTTAAAAAACAACTTTAGGGACTGGGCTGGAAGGAGGAGGTTGGTTCTTTGGGTAAGTGAAGGCCAACAAAACTTAAGCACATGCTTTCTTGTAATGAAACAGGTGATTCAGTTAGATTGACTGAATTCATCTAGGGGACTCCCAAGCTAGTACACTTTGCTGGACAAGGCTTGTATTTTTATATGATTTAAAAAAACAACATGATTTTTATTCAAATTGACACACAGCCACATATTGCATGTTGTGTTATTCATTCTGTTTTCCATGGAAAATTATTGCTTCACTATCCTGAAATGCCTATTAAATCCCCCAGATGTTTTTGTTAAATTTCTGCACCTTTTTCATTATTTTGTCTGAGCCAGAGGAATTATTTTTAAATATTGTTCTTCTTTTACATCACTTGTTTTGATTTTAAATGTACTAAAAAAGTCAAATTTAGCCTAATCCAGAGACCATTCATTATACACTTACGAAGGAAAAAGTTGAACAACAGCAAATGATGATTTATGACAAAATATTAAAACAATATAACAGTTTTTGGCATAGGCCTCCCATAATGGTGACTAGTGACACTAAATATTCTCAAAGCCAATCATGCGTATTCTGCTTTAAAATTTGCATCTCGGAAGGATGGAAAGGACTCTGTGGACCTTTTCAGTAGGGCACTGAATAGATGAAGCACATGTTAGATCAAATATATGTACCAAACTGAGGATGAATAAACAGTATTGAATATACCACTCCCCATTTGGACAGAAAAGCGAGTAAGTTTTACAGGGACAGAGCCTGCTCAGGAGAAGTTTGTTAGATCTTCCTTTACTGAAGGAAATAATTTGAGTCTAAACACTGCCAGAAGATTAGGCAGAATGAGCAAAATACAAGGTGAAGTAGTAAAATAAGATAACAATGATAACAACAGCCAAAACAAAATGTCAAAGATAGTATGAATTTGAAAAAATGCTATGCCCCCCATGCCCATCTCTTGGGATAACAACTGGTATCCGCAGCCATTCTTCTGATAGCTGTTTTGGCAAAATCATTCCTTTTCTTCCCTATGCACACCACAAGTAGACATGAAGAAAAAGGAGGTCATCTGTTAGTTCCTGGCACCACTTCCCTGAATGACATCTTTTGTCTAGTGGAAGTTGTGCCAGCATAGCAGAACTGCTGGGTAACATGACTGGTTCCACATTCCTCCCTGGAAGCAAATCAATGTTGTCTGGACTTGGCCTAGGGTTGGCTGGACAAAAAAAAAATGTAATTCGTCCCAAATGCATTACTCAGGCTTGAAGGCAGCTGGTGTCCTAAGATATAAGCCTCTGTTATTCCCATGAACTCTCTTCCAAGAAAATGGCCTGATATTCCTGTGTTAGAACCAGCATGAGAAGCTCTAGTGATCTACAGTTAGTTCTGTCAGGCCTCTCATGCAGAAGAGGCAGATTCATAGCTGATTTTCTTCTTTCAGGATAAACACTGAATTTTTAGAACAAGGTTTCTATTGACTATCAGTAAATATGGGTAGAGTTTGGAAAGATACCTGCACTGAACTGAATCAACCTGAAATACCAGGTCTGTCCCTGTCTTCTTTTGGACAGTCCTACCTTCTGAGGTTTAGGAATGGCATGCAGAAGACAAGGGCTCCCATAGACTATGAAATTAGGGGAATTAAAGACTGAAAGAAATTACAATGCACACAGAAAACTCAGAATCATTTCGAAGTGGCTCATCTCTGGCCTCAGAAAAAAAAGATGTGTAGGGAAGGAAATGTGTTGGTATGGAATGGGACGGGTCTTGGAAGCTGGGAACCAGTGAAGTTGATTGCAGGAGAGCAGTGCTCTGTTGTTGGTCATCTCCTGTGATGACTCTCCAGTATTCATCAAAGAAATGGGAAATGTCTTCATTTACATGAATTTATGTCTTCAACTGTGTAAGGTGACACCATTGATAAAGAAGCAGACATCTTTCTGCTAGGAAAAGTGATAGATAAAGGGGATGTTCATCCTCTGTGACTAAATTCCCAAAAGGCACTTCTGTAAAAATGGCAGCAAAAGTTGAAATTTTCATGTTGTCTGAATACTTTCTTGCATTCAGAATTTTCCTTCTCAGGTGTACTGCAGGTGGAAAGGTTATGATGCTCTCTAATACAGTGCTCAGATGTGAAATATTGGTCATGCTGCTCACCATAGTGACTGAAACAAATAGACAAGTTGGATCAACATCTACTTCTTGGTCTGCACTGTGGGATGCAAAGACTAAAACACAGGTACATAATTTAGACAAGGTCTTAAAACAGTGAAAAATACTGCTGTCACCCTTCTCCTTGTTAACGCCTGACACTTTATGTGATTCTTAATGTCCCACTAAAACCCACGTCCACATCTCTCACAGCAGGGAGTCCCCTGCAGAAAGCAGTGGCTGCTATTGCTGCTTTGAAGAGAGTCAGGCTAACAGGAAGGAGATGCTCATCACTCTGCAAAGGAGATGGACACTATCAAAAAAACAGCTTATGTAACAGGTGTTTCTTACAGGAGTCTTTGCTGTCATCATTAATATCCCTGGACTGGACTAACAACAGCTCAAGTGTAGGTGGAAGACAAACTATGGGTCTGCCTCAGAGCACATTAGTTAATACAGCTTTTGTAACACCTTGATTCATTTTCTAGTTGGGAGTCAAGACTAGTTATTAAACATTTCAGACAGAGAAAGGATTGCTATGACAACAAAGCATGAATAATTCATCTGAAGGAAAGAGGGGACATGCAATAATAGAACAATTGCTAAAATTCCTCTTACAGGATTTGTGTTCATCAAAGACAATAATAAAAAGGAAGAGTTTCAATCTATGCTATCTCACTAACTGCAGCTTATAAAACATCTGTCATCGTTGGTGGCTTGCACAATAAAAGTTAGAGTAAAAAGCCTGCAGCTTCTTAGATCTTATAAATAGAGACCAGGGCACAAGAAAACAGAAAGCCTTTCTGAAATAGAAGATTTAGGGGCCTGGCCTTGGTTAAATTTTAGTTTTTTTTTTTTTCTATCATAAATGTTGAGCCATTGAAGTAAGTGACATGAGCTAAACTACAGCAAAATGCTATAAAAAAATGTTCTTTGGATTGTCATCTGTTCCTCTGGGAAGTTTGTAGTCTCTTCCAGAATTTACAGGGAGTGGGGGAAAAAAGTAATTTTGATGTAAGAATGAACATGTTCTCATCATCTCCACTGCTTTATTGTACATATAATTCCAGTCTCTTACCAAAAAGGCTTTTGCCTTATAGTTTGTTTGATTGTCTTTAACACACAGCATGGGCTTATATTATATAAGTATTATATAAAGGGAATTGGCAAAAGAGAAAACAAAAAACCAAATAAACAAACAAACAAAAAATGCTAGGACTTTTTCCCCAGTAGAAACTGGCTCTGGAAGAGCTGTAAGATTCCTCCATGTCTCTGACTAAATAAATAAATAAACAGCATTGTAGATTAGAGACTTTAAAACTGCATTTGTATAATTTAAACTGGATTTGAGTGATGACAGAAATGGGTGATTAGTTTAATAAAGTTTGATGTCTGGTAATGTTTTGAGACAATTAGTTAAGGCAGCCATTCTTCTGCCGTATAAAAGCAGTTACTGTGCCTGCATTGCTATGTTATTATACTCAATAAGAATGTCCTTAGGATTTTTAGCATGTGAATTAAGAACACACTTCTAGCAACTAAACTGGCAATAAGGAAGGTCAGAACTCTTATTTGTTAAATGATCCAGGAAATGAAATAAATTTACACAACAGGGCTGAAAAATCATCTATGTAGAAAGTATTTAAGCTCGTATATTTGTGATTCCTGATAAACTATTGCTTCTCTTTTTTCCTTTCTTTTCCTTGTTTTTGTTTTTCTAGTATGAACTTCCATAGAAGCTAGTATGATCCAGTCCAAAGAAACTCTCAGATTCAAAATAGCTTATCTTGAGAAGTCATATATGGACCTACTGCAGCAGTGAATTACAGGTATTTTGCCTACCTGAACATGGCATTTTATGTGCTCCACATTCTCCCTTCAGTCCTTTTCCCCTTTTGCTTTGAAACAAGATTTTTAAAGATCCTTTTCCTTTAATTTTTCCACATATTCGTTGCTTCTTTACTTCCCTTATTCCTTGCACAACACGTTTCATATGCTCTCTAATGACAGATTAATCAGATGAGGAAAGGTTTCACTGGAAAAATGAGAGAAGAAAAGCTAAGTGGTCTTTTCCATTTTTAGGACAGACCTGGCTGAGTTGGGGAGTCAAATGATGCTGAAATATCTGTCTCTACCTCCAGTCACAGCAGGGATGTGAGTTACATCACATTGTAAGAGGGGAACATAACAGGGTTACCTGGCCAGAGGCTTCAGCTTCTGTTGGCTGTGCAGTTCATGAGACTTCATTTGAGGTATGGGAATTCAGGAATTGTTCATGTAACAAGATCAGTGTCTGAGTGGCAATTTCTTCACTCTTTTGTGGGGGCTCAGAAAAAGGCAAGATGTTATTACAGAATGTAAGTGCATTTTTTGCAGCAGGTGGTGCAAGACAGAAGTCTCATCTGTGCATGGACTGAATTGCCGCATGGTTTGGTTTCCCCAGGCCGGAGTTGTAAGTTAGATTATCCATGTCCTTCAACAGCTGAACTTGGCTAGGTAGATTTTACAGGTATTAGCCAAAACTTGAAACAGGATCTCCTCTTTTGATTGCTCTGCTTGTATGGTCTCAATGAGGCACGTGCTGCCTGGCTCACATGCAATCAGCTTCCAGAGGCCAGCTTTCCTGGATCTCAAAATATTCCAGTTACTTCTGTGGATACCTCTGTAACTGCATATTTATAATTCCTAGTTTCTACTGGGAACAGAAACACAAGTGTCAAAGTACCAAGGCAAAAGCTCCCTCTCGGGCTGTTCCTAAGTGCAAAGAATGTGTGAAATTTAATGATTTCTATAAGCTGCGAAGGAAAAAAACCTATTTGCAAAATGACCAGAAAGAGGGAAATACGAAATCACACAAGCCATGGTGACCTAATGATATTTCTAATCCAGACTTTTCTAAATATTTAGATAGTTCGGGGCAGCTCTTGAACATCATCTGTGAATTTGAAATGAATATCAAATCCATCTGGTTTATTCACTGTTGGTCTGGATGTGCTGCTGATTTATAGAAACATTATTTTTATTGGAAGAAATCAGAAAAAAATGTGTCAACTCCCATTTTGCTCTGTTAACTCTAGATGATATCAGTCAACATTGCCAGTAATGCCATGTAATATTGCAGAAGCCTTCTAAAAAATGACTGCTGAAACTTGCACTCTGACTATCCAATAATGAAAGAAGCGTCCTCAGTATCTTTTTTTTTTTTTTTTCCATATGCCCCTAAATACAGAGGAATCTTCCTACCTGTTGTGACATAGGTTTTATTCCAAAAAGGAATTTTACTCTTAAGGTACATTGTTCAGCTAACTTTGTTTCTCTTGCTTAGTCAAGAGTTTGGCCAGAGTTGTCAAAAATAAATATCCAAAATTAGGCTTAGTTTGCATAGATCTGAACATCCAGCAGCTTCTACTAATGTCAAATACAGAATAGCATTCATCACTTAGTTAATTGCTCAGTAATTTGGGTAAATTTTATGTAGGGATGCAGGTCTACACTTGTGTCTATATATTTAGCTATCTAGCTTAAATGCAATTTAGAATTCTTATTTCTATTCAATGATTTTTGGGTGTGGTATTTTGCCTCAGAAGTGGGTAAGCTGGTAAGCTTCAAACTGGAGGGGTTTTCTAACTGTGGAAGAGAAAACAACAAAATGAAAATGATGTAGTGAGCCCCTTTAAAGGGGTGGTAAAAATCAGGACTTTGTAGTTCATGTATGAAAGACAAGAAAAGGAATTCAGAATGAATGGAGCCTTGGTTCATCCCTACAGGAGAAGTCATGGGCTCCCCATGTAGTGAGGGCACTCAGAAGGGGCTCAGCCTTGTTCAGGATAGGTACCTTAGGCTTGTTTTGTTGCTGGAAATCCAAGAAGAACATAGCAGATACCAGATGGGAGGAACTGAAGAAGCCACACTGGGTTAAAATGTGGTGAAAGACCTAATAAAGGCAGGTAGGAATAATTCAGAGTCAATTTATTAAAAAAAACAACCAATCAAAAAAGGTGCTTTACAATTCCATAAAAAGGCATGAAGATTACTACTGATAGGAAGATAATTTTTTACTTCCATTACAGAAACATCAAAACAATGAGATATGGATCTCTTAAAAGGGGAAATCATTGTTAAATTTTGTAAAGGTCCTCCTGACAGGTTGGGAAACTGGGCCAGGAAACACTTTGCCCAAAATATCATGAGGCAGCATTGCCTTGAGTTCTGGGTTCTGGGTGCTTCCTAACACTGCTGTGAGCAGCCATAGGATAGAGGTTCAGGTCAGCACACGTGATCCACATGGCAGTGTGGTCTGCATCACCTCACACTTTGAAACAAACTTGCAGCCTAAAAAACCTAAAAGCCATACCTATATTGCACACCCAGAACAGACAGAAGTGCTTATGGGACGTATCTTAACTCCTCAAAATAAGGGAGAATTTCTTCAGTGGAACTCCAGAACAACTTCCTAACCTCTTGCGTTGGGAAGTCAGCTAACTTCAGAGCTCAGGTCTCTAAGGAGAAGAGGGGGACAAGAGGAACTCAGGGCAAACCTGCAGCAGTTGTTAATAAGCTTGTGTACTGTGGATTATGAGAAGCAGAAATGGAAGAAAAGCAAAATAAGCAAATACACTTCCCAAACATTGATTAGTGTGTGCTTAGTGAATGTTGAGATCAGTTTTTCTGTGAATATTTGTCCACATCTAACTGTGAGCTAAAATTTAATTAGTTTCTTTGAAGCCATTTCTGTCTATCTTTCACAATTACTTGAGTGCTTGAGGTCTTCTATTACCGTGTCAGGCAAATGTCAAGCTGAAATGCACAAACATCTACCGAGAGAATACTTCACATAGTGTAAAATTTCCTATTTAGGTTTTGTACTGGGATAAAGAATTATGTAAATCTTCCAGAAACAAAGAGGTTGAGTTGTGTATCAAAGCATTGGAGCCTGAACTATGAATGGGGAATCAATGAAACACACTCTTTGCAAATGTTCTGTAGACCAGCAAAAAATTTGCTGATGGCATTCCCATGTAATTCGTAACTATTAGACTGAAATTTCTGTAGTCTGAATTAGGACAGTTTCCCAGAATAAGAAATGTGTGTACATGCCTGAAAATACTTCTGGTGCTCTATCTATTAATTTGTTTATGCCTGCAATTGTACAGGATGACATCCTACTTAAGTGTCCTACTGAAACACATTGCCCAGAGCAGTTATCTCCATCTTTGCAGATATTCAAAACCTGACTGAACATGGTCCTGGGCAACCTGTTCTAGCTGACCTGCTTTGAACGGGAATGTTAGACTAGATGACCTTCAACATCAGCAGTGTTACCTATTCTTCTGTTCCTCTGTTTATTCCCATGTTTGAATTAATTTTGTCAGATCCTTTACTGAGAAAGATCTGAGCATCTCAAATCAAATCTGGTGGAGCCATTTCAATTTTACACCAGAGAAGAATTGTTGCCATGAATGGAACCCCCTGAGAATAAAGCCAGTGGCAACTGACCCAACCTTGCCCATCCTCTCAGGTAGTTCTAGCTGTCACCCTAGCACTAAGTAGTCTGCCATTTTGAACTGGTGGTGTTTTACTCTCCAAATATACAGGTACAACATTAGTGACACAGCATGGATGGTAATTGTGGACCACCACTATTTTGGTATCTCACATTCTCCTGCTGGGAAAGGAAGACCATCAGAGATTTAGCAGTGAGGATGCACCTTGAATACTGTGTTCAGTTTTGGACTCATCACTACAAGATGGACATTGAGGTGCTGGAGCATGTCCAAAGTAGGACAATGAAGCTGCTCAAGGGTCTGGAGCACAGGTATTTTGAGGTGAGGCTGAGGGAATTGGGATTACTTAGCCTAGAGAAAAAGGAGGGTGAGGGGAAAGCTTATCGATCTCTACAGCTACCTGAAAAGAGGTTGTAGCAAGGTGGGGGTTGGTGTCTTCTCCTCAGTAATAAGCAATAGGACAAAAGAAAATGGTCTCAATTTGCACCAGAGGAGGTTTATATTGGATATTAAGAAACATTTCTTCATTGATATAGTGGCCAAATATTGGAATAAAATGCCTAAGGAAGTGGTGGAGTCTCCATCCCTGGAGGTGTTCAAGAAAGGTGTATAAGTGGCACTTCGGGACATGGTTTAGTTGGCATGGCAGTATTGAGTTGATGGTTGGACTTGATCATCTTACAGGTCTTTTCCAACTTTAATGACTCTGACTCTCTTTAGTGGAAATTCATGTAGTCCCTAGATGAGACTGAATTCTCTCTATATCGCACAGTCACTTGAAATACACTTTATTTCAGGATATACAAATAAACCTAACCTTTCTGGACATTTTTATAGCCACAAGCTGATTTCTTGCTGTTTTAATTGTTTTTCACAATATCTCCTAAGTTATTTTGCCATTTGGCTGCTTAGAAAAAAAACAAACCATAACCAGAAAGGGGAAGTCAGACATAATGGTGGATTAGTCTTTTTAAAAAAACACATTAATCATGGCCTCTCTTGTTCATTTTTAAATTGTGTTGCTATGTCATGCTTGACAAAGCATGCTGCAAGTAGTAAAGGAATACAAAAGAGCTACTTGAGTTAGATGATCCTTTAAAAAAAGGCAAGATATTTAAAGAGGGGAAAGAAAAAGAATTAGCTTTTTAATATCCTTCTTGCATTATTCTACATGCATCTATCAACAGATGAGAGAGGCAACCTAAATCTCAGCAAGTAGACGCAAAGACATAGATGTCCTACTGTGATTTTAATTCAGTATGTAAATATCTAAGAGGGAAAAAAAGAGAGTTCTAGAGGTAATTTAGAAATACCAAGGTATTGGTAATGTATTCAACAGTTAGCATTGTAGGAATTATTAGAAGGTAAACCAAAGAAAATTCAAGAAGCAAAACCAAAGCTATTTTGTTATGCCAAATCATGATAGCTCCACTCAGGATCTAATTGTTGGTTCGGATCTATTTCCAGTCATAAGACTGCTACAGCTGGAATGTCAGACATGATTAGATGCTGTGCCATATCATAATTTAGTCTACTGATTTGTACAAGTCTGTCAAAAGGCTCAATGACCTAAGCATGTTGTAGAAGAAGAATGGTAACAGTGATCTAAATGGCTATATGAGTTATTGCTGTCCTCTTCCTTCCTTCCAGTTCCTAGTGGTGAGTACCACTCTGAAGGCATTTTGTGATGGTCTAGAGATATCCTTAGCTGAAATGCACAGAAATCAAGCTGCCCTGACACAGCCCTGATCTGCATTGATGTTATACATGCTGATATATCCTTAAAAAAAAAAAAAAAAAAAAAAAAAAAAGGATATATCCAACCTATTCTATTGGACACTACAGGAAAGAGTAGCTTCATGCTCCTAAATGAGATGATAGCACAATTTTGTGGCACCAGCTAAGTCGTCTGTGTTTCTTAACTGTAAAGTATTGCTAATATTCTTTCAAGCTCCTGAAGTGAAATGACCTAAGCTAAAAATTGCCTTCTATTTGTACATAACCATTTATAACTGTATCCATTTTGTTTTGTACACGCATATATAGCAGTGGTCATTAGCAAATCATCATCTTCCCATCCTTGCCACACAGTGATCTTAGAAACAACATTGCAATTCTCTGCACTGTAAGTAATAGGCTGTTGCAGGTTGTAAAATGTTACTTTTTGAAATGGTAGCTGTTTTAGACTATGTATGAATGTTCAGGCTGTCATGATAACCACAATAGCTTCCCTTATAAAAAATTTTTTTAAAAGTACAGGTACAAGAGGGTCCTGTTTCTGCTCTGAGTTCCAGCTCCTGTTAGCTGTGAGGGATATGCTTATGGTGCTGGAATTGCCCTCTCTGAGGGAAAGAATGGAAATTAGCAAAAACCCCATTCCAAGTATGAGTCAAATTTTCACTGTCTGACACTGTCCTTTGGTCACTGTCTAGAAAAGGAGATTACATTACACAACAGTACATTACGTACTCCACAATTGTGGAGTATATTCCTAAGTACCAATTCATTACTAGAAAAAAATTGAGTGGCTGTAGGGAGGAAACACATTGCCATTCAAAAACCATATTTTGTATAGGGACAGCCATGAGTGAAAGGAGCCTTAAGTCTTAACTAACTCAGGAGGTTTCAAGCAGATTATGGCAGTGAAAATGCAATGAATAGCAAATGCTTAGGGCCAGTCACTGGAAGAACTCTCCAACGAGTTAATTCAAGAAACTACTAAAAAATTTATGCCACTATTAAAATATATATACACAACAACAACAAAAAACTAGTCCTCAGACTATCTCTGGGAAGGTTCAGAATCAGAGAAGGAATTAAAACCGTTTTAACAAAAAGCTTGTTGTGGAACATCTTCACTGTAGCTTTTTGAGTGACTTTGAGACTGATTGGAAAAGGCATTTTGAGATACATGAGGAATATTTGTTCAGGAGAAATGAAGAGAGGAAAAGCAAATGCTGATGGATTTTTCTCTGCAAAAGGGAAGATTTCAAGGTGACTTAGAAAAACATTGAAATTTATAAAGGACTTGGTTAAAGCTGAAAAAGATAAAAAGCATACCCCAATAAGGTGTTCAAAACACAGCTTTATAATGATCTCTGAGTGGCTTTTGTGATACTTGAACTTCAGTTAGGGAAATATAGGGTAGCTTGACAGCAGGGGTGCCTAGCAGTAATTAATTTCTAGGTTTAAAGGTGCAACCTACCCACACAATCCTTTGCTATTTTTAATGAAAATGGTTGTAACTTGGAACACAGTTGAAGGAAGAAAGGGCTTTATTTATTTTTTTTTAATGATGGCTTTGTACAGAAAAAATTAAACACAGTAGGTAGAAAGATCCTGCACAGATGTGAATTGATCTTGTCTGTGTCTGTGCTGGCTGGGATACGGGCAAACTGGTTGGGATTAAATAGAAAAAGGTTTCTTTTCATAATGCTCTGAAAAGATCCTTTTATTTAAAAGGCTGAAATATTTTTTTACTTTGGCGCAAATTTGTACTTTTGTCTTCCAGCCAGGATAAAGTTTTCCTTACTGAAAATTTGGATTTATATTTACCAGGTAATGTTCCTAAAAAGTGGTTTTTTTTTTGACAGAACTGATATCCTAAATCTGTTGAGCTAACTTTTTCATTGGGAAATTACAAACCCTTGGGATACTGGTACACTTAAAAATTGCTATAGTGGCTTTCAGCTGCTTTGCAGAGGTTTAGAAGAACTATTATATTTTGTTTTAAGAGTGGAAGAAGAAATGCATGGAATTTGTGTGATTTACCCAAACCACAGAATTTAGTATTTAGAATCTAGTATTTTATAGAAGGAGTAACACTTTGTCCATAATGACTACAGGATTCAGCATATATCTCTAAGATATAGTTTATTTCTACCTAGGACTGGGGAGCATGAGATTATCATCCAGCTTGATTTGGGTGCCCTGGGATATAGGAGGGAACGGGTATGACACCTTTGTGGAGTGGGACATTATAGACTTTAACTTGTATGTCTCCTGTTTTAATTAGTTGATTCTGTAGGGATTACAACTATTGAGTACAGTACAACACAGGTATTTATGATGGAAATTCTCTGCTGTGCAGAGCTCTGCCCGTTCCAATGTTAGCCAGTAAAACACAATTAGTGAATAGATTGTATTTATCTGGAAAGTAACTACAGCTAGGTTTTAGACTGTTTTTCTGTGCTATTGACGTTTTGGGTCTCCACAGAGAACTTGTCATGTCAAGCATTGCAGCAGTGGATTGAGGATGGAGAGCTGCTAACTGCATTGAGATGCAATCTGAGAAGCAGCTGAACAAACGCAACAGTGCAGTAGCACTTTCTATTCCAGGAAGAAAAGTTGGATGGAGTAAAATGCCACTGTGGATTTGGAATTGCCATCTTTAAACTGAAAAGCATAAGAAAAACTGAATCGAAATCTTACCTTTTTGGATTATGGCTGCACATACCATTCTGCACCAGAATGTGTAGTTATTACATGGGGCTTCGCTCCTCTCCCCACAGCAAATGTCTTGGCTCCTTTTGAGCTTTCTGAAGAGCTGGACACAAGAGACTAGCCTGTTGCTGGAACTTCTGCTTTCTAGCTTTTGACTCTGTAATGGGGACTGATCAACTAAGAATTTCTGCTCCATCTCTGTTTCCTAAAGCCCTCTGTTCAGCTATGACTTTGAGCACCTGAATCATGGATGCTGGCAGAGTTTGTTCATCTCAGAGTGTTCAAAAATCAACATTTTTGTAGTTTTATATTTGTAGCTACATAAACTTATTGTTCAGATTTTCTCTCTACAATCCTCTTGGAAATGTAAGCTCTTTTCAGCACATGGACTAATCCCTTCTACCTCATCTAAAAACTCCCCATGCACATGTCAGGTGGTCAAACTTCCATGCCTCTTTCTCACTTTAAAGACAGTCATCCTTGACTACTGATTTTTTGCAGTGAGTAGCAAGGCAGGATTACATCTCAGCTGTGTCCACTGTTTTTCTCATACCAACTGCACACTATGAATTGAGGATTTTTCTGCATTTTTCTGAATAATTTTACTGTATGGAAAATAACTTCAAGGCTGTATAATCCCACTGAATTTCATCCCACTGAAGTCTCCCTTCATCTCATTACTCCTTACTGAATGTACTGTGAAGTCAGATGGACCCCCTCACAGATGATTGTGGGGGGTCCCCATTTGTTTTCTATTGATAGATCATTATCACATTTCTTCAGTTCATGAATTAAGGGATTATTTTTCTTAATAGGAATTCAGCCTGGGTCCTGCAAGTCAAGCTGTGTTCCCTTCTGCTTCTCATGTTATCACCACCAATAAAGAATCTACAGCCGGGGACTCAGTTGACAACTTTGTCAGTGATGCATGAAGCAAGAAAGACTCTGGTTGCTCTTCCACAGCTGCAGTAGAGCTACAGCATGAACAGAAGCAGATGGGACAGGGTGAGTGTATAGAAATCAAAGTATCAAAACTAATATTTAAACTACCTTTATTATGAGGTTATTTCTTAAATTGTCACTGCATGATCTTGACTGTACTCTTGTTCTGTGTATTAAGTTCCCTAAAAGACATCTCCTGCAACAGCTTTTCACTCTCTCGTCTCCTTCTCCCACTTTGTAGTTGCATTGAACATAATTTTGGGCTTCTGTGTTCCATGACCAACCTGACTAGGAAAGTGATGGTCCCCTGTACTGTCCCCTCAGCACTGGTGAAGCCACACCTCGATTACTGTGTTAAGTTTTGGACTCCTCACTACAAGAATGACATTGAAGTGCTGGAGCTTGTCCAAAGTAGGACAATGAAGCTGCTGAAGGGTCTGGGGCACAGGTCTTATGAGGATCAACTGAGGGCATTGGGACTGTTCAGCCTAGAGAAAAAGGAGGATGAGGGGAGAGCTTATTAATCTCTACAGCAACCTGAATGGAGGTTTTAGAGAGGTGGGAATTGGTCTTATCTCTCCACTAACAAAGCAACAGGGCAAGAGGAAGTGTCCTCAAGTTGTTCCAGGAGAGCTTTAGATTGGATATTAGGGAAAAAAATCTTTGCTGAAACGGTTGTCAAACATTGGAAGAGGCTGCCCAGGGAAGTGGGTAGTGCTACTTTAAAGATAGGACTTGATGATCTTCAAGGTCTTTTTCAATCTAAATTTTATTTTTAATGAAAAAATGTCAAAACCATAGCTGGCAGAGATGATCTTACACACTTGCTGGGACCAATACCAGCTTCAGAAACAGTGCTAAAGTATCTAGGGGACCTGGATGTTCATGTAAATGGGCAGAAGGTTTTCAAATTTTTTTCTTCTAAATTGCCACACAGAGGGCAAGAGTCTGGGAAGCTACCTGATGGTTAATTTGAAAGTACTTTTTGGTTGTTGTCTTAATCTTAATAAAAATCATAAGCACCAAAAAGAAAACTGTAAACCAACAAACCCTGCATCACAATCATCAGTGACTGCCATATAAGGAGATGGTATACAGAAGAAAAAAGAACAACAAAATAGAAAGTAAACTACCTTCTTCTTTATGAAGGTCGGAAGAAAAGGTTTTGGTTTTTGGTCAGGAAGTTTGGAGAAATTTGACATATCCTGGGGTTCTGATCTCATAATCCATGCAATTTTTGTAAAACAAGAAATTAATAAATATTATTCTGAAAGAGATAGTGTAATGGAGGTAATATTAAAAATTTCTGTCAAATGTCATACATGGAAAAAGACAGAGGGGGAAATTTACCCCTTCTGGCTGCACTTTGTGCTTAAGGAAATTGAAAAGATTTAATAGTTCACTACTCTGCAGTGAGGGCAGAACACACATGTAGCACCACTCCTGGTGTACCTCTTGGTAATGAGCATATCAGCATAAATAGTGGCTATTTTCTGACCTGTCCTTGTCCATCACAAGGTTACTTATTCAGGATTTCTCGGAGGAATGCTTTCTATTAAATTATTTCTTTCCATCTTTGGGGTCTATGAAAGGCTTTTTCACTTTTCTTTATAGAACAACCGATCTTTAACTCTAAATACCCAGAGAAAATCTGTTTGTTTTGAACTTAATACTGTCTGATGAAAACCTACTAGAAAAGTTACTTGACTTTTCTTGTTTTCATAGAGGAACCTCATAGGTACATGCTCTGAGATCTCTACACCTCCAGGGTCATTCACTGATACAATATCCTAGTGGGAAGGAGGGGAAGAAAAGGGTATCCAGGACACAAATTCAAAGGAAAAAATATCAAATAAAGAATAATATGAGATAATTAATTGAGGAACTAATTAGGGAAGACTAATGCAAAGGTAATACTGAGTGAGTCTCCCTTCCTGTTATTAGAGGGATGGATCTTAACTCCTCCAGAAGCACAGTTGGGGACAAATGCTTCAGTCACCCAGGAAATGGCACAATGTGCCTCTAACTACCTTCAAGTGAAAGAGCAATCTCCATACTGGGGGTTGCAGATGGCATGCATGCAGGGTTAATGTGCAAAAAGATAGATGAGATGATGGTTTTGTTTTAACCACAGAATATTCTAGGAGGATTAAGAAAAAAGTTGCCTTCCACTGGGATCAGTAGGGCAGAAAGAAAAATCACCCTGTTTATATCTAGGCTCTCCCTCCAAGGCTTTGCAGGTGACAGACCCAGTGAAAGCATCCATCTCCGCTCTGTGCTCAGTAAGCAGAAAATGAAACAGAAGAGTCAGTGTGACAGTGAGTGATTCCAAGCCACTTGTAAAAGCAAGCATTCAACCTGAGGCCATCAGCTCAGGAGCCCTCACAACAGTAAGGGTAGTTTTTAATAAAACCATAGCCATCAGAATCCAAAGGGATCTTGAACGAGACAAACAACAAATGCAAACCCTTCTAACACCCATCCTGCTCATCAAGGTACTAAAGTTCTCCAAGGTACTTTGTCAGGATTCGAAGTAACTGTGAGAATTCTTGCCTGCCTTTACCCTGCTTTAGCCCACCTCAGCTCAAGAAAAATTCCTCCCAAAACAGACTACAGCAGAAGATAATACTTGTTTATCTTCTCTTTTATTTTTGAACAACTAGATAACTGCATAGCTCCCTTACCAATGTCTGGACTCCCTCAAAACATTTCCTTAAGACCCAACAAGTGCGGGTGACTTATATGTACCTATAGGACTGATGACATTTTCACCACATGCTATCAAACTGGCACTTATATATAGGCAACTTATATAGAAATCCAAGTTGCCTTATATAAAGCAACTTATAAAGCAATGTATGATTTTCTTACATATGAATACACAATTTTCCTGAGGAGGCTACTCAAAACTGCAGTACAGTGGCTCACAAAATTGTGGCATTCTGTTCTTTACATCTTTGGAATACACTGGAATACACTGATTTGACAAAGCAGGATAATTTTCAGTGAGGTCTTGGATGCTTAATTAGAAATATGGACTTTATCGTTCGCATGACTCCACTCTTTAAGTTCTGAAATATAATAAACTGGCATTAAAATCCTAAACCAGAAGAAAATTTCTACCAGCATCTTCCTAATATCAAATAGTGTCTTCATTCAGCAGTCTGTAGTAAGCTTTTCTCTTAATCTCTCCTGGAGATTCTCTGTTTCAACGAACAGAACCAGATGATTCAGCCTCTTGCCTGTATTGTGGGTTATCAAAAAACAAATCCAAGCATTGCTTGATCCTGTGTCTGGGCCAAGAAATAGTTGGCTTTTTATATGAAACCAACTTTCCACTTATATGAAGAGGAAAAGCTGTAACTGGAGGCATTGAGAGGGTTGAATTCTGGCATGTAAGAGACAGGTTCAGAAAGCTGCTGTGGATGGGCCAGCTACAGACTTCAGGTTCGTTGTTGTGCATCTCAGATCCCACTGGCTGGTGGGATGATTTCTTTTCATATTCTTTTACAGGGTACACAAAAAAAAATCAAGTAGCAAAACCTCAGTCAGTTTTGCAGAAGAGAATTCTTGTTTTCCAGCCTGCTCTGATTTTCAGCTTGCTTTGTGTGTATCTTAGGATATGTTTTCTGCTGCAGCAGAGATCAATAGCAAATGCTACCTTTGAAGAAGGGGATTTGGGGGATTCTGCAGGAAATCTGAGAAACAGGGTTATACAAGCCGTTGCTTCCTTGAGAGGGTAACTTCACATAATATTTGGTCTTTCCAAGCAGTGTCTAGGTGTGTATATCACAAACCAGCGAGTTATAAAGGAAACAGCATAATGAGAAACAAACTTAATTGGAATTTCATGACCAATGTATTCTGAAGGCTCCCTCTCTTCCCTACCTCAAAAAAAAAAAAAAAAAAAAAAAAAAAAAAGTGTTGAAAGGGAACCAGGAAGGCAATTTTCACGTTTGATAGCGCAGTCTATCTATTATGCAGGCAAAGCCTTCCAACAAGTCTTATATTAAGGTGTGAACATGTACTGAGAGATTTGCTCCTTTGTGCATCCTTTCCTCAGTAAACAATGCCAACAGGCTCTTTTTAACCATCTACTCTTCTGAAGAACCCAGCCTCCTGGCAAAGGTACTGAAACGTGTTCTTGACCAAGAAATGTTACTGGACTTCCATTCCCAAGCAAAGGCATGAGAAGAGAATGCAGAGCTGTGGGATGGTACTGACTGTGTCCAGTTACAGGTAGTGTACCTATCTCACACCTTTCTGAAGAAAACTAAGCTTGTCTAAACAGCAACACTTTTAGGAAGTCTCTCAGGGATGGGCTCTCCCCTTAGGAAAAGTTGGCTGTCCAGTCCAAGTAAATAATCTCAGCTCCCTCTGTGACTGGTAGAGAGAGTCAAGCACCTTTAAAAAACAACAAAACCTTTCTCCCTGGAAGAAATTTCTAAATTGAGGTGGATTTTCTGCTCTGTTGCCTCTTTGTCCTCATTGACAGTAGGGGGAGCATAGAAGGGGAATTAGGGAGGGTAGGATATTAAGCGACTGTGTGCAAAAACAGTGGGGAATCCTCTCTTAATATGCAGACTCTAGTGCTTTTTATTCAGAAATTGATGGGTTTTGCTTTTTGCTTTATGGTGTCTGCTACCATGGTTTCAAACTTAATTTTCTAACAAAATTTTCATTTGTTTTGGTTTTTTTTTATGTGTGTTGTTATTTTTTGGTTTTTTTCTTTTTAAAAGGAATATGGTAGAAAATGCATGTTTTTTAAGAAATTAATCTTTCAAAGAGCTAACTTAAGCAGGGAGGGAATTTGATCAGAAAAGTAAGGCCTTGTTTCATATGCAGTTGTCATGTACTGTTACAGTACAGAAGGATAAACACTGCAGGTCTGTGGCTTAATTTGGTGATAGGTGCATTCAAGGATGTGTGTGTATGTGTAGAAACACAAAACAGGTTGTGAAGAAGTTTAGACTGGAGTGTGGGACAGTGATGTCTTGAAATAAAGGCTGCTTCACTACCGTCTAATCTAGAATATATCTGTATCTCAGTGCCTTTAGCATCCCCTCAGGTCGTGCAGCAAGAGCTCCGTGCCCTGCAGACTTGTGGGGTCTTGTGTAAGCTTGCTTCCAAGGTCCTTCATCTTTCACAGAGTTCATGTTTTAGCAAGCTCCGAGGACAACAGCTCAAATATTTATCATGTATATTGGTTTTGTTTGAAAAAGATTTCTCCAGCAAGTTACTGCTACTAAAGTTGTAATTTCTAGTATGGCTACCAAATAACCCCCAAAACCTGACATTATAGTTAGGATCCTAATATTTATCTTCCTAAACATACCAGAAATGAACCTGCTTTGCAGTGAGGTTCAACAACAGTTACTATGAGAACATGATTTGTGATTTTTTTTTGTCACTTGTTTATTTTCCTTGCTATTACATTTTAGTGATTAAGTCTTTTGCATAACTAAACCAAATATGTCAAATTTTCAGACTGAAGCTACTCAGTGTAGCTCACTAGACATCAAAAGTGTTGTGTTATCTTACACTAAGGAAGACCTCACCTGCTATAATGATGTGAGGACAGCATCTCAAAGTATTTAAAAATTCTTGGCAACATGGCATAGCAGCATATAAACTGAAGAAAACAGCAGATCAGATCAAAACACAGGGGGAATTCAGCTTGGTGAAATATTGTTAGTTTACCTAAATTGGGATTTGAACAGACCTCATATGATGTTTGCCATATAGCTGTCTTGCCCTAGTCTGAGCATTAAAAAATGATTAAGTGACCGATAGTTGCTTATGTAAGTAAAGATGACTGGTGTAATTTGTGGCTTTTAATTTCAAGTATTAATGTATATTACATTAGCATCTGTGCACTATCTGTTCCTTTCAGCGCAGTTCCATTTTCTAGTTCCAGTTATAAGAGTATGCAATTTTATGTAATTGTGTTCATTTTATTTTCTTCAATAAAAGCAATTATTGCCTGTAGCTGATTTCAGTGTTGTGAACAACTGGCAACTGTTACCAAATGTCTGTTAAAAGGAGTCTCAAACCTGGTAAATGTCTCTGGAGAGTTTTTTGTAATTGGCATTACGTTTAGCAGTAAGATGGAAAAGCACAGGCTGTTCAAAACACCTGGCAGTCCCTGAAGTAAAATGAAAGGTATTGTTTTGCAAAAAATCTGAGGTGAGTGCAAAGCAAACAATATTCTAATTCCTTTAGCTTAGTCAATTAAAAGTTTGCGTGTGCATTAAGAGCTTGATCTTTAGCATATCAAAATTAATGACAAAACTCTCATTGACTTCAAAAGCAAAAGCAGAATCCAAGACAAAATCGCCCTCCAGATTGATCTGAAAGAACTATTTCCTTCAAGTTTTTAACAACATTATTCTTAATGACAAGAATAATGCTTTGAGCAAAAGACTGGTAATCAGAAGCCTTGTATTATGTTACAGGAATAGTAAAGCATATGCTCCAGTTTAAAGATATGCCTAATTGCTTTCCTGAACAGAGCTTCTTTCTGGAGTTAAAATTTGTATTCTAGGTCCTGTCCTTTGTGTCTTTGGCATGATCAGTTAAGGCACTGTCCTGAAAAGAGATGTGTGCTCTTGCCTATTGGTGTCAAGGTAATGTCATCTGGGTCACTCATTACAGGTCCAGGTTCTTGGTAAAGATCTTTAAAACAGGGATGATAATGCCATGATGATCAGGTGCAGGTAAAGAACTTCATATAGTCTGTTGTGTTTGGAAGTGAAGGGATATGTAAATCCAAGCTTTCACTGTGATATTGATATCTCAATTTCAGGTGTGAAGGTCGTCTGGCTTGCTAGGACTCCGGTTCTCTGTTTTGGCTGCTATTGACTTCCCATTGATCTTTAAGATCAAGCACAGAACATTTTCTCTATGAGTCCTAAGTCCCTTGTCTTCCAAGGTAAAAGAGGACTGGATATCATTCCGGAGCAACAATCTCTCCAAATAGTTAGAAGTCTCTGTCGAAAACTGAGGGCTAATAAAACAAAGAAGGGGTAATAATGATTAATAGAAGAATATTTCTGCATCTTGGGGTGAGATGAAAAGCTGAAGTGGTTGGTATAGCTCTCAAATTTTCCATAGTGATGTAGCCTTAGAGTTGGAATCCTGACTTCACTCGACTGTTTTCTTCCAAAGAGAAATAATAGTTCCCACTCTGAAGAGATACTTTGATTCAGGATGCTTTGCTTTTAAAATATAGCACAAGCTACAAGCCTCACTAAAATAGCAAGAGTACCAGATTATACCACCTTCAGACCGATTTTAGCCCTTTTGGAAGCTTGCAGATGTGCTGGTATTTGAGAGTATGCTGAGCTCTTGCCTCTTTTCTCTTCAGCTTTATTTTCTTGCAGATGGTGCTGGACTGTGTCCCTCTCCTTCCACCTAAATGTCATGCTCCTCTTGTATGTCTTCTCCTTTGTCCATATTGGTTCTTGTGTGGTCCTCAAACAAGAGCTGGTGGCAAAAGCTGAGCCCTGGGTGGTTGTTGTTGTACTGACTTCCCACCAAGATGTCTGAGCAGTTTTCACTGGCAGTGATACTGACCAGAATACATTGTAATAATGGAATAGAGGCCCAAGTCATACGGAAAAGCTATAGCACAGGTCTACAGCTGGAACCCGAGGTAGCTGTTGTCTTATAGTCCCCAACCTCAGTGATGCTTATTTCACACCTCAAGGGTATAACATTGAGCATCAACATTTGAAAAAAGTTCCCACACTTTATAAAAATTGAGTCTAGAATTTGGAACAGTGCCTCAGTTTTATCTTCAGCAATGGACTTGGAGTGCAGCCACAGGTCAGGAAGGGCACTAATTTGGAAAGCAAATAGGTTCAGACCTGGATCCAGATTCCAGGGCCTGCATCCACTGTGACATGGCACCTGCTTGACTGAGTCCTGAAAGAGGACATGAAGAAGCTAATAAATTCTCTGAGTTAGGTTTTTTTGTTTGGTTGGTTTTGTTTTGGTTTTTTGGGTTGGTTGGTTGTTTTTTTCTGGGGTTTTTTGGGTTTGTTTTGTTTTGTTTTGTTTTTTTGGCACTAACTCCACATTTAATTTGTTTTTATTGTTTGCAGAAGTTTGTCAAGTTCAATAGATAAATTTTCATCATAATCATTTATTATAATGGTTATGAAAACAATCTATCTCAAAAATTAAAGCTGTGGCTTTCTTTCCAAAATGGATTTAGCAGGCTGAGGAACATCATACTTGAAGGGATTATATGTTTCAGCTTAAAAAGATCACCCCCATGCACAAAAACATTAAAAGAAAAATTTTCAAAATTACACTCCATTCACATGACGAGCTGCTTGGTGTTTGGGATTCACATTTCTGTGGCTTTTCTAGGAGGAGCTGGGCCTTGGGCAGTAAAATCTGTACTGCTCGGCTGCTCACATCCATGAGGGCACTGGGATGAAATCAGTCTTGGAAAACAGGAGAGGAGTCACTATACCTGCCAAAGGCACCAGTCTAATAGATGGAAAACTTCACAGGATATTAAAGGATCTTGCAAAGTAGTAACATCTAACAAGAAAGCTTATGGCCCAAATGCTGCACTTCTACAAACGTTAATACAGGCTGCTGTTAGCCAAAGGAAATGCTTTGGGAGGCTCATTACTTTAATTGGTCCCTGTCATCTAGTTAAAATGAGATAAGAAGTAATACTCCTGACAAAGAAGCAAGGCTCTCTGCAAGTGATGTCTTGCTGCTGTAGCTCTGCAGTGTGCTGGCTGGCTGGCATGCCTTCACGGGGGCATCGCAGCGTTGTCCTTGATTGGCACATGTCAATGACAGGCAGGACACTACCATTATAAACAGTTAGGATGTGTGTAGGCCTCAACCTTTATGGCTCAGGTTGGAGTGCCACCAGCCTGCATGTTATAGGCCTTTTCACTGCAGGCAGCCACATATAGTTCTCCTGCTTCGCCACTTCTGAAACTTAGAGGCTCATGAAGGTGCTAATTTCTAAAACTCTTGCAAGCACAGTTGTGTGGGAATCAAGATCCAACAGGGACTTTTGTTGGAATCTAGTTGCAACAGTGGCTTGTTGTGTTAGCAGGGTTGAGCTGCAGACCTCTACATCCTTATCTGTGGTGTGGAGCTAGTATTTACTTAGGTAATGCCTGTTTTGATGCAGACATGTATGTTGGGAGACCTTCCCAAAGAGGAAAGGTGCTGTGTGCAGGTGGTTCCTGATGCTGCCGGCACCAGCTGTGACACAGGCAGTGGCTGGGATGGAACACAGCACTGGCAGGTGCTAGTCCCTTCAGAACCCTGCTAAAAGGAATTTAACTGCACTGTTATATCCATTCCTGCAGGTGTGATGGTTTCTCATTCGCAGCCCTGATTGCTGCAGGGTGTATCTGAAATACACTTCTGTTGCAGAGCCCAAGTTGAGTCTGTTAAGGCAAAGTGTGTGTTCTGCTTTCTAGATCATTTAAAACCCGTGGCAAAATTAACAATATTGTTTTAGTTAATTGTTCTTATCCAAGAAACATTGGTAGCTCCCCTGGGTCACTATAGGAATTTCTTTGATTCTGTGAAATGCTTTCTTCCCTAGAGTGAAAATGTGTAGGCTGTCATTCTGTGACTCTCCAGTTCCACACTTGAGAAAGGCTTCCTCTGCAACTTTTTTTTTTAAAGCCAGTCACATTTACTGGAATAGTCTCAGAGACTTTTTTCTATATTTTTCTTTCTATTGTTTTTTTATTTGATGCTACAAGATTGATACTAACATTTTGTTCTTTGTGAATCTTGCCCTCTTTGACTGTTCTGGTTAGCCTCTATTTTTTTCACAGAAGAAGTCAGCCACTAAGTGTTTCTTTTTCATTCATGCAGGTTGTAAGGTCAGTTCTGGTGGGTATGATTTTCTAATGAATTCATGCTCCATTTCTCAACTGGCTGGTTCTGCAAGTAGGCCTGGACAAATACACTGACATTTGAATTTAAGGGGACATTCAGAGACCTAATCAAAAGAATTTGAGGCTAGATTTAGAAATCTATATGGTGCAAATGAAATATGAAGTAGAATGAATAAAAAAAGATTGATGTTAAGAATATATATGTGTGTATATATGCATAAATCTTTGTTAGAGACTACAAAGTTTATTTAATTTCATACGTCACCAGGACTCTGAGAATACTCTGAAGAAATGGGAAAACTGAAACACAAAGAAAAGAAGGGAAAGATGTCATATGGTACGTAGCATTTCCAGTAGATTCATTATGAATGGTGTGACAAGTGCCAGTGCAGACAAGAGAGAGACTCACAGGGCCACTATTTCATGTCATTTTCCAGCTGTGCATGGAAGGTGGGACATGGCATGGGCAGAACTAATATGTTGTTCCACATTATAACAGCAACCACCCAGAATGGGCCTTCTTAGGTGAAGTCTAGAGTGGACTAATTTTCCTGCTCTTGACATAGGGAGAGACTAAATCTTGAATCCTAGGTTGCAGTTCATCCTTTGGGACAGTCTTTTGGTACTACAACTGTGCCCAAAACTGGGAGGGGATTCTAGAGGCAGGATTGCTCTGTGCTTACCTTGGTTTTAAAATCCTTTGTCTCAGCATCAGAAAATTCAGAGGAAGATTTTCTGTGGTTCGGAAAGGTCAGTTCAACACATAAGACAAGGACTGTGGGTTCTGGCACCACCAGGGAGTTCAATGTTGGCTTAATTTTTGAGTTTCATTTAATAATTCCTATGTGGCTGTACTAGTTACTTCACCTATCCATGTTTCCATCTGCACTTCCATGAAAGGCACCAGGCAATACCCCTTCGTTCTACTGCCATTTGGTTTTAAAATGCTCACAAAAAAAGCTGTCTCTCACTATTCTGTTTGGCAAAAGGTTTGGTTCCCTACCCTTAGAGAAAGCTTTTCGTCCTACACAGTGGTAATTAAAAGTGAGTCACAAACTAGTGACTTTTCAGAGTGGCAGCATTGCATCATCCATGGTATGGAAAGGTCTCTGAGAGGTGAAAGGAAAACAAGGGTATCTATGGTGAAACTCCAAACTTCTCCTTAGCATCCTCTGTGGTTCTGACTTATAGATGTTCCCGTAACCAATCTGACATACACCAAAATGCAAAATATGGCTTAATTTCAGTAGTGAGAAGGCAGCATCTAATGGATAGAATCTGCAAATAGGCTTTGACTCACTCCTCAAAGTTCAAAAATACATCTGCCACCTCTGTGGAAGGTGTCCTAAATACTATGTGGGTGTCAGAGGTACTTTCTGCCTGTCACATTGAAGTTACTTTCCTGTTAAAAGGAGAAATCAAGAAAATTTGCTGACAGTGAAAGAGACATGGGAAGAAAGGCATGAAAAATAGGAATGTAATGCTAGAGGTGAGAAACAGAGGACAACAGTAAAAGGAGATAGTCTTGGGCACCTGTGTTTACATTGTAGGATGTTTCTGTATTTTATATTAAATGCAAAGTGAATATATACCACTGTCTCCACCACTGGTACCTAATCTTTTTTTTTCCTTTTATGAGGCCTTTAAAGGAAGGAAAGATAGAGGCTTGAATGATTTTTGAGGAAGAAGACTACAGGCTATGCTTCAGGTACAGGCTCCAAATGGCATCTCCCTGTTTGCTGCTGGTGCATAGTGCCGTGACAAGAGGAGACCCCATTTTATTTAGTCTTAAGTTTCCAGTCCTCCATACAGAGTACAGACAGGTTGTGAGACTCTGGCATTTAAAATGTAAATATTGTTGTTCCTGATTTCTAGACACTGAGATATATTCCAGTTCTTAGTCCTTACTCTGGGACTGGAGATACAGAGTATCTGAGTGGGCTGGTAAATCTCTGACATAACACTGCTTTGGTTTTGTAAAGGACACACCACAGGTATAGTTACTTAGCTTGAATGTGAACACCTGGCCAAATTTAATTTCTTGGCACAACTGATAATTCAATTTCTTGGCAATAATCTGTAAATGCATGTAAATAGGCATGCAAAATCTTAATTTCAGTTTCTCTAAAGTCACAGCTTTCAGTATAGATACATTAATGAGTTTCAGTGGAGCATGAGATAAGCTCCAGAAAAGTGAAGCCCTTTAGAGTGCCACATTTGTGCTATCACTCAGCCACTAATTCCATTTTTAATGATCTTGCCAAGATGTTTAAACTACTTTAATTATGTCAAATGCTTTGTTTGGTATTTAAACTGTTTTCTCTCCCTGTCTAAAAGGTTGCCATTTCAACTGCCCAAATGTAAAACACAGTTGCAGAAAGGTTTCTGTATGGTAATGAGCAACACTAATCTTACCTGCCCATTCAATACAGATTCAGATTTGTGTGTCTGAGATAAGCATATGACACACTCTTGCTTGGATTATGCAGGACTACCACATTAAAAAAAATGTGAGGAGATTAACGTCAGCTTTTTTTTATTTAGTGGATAATGTCTTGAGGAGAGGGGTCTTAGGTTCAAAATAAGGATAATTACAATTAATGGAATGCAGTTTAGAAAGCAAAGACTCTTAGAAATGGTGGTCAGATAATGAATAATCTAATATGTCTGGTAGAGGGATTGTTGACTGCAAAGCAATTAATTTGATGTTTCATTTTCATTTATCTCTGCTTCCTCAAAACAAAGTGGACAGAGAACTTCAATGAAAGCCAATGTCAGGAAACAAGAAAGTGCAAGGATTTTTTTATGATACTGCCATGCTCTGATTTACTTTGTGAGACATTTTTTGCTCTCAAGGTTTAGTTTTTATTCCTGCTGACACGTAACCACAAGAACAGAACTCTTATAAATAGTATTCAAAAGAGCTTGTTGCCAAAATGAAAAGCTACTTTTAAGCACAGAAACTTTGCATGCATCAATTATCCCATTCAGCCAGTACTCATTAACAATAGCCTGGGTAAAATTTTGTGCAACGTGCCACATTCAAGATAAAGTGAAAAAAACTAGTTTTCTTCTATCTTATAATTTTTAACCATATTCACTCACTGATCAATGTCTCCATATGGCATGTTTAGCACCAGTGCCAACACATGGAAAATGTTGGAACTGAGTAACTGAAGTAAGAGACAATATCACTCCTTTCCGTGGTATTGCCATCCTTGTGTTTGCCTTCTTTTTCTGTACACAAAATGATAGGCTGGAGGTGGTCTACCCCAGCCTTGCCCATGGTTTGATGACAGGGAGGGGATATATATATATACAAGGTATATATATCCCGAGAGCTGCTGGACCACACTCTGCTCCAGTGCCTGCAGTGTCGTCTGCTGTTGCTGGGGAAACAAAATCCTGAAAGGAGGTCCCAGCAGCTCAGCACTGGGGAGTATGCTGTTCATGTACTGGTTTCAATATACAGAGTTGTATTTGGGTGGTGAGACATCAGCCCAGGTTGTAGATGCCCACTCCCTGGATGCGTTCAAGGCCAGGTTGGATGGGGATTTGAGCAACCTGATCTAGTGGTAGGTGTCCCTGCCCATGCAATCTGTCCATCTAGGTTGGAACTAGATGATCTTTAAAGCCTCTTCCAACCCCAGCCATTCTGTGATTCTATAATTCTATGATTCTTTCCTCTCCTGTCTGAGATGTCAGTTCTGAGTTGGGATAGAAGATTGAATCAGGGCTTCCTTGGGCTAGGGAGTAAGGGAGGATTCAGAAAAAACACAGAGTATGCAGTGATCCAGACCTGCTCAATGATCAGCTATATCTTTCTTTACAGACAATGTTATAAGCTATCAATAGCAGTTCACTGGGATAAATACTTGAAACAGACATGAAATAGAAGGCTGGCTGCAATCAGCTGGCTTTGTCAGAAAGTAATAGCTCTCTGACTTGCACAGACCAGATGGGTTACTTGTTAAAGTATCAGATTTAAAAACTAAAAAAAAATCACAGGAAAAAAAGTGAGATAAAATTGCAGAGCTATGAAGATAGCTGCTTAAGCACTCATTTCTCTGCTTCAGGACACCAATTCTACTGCACTGTATCTATACTGTCTCTATAAAGGAGGGAGTTATCAAAAGCTCTCCCATAACTAAATCTCTTAGCAACTTGACAAATCAGAGAGAAAACAGAATAACCCATGAGAAATCAGCTGGTTTCTCTCCTTTTTTTCTCCCCTATCATGCTGACCCTCAGGACTTTTTATAGACTGATAAACCAAATTTCTAGGAGAGGTTAGAAAATGCAGCCTTGGCAGGCCAGCTGAGTGTACAAAGTTGAGTTTTGGTTCAAGAGCAGCAAAATACTGAGATCTCCTGAAAGCATGTGACTGCATATGCATCTTCTCTAAATGGGTTATTCTTCCAATTGCTGTGTAGGAACCAGGATATAATATATCTTGCAGAGCCACAAAGTATTTATTTTCCTATTGCAGAGCCCTCACAGGAATTTTGACTGATCCCAGTCTGCCAGGAGATCATTTACAATCCTTTGATAAGGGAAAGATATTTTGTCTTTGGAGAGTTTACAGCACTCAAATGATTGCTGCTTTTCACAGGTTTATAGCTGCCTCTTTTTTTTTGTCTTTTATGTTTGCTTTCCAGAAAGTACATTTAAGAAGCTTCTGTTTGATAATTATTTCACCAACAGTTCTGATTTTTAACAATAGTGCCATTTCCTCTTACACTAGACAAATATTTTATTATTTGCTTTTTTCTTAGGTTGGTTTTTGTTAAGTGTTTTGTGCTGGGGGCTAGGGTTAATTAGCATTCAACAAACCCAACTACTAGAAACATTGTCCCCAAGCTGAAATATAGATGATCCCCTGTAATACATGTGTAAACTGGTATTAATGTCACTTCCATACAAGCAGTAAAGCTAGACAATAAATACTGAGCAGATAAATTAATTAATGTTGATGATCTGTTCCAATGTTACAGTAAAAGGAGAAGCCTGTCTTTGTATACAGCCAAAAAGTTCTGCCCTGGGCTGCACATTCAGTTTGAAATGATGTTCTAAGGATCATTTACCATCTGTACAAAGCTACCTGGAGGCATCACTTTCTTTCCACTCAAGTGTCTTTTCTGATACTAGCCAAGGCCCAAGGATCATGGAAAGAATTGGTATTTGGAGCACTGTATGTCCT
The DNA here is from genome assembly GCF_036169615.1 of Heliangelus exortis. NCBI lineage: Eukaryota > Metazoa > Chordata > Aves > Apodiformes > Trochilidae > Heliangelus > Heliangelus exortis. Next base: position 45,854,481 of record NC_092424.1, read on the forward strand.
CAGTGAGTCTTGGAATGCATGACCTACATCACTGAAAAGTTTCTTACATCTTTATGAACCATATTTATAGGGCAGTCCTATGTAAAGGCTGATTGGAAAGCAGCCTTGTATAGGTGAAACGTGTTCCTTTCTTTGGTAGTCTTCTGCTAGATTCTGGTATAAGGTTGCATTTCTTTTTCAATTTAGGTTTGACTGATTTTAGAAGCCCACATCTAATTCTGATAGCCTCACCAAATCTATACTGTTTTGCCCAAGCTCAGAAGATGGGATGCAACCCTAACTGTGGGGAATTGAGATCTTGGAGAATGCTATAGGCAATGCTGCTGGGACTTGGGAGTATAAATCATAGATGGAGGCAGAGGGTGAGAGAGCAGCACAACAGAGGAGAATGGAGGAGATTGACACCTCCATTCAGGATCTGGTCTGCCCCACAACTTCATGCCAAGCACCTGTGTGCCCACTCGGGTGGTGCAGCGAGGACAGCTGGTACACAGCCCTTCAGCTGAGGCAAGCTCTGCAGCCAGGCATACTAGAGAGAAGGACTCCAGAACAGCATCAGACAGGGTGGCTTCTCATGTTCTGTAAGCTCATGAAAGTCCCTCTAAGGTCCTGGACTGAGAGGAGGTCCCAATAGGTAGCCAGTGTGGGGGACTGGCACCGAAGCTAGGAGTCACATTGAGACATGGGACACATTGGATCCCACAAAAATTAGCTTTGCTCAATTCAGGTTAGTAGATACCAGGTGCTTATTTAACAATTAGGTAAATGATGAAGAAAAGTCACAGGAAAACCTACCTGAAGTTGAAAGGGGTTTGTCTTGTTTTCTTTTTTGTTAGAGACCTCCTGTAATCCAAAGACGACATTAAACTTCCTTTTATAATAGGTAATTGAAAAGAAAAATTGATCAAGGGATGAACAAATGAAGCAGTCTTTTACTGCTGTATGAATAAAAAAAATTTATTAATAAGCCCTTTAATTTCAGGCTTCCACTCTGCAGTCACACATGTCAAATGTATAACCACAGAGATGAAGGTTTTTACCTCAGAAGTGCTTCATTGCACTACAGATATTTTTTTTTAAATAGTGAAAAGCACCACAGACATCATGAACACAGAGTGACAGAGGCCAGTGGGGATACAGAGTTATGCCACATGCAGTCTTCCCTACAAGACCTTTCCCTCTTTAAATTCCTGCAGGGAAAACTTTATTTTATTATTCATTTTTGGTTTTGAAGTGTTTCAGGAATGCTTTTTGCTTTTGAGGAAATGCTGGCAATATTCATTTTGGATAGTCACAGTACCATAAGAAAGCAAGTGTGGGTATGAGGGGGCAAAAACATGGTTTTTTGGACCAACAGTCTTGTGAAGAAATATTGAACTAAATTGATTTTCCCTCTCTGGTACCCTTAGTGTGGTTAAAACCAGGTGTTTGAGTGTTCATGTCGTTGGCTGCTGCTTGAATTAAGTAAGGTTTAAGACCTTAAGACGTCAGGGTTCCCTCAGACCCCTGCTGGTCAGAGCCAAGAAAAGCAAGTTCCCCAATCAATTTACTAAACACTACAGAGTTTATCCCTGTTGTTAGTTGTATTCACCTACAAAAGAATTCAAGAGTTAATTACAAATAAGGACCAGGAGATTCTCAAGGGAGACACTAGTATGTATTATCCTTGAACTGTATAATTATTTGAATACTTACTATTTTAGAGTGGTGTGCTTATCTGAATGTAACCCTAATTTCCTCTTTTGTTCTTATGTTGGTGTTTCTGTACAGATTGCTAATCATATTCCCAAATCACCTAACAAAGACCTGCATTAAAAAATGGGAAGAATTCTTAGTGTCCTAATGTGAGAGGAGGTTGTAGCACAACATTAAGATCAAACTACCTCTTGCCTCAAATCAAAAATGAAACTTGTCTTCTTTGACTAAAGTCAAGTAGGATTCTTCTGCTCAGCTTGTACTCAGATTTTCCCTTAGGTTAAACTTCAGTCAAAAGAGAAGTGGTGCCTGATTAAAAGGTGGGATAAATTAACTCAAGTGCTTTGTGAAGGGAAAAGCAGAACTCATTGCTCCCATTTTGATGCATGACAGTAATACTGTACAACATTGGGCTTGTCTTCAGCACAGGTAATAGAGATCCATCCTGGTCTAGAGCACTAACTGGCACTTGTGAAAGGATAAAATATATACCACCTCTGTCTAACCTGGAGGGTGCCTGGGATTGCCTTGCTGTGGGAAAACAGTTTTCTATCCCTATCACCTCCTGTAGGCTTTTGAAAGATTTCCTCCCAGTCTGTGGCTGCCTTTTTGTACCGCTGTACCTCTAAGTAGCATCCTTAGAAGGTGATAGTGCTCCCTTTTAAAGAAATGTGTTAAACATGAAAGTAAAAAAACTCTGAAATACATATTGATAAGATTAAAAAAAAAAAAAAAAAAAAAAAAGAGAGGAGGCAGGGAGGCAGAAAAGTACCTTGCAGGCAATGTTAAAAAAGGCAGTAGAAGGAACCTTTAGATCTGTTTCTTTCATCCAAGCTCCCATTGAAATGACTGTAAAACCTTTCACTATGTCAGTGCAAATATGTGACTGTCATGTTTGAATATCGAACAGCTGCTATTCCTTTTTTTTTCATGCCAACAAGATTCTGATGTATTTAACTACTTCTGAGAAGTACTGTTGGTACTATACAGATTCAGAACAACAGGAAAACTAATTTTTTGCACTAAAAATAAGGGCCATATTCCTCCCTCTATTTTATATAACTGTTTACTCTGGTCACAAGGGGAGCAAGGCACTAGCCAGAAAGAACTGTCTGGCCTGATAATATCAAACACTATACACTCTTAGTATAGTCGAAACATCGATTGAAAGGAGTATTCTTCAAGTCTGAAGAACTTTGTGACTTTCTAGATGTATTGGGACCTGAAATAAGTAATGTTCAAAAGCCAGACGTTCTCCGTATGTGTTTAAGCCTAAACACACATTGGGATTTCTTGATATTTGGGGCCCTAATCCAGCACTCAGTTAGTACTGTCAATATGTCCAGTTGACTACAGGGAACACCCTAGTAGCCCAGCAGAGATGAATCTGGCATCTGAACTAGCCAAGAGCTGTTGAACAGATGTGAGGCATTAGACCAGCTTGCAGTGTTCTTTGTAACTGCTGTCTCTGCAGCACCAGCTGTGAGCCTGCCCACTGCCTGATATGAATTTGTCATACAACCTGCACTGAAAGAAGCTGAACAGAGTAAAAATCTTTTGTCTGTAGCTTCAATCAAAATGGAAGTGGCTGCTTAATTCTTCTCTCTTGATGCTGGTGTGAACACGGCATGCATTGTTCATAGGTAGTGACTGCTAAAAATCTGTGGTGTGGCTCCTTGCTTTTTTTTTTTTTTTTTTTTTGTTTGTAGTGAGAGATAAGCAAATAATATTATTGGAGGGGTGGGTTTGAGTTCAGAATACTTGAAGCTATCTTAACAAAACTGATAAAAGCAAATGCTTGGCAAAGCAGGGGGAGAGAGAGAGGGAGTGGATTTCAACTGAGTCTTTTAGAGGAGTTGAGCAAAGTTCTTCCCAAGTGGTGTGAGCTATCCACAGCTCTTTTGAATGACTGGCTTTGGCTGCTTGGAAAACACTGTGTCTTCCTAGGTCAGGCTATGTGAAAGCCAGATGTGGACAATCAGCTGATAAGAGACATGACCCAAAAGTGTTAGTGAAAGCCTATATCCAGGTATCATTTTTGATTTTTTTTCCTACTTTTCCTCTTTGTGTTTGTAGAATGATTTGAAGGCAGATGAAATGCCACAGTGCATGTGACTGAAATGTGTGAAAGCTTAGTTAACAGAACAATTGTACAGTAGAAATGAGATATTCTCTCAGTGAAATTCTGGCAGAAAACTTGGACCTTATGGAATATGTGTTCAAATATTTAAACAGTGGAAAAGCCATTGGTCACAAAGAGGCTGCATCTGCTGGGAAGGGTTAATCATGTTCCTAACTTCAAAGAACACAATATGCCTGAAAATACCCTTCTCCAGGCTTCTCAGGCATGCTGTAAAGGAATATGTGATTTTTCTCCCAGCTACCTTTGTAAATCTCCATAGCTCATCTAATTTCACTTGAATTATGCCAGGTACACCAACAGAGGATCTGGACAGAACATAATAGCATCTGTATGTCTAATAGCCTAGAACAGTATATGAAAATTGGGCATTATTCTGCATCAGCCATCCCTTTGCAGTCAGGATTAATAGTAGAAGGATTTGTGTTTTATTAAATAAATTCCTTTTCTACAAGTTGAATCTGTGCTGCTCCCTATGACTTTCTACACTAGCAGCCACATGTTTCTTCTATGTATCATATATTTGCTGTGAAAAACATTAAGATAGTCAGCCAATGAGTGCAATTTTCTTGATATCTGGTTTGAGACACATTGCTTAGTCATTTTGCCCTCATCAATAAAAATTTGCATTATGCTAGAAATTGTTCACTTAGCTTTTTTATTTCTAACTTCTTAAATTATTTTAATTTTTGTCTATTGGACAAATTTAAATCCTAGGAATTAATTTTTAAATAAATTACTTTAGGTGTTAGTTGCATTTCATTTTTTAAAGCAAACTGTGGTGTCAAAGTCTGCTTTTTTAACACACCTCTTTCATTTCATTTTTCATATAGGGCAATATTTAGGCCACTGAGTTGAAGCAAATCCTGCAGTGTGATTATATTCTCATTGAAATGCTCTGTATTGTGCCTATTTGTTTGATGTGTTTTTCTTGTATGTTGTATTTCTGATGGCTTTGGGGTAAAATAATCATTATATGTCACCCACACTATCTCTTTTAATCTTCAGAAGATTAAGCACATTTATTTAAAAAACCCTTTGATAGTGTCTGCACTAACTCAGCTATTTTATAAAATTGGAAATAATGAATCAGGGAGATGCAATTTTGATAATGCCATTTACACAACTCCTATGAGGCCACCTAGCAAAATAACTGGAGATATGTAAGTATTTGACATATATACAGTGAGAATGGAAAAAATATTTTAATTTCATGTAGGTTACGAGGCCCTGGAAACTTACAGTCAGCAAAAGAGCAGTTCAGTTAATGAATGACATTCCTCAGGGACTGATGGACTCAGGAGATGGTTAATGGAATCAGGAATGTTTCCTTTCATCTCTGGGTCACTGGTTCAAGTTCAATACAGAGAGGTAGTAATTAAAAGTCACTGCTGTTTGAGGGTTTGTGGTGAAATGGAGCTGGTAAACACTGGAAAAAAAGAATCCACAAATCTTATGAAACTCACGTGCTTCATAGCCAGCAGAGTGCTCAGCTGGGCTGAGCAAAACTTCAGCTTGCTGGAGCTTATTGTGGGCTGTTTGCTCTCCCGTGACTGTTACGTGCCCATCATTTAAGAAACACTCATCATGGCTTGTGACAGAGGAGACTGCATGGACAGTCACAAGTCACATTCCCTGAACTTAAGATTACACACTACTGGGGAGTTCACACTACTCACCTGCTATTTACAGCTCAATTGGGTCTAGGCATCTCCCTGGGACACCATTCCTCCTCGCTGGTCTGGAGGAGGTTGATATAGTCCTGGGCTCCAGGAGCTCTCTAATGCCCAGCCATCCTCCAGCATCTAGTAAAGATAGGACATGCTTTATCCTGCAGGCTTCCTGAATGTCAGGTAGTCTCTCAGTGGTAGGAAGCATTATTTTTCCCCATCCTCTATCTGGATGTTCCAATCAGGTGAGAGAACTGGGAGGTCCCAGTGCCCCTGTAGTTTGGGGTGTTGAAGTTATCCTGAGAGAGGTGTGCAGGCGAGGCTGTGTGACTGGACAGGCACACACAGGGCATCTCCTACAACAGGCTGCCAGAGGATGCGGTTTTGAAGGATAGTTTAAATAAAATCTGTAAGGCTATAGTGTACTCAGAGTGTTCAGATGAACTGCTTATACTTGACACTAAAGAATGTAAATATGTACTTTTTTGTTGGTTTTTTGTTTTTGGTTTGTTTTTATTTCTCCCTGTCAGTGAAGCATCAGAGGGAGAGACTTGTGAGTCCCAGCCATGAGTCACTCTGTCTGCTTTCCCAAAAGCCTGTTCTTGGCAGAAGCTATTCCAGCTGGCTCAAGACAATGTTTTTCAATCATGTATGCCTTGGTTTTTCTGAAACTTTGTTCAGTTTTAGCTTGTGAATCCAAATTCTCTGGAAATTGTATAAGACTTTGTAAGGAGTCTTTGTGCTTAGGAATGACAGGGCTCTGTAACAGTGAAATCAAAGTCTGAAGAGCTGAATCTATTTCAGCCATCTGAAGCTGTGATTTGACATATAGTGAGAACAGCTCAGACAGTGTGGGAATTTTCAGGCAGATCCCATCCTGCTGGCTGTTAAAGCAATTCCATTTGTGCTCTGTATTTGGTTACTTCCTGGAAAATAAACTCACTATGTTACCAGATTAGCTGGTCTCAGAAAACTGAGGTTATCCTTAAGACAGTAGATATTCTCAAGGGGAAAGAAAGAAAGAAAAAAAAAAAAAAAAAGGAAAAAAAAATTACACTCAGGAGAGCAGTAAAACAGGAGTTAGATATACCTTTAATTATATACACTAGTCTTTGCTATCACCATAGGTGGGGGAGGGGGGGAAGGGAGGAGGGATAAAAAAAAATCTGGCTTATGTTCAGATCTGTGAAAACAGAAAATTTGCAATAAGCAAGATCTATCTCACCAGGCCCTGGGAAAGCTTTCCACAAATGACCTGAGTAATTAAAATCTTCATTGCATTCTTGGCCCAAGAGAAGTTAATGGCAAAACAGCTGCTAGCAACCAATAACTGTATTTAAGTGTTGTTTATAAGGAAAGACTTAGGTGCCTTTTGGGTACTGAAAATTAAGATACATGTTAGCATTTATCAACTTGCATACTTTTAACAAACTGCCTTCAAGGACTGAAGGCTGAAGTCACATATTTCAGGTGCCTCTGATAAGCCTGTGTGTTAAAAGAGCAGCCTGTCACAGGAAATAGACTATAGAGGATTTTTCTGCCTATGTTTGGAAAATGAGGAGGTCACTTAAGGACCAAGTTGGATCATCTTGGACATTCCAGTTTTGTTGCTTAAAGCACCCAAACATAGACATTTGCAATTAGTTTCACATCACAGAACTCACATGGACCTTTTGAATTATTTTTTTCACTATAATTTTGTTTTGAAAATGAAGGATTTTAATTTTCCTGTTCTTAGAAATATTGCTTTTTTCCAAACCTAAAAACATAGGTACTGTGTAGATAAAATCTTACCTTTAACAAAGTCTGCTTTCACAAACATTTCTTGCTTTTGATAAAGTTAGTGAGCATCAGTTACAGACTTTCATTCATCATTTTTCCATTTGGAAGCTTGTCCCTGGAGTGAGTTTTGAAAAACCGTGACGAAAGAAAGGAAACAGGAGAAAAGGGAGCATTACATGTCTTTCATTTTTGCACTACATTTAGGGATAGAAAGCAGATAACTTTGATGAAAAAGCAAAAAGCAGTTCTATGAGCTGTAGAATTACTTTGAGCATTTTCCTATGCATTTGAATTTGTGGTTGTTCAGAGCTCTGATGGAAAATCTCCCAATGCTGGAATGTTTTGTAATGTCTGTTTATTGCATGAGCTCTTTATTGTACAATGGGTGAACTCCCATTTCTGCCTCTTCCTCTCAGAGGCAACTAGGGCCTCACTCTTTCTAAGCAGCCACCTGAAGGCTTTTCTGACGATTGACAAGAAATCTGCAGGAACATTATTTTGGAGGAGTCCATATCTTTGTCAAATTTGACTGAACTCAGGCAAGAAATTCAAAACCTAAGGAAGGAATATGTAGGTGGGCACAAATTGATAGGCAATTAGCAAGATTCTATAAATTATGATGTTTTATGTGTATAAATGAAATTAAAATTTCCATGTGAGACGGCATTCAATGTTTCAGTTTTGCTTCAGATATTTAGTTGAAATGTCACTGGTTATAGTGAGGGGATTTTTTTGGTTTTTTTTTTTTTTTTGGTTGGTTGGTTGTTTTTTATTTTGATAGGTACAAATTCTTCTGTCATAAAGTTAAGCCTACTTTTCTTTCAAAATTAAGAGAAACAAAGAAATATTCTTCACTCCTCATACTCCAATGCACACCTCTGGCTTAGCCTCACCTGAGGAGACCTCAGGCAGGGCATGAGAAGCCCCAGAGCTCAGTGCTTTTATTGGCACCAGTGAGGAGTTCTCCATATTGCTTGCCATAAAGATCAGAATGGCTCTCCAGACCTAGCACTGCTCTGTAAGTATAGATAGGAATGAACTGTTTACTGTGAAGTAGCACCTAACATTGATTGACTGAGATATAATGAATATCATTTACTCTTGCCTGTGACAGAGGGAAACTTCATTCATCGTTAATTCATCTATACCTTGTAAGCCTTTTTTCAGCATGGTTCTTCTCCATGGTCTGGACAAAACAAATATTCCCTCTGAGATGAATCCCTGCTCCTATCTCTCTACAAGTAAATGGTCTCCTTGTACCTTCCCAGCATCAAAGGCCACTCTATAAAGATCACAGAAATTGGGCTTCACATGACAATCATTCTGCAGAGAAAGCCAGAGGAGAAGCTTCTTGACTTATTATCATCCCTTATTAAGCAGTAAATTGTTGCAGAGACAAGATAATAAGGAAGTGCATCTAAAACATAGAAGGCAGCCAAGTTTAAAGGTCTTCTTTTTTTGCCAAAGATACAAGAAGGCCTGGCATCTGCTTCAACACCTAGAGCAAAAAGCTTCTTATGGACACAGATGTCAAGCAGTGGATCTCCGATCATGTCTTAGTAGCTGGAGGCAATACATCTGTCCACTGCCTTTTGCTAATTTTTGTGTTGGCTAAAACTCTGAAGTAAACCAGCATGACTTTCCTGACACACTTGGAACAGAATCTTCCCCTGCTGAGGTTCCTGCCAAGAGCAGACAGGAGACCAACATGCACCAGAGGGAGGCTGCAGGTGGGCTGCTGAGGAGGAGAAGAGTGATGCCTCTTCTGGGGTGGCATGGGCTGCTTTGAGGTAGCTTTCTGAGGTAGCAGGGAGTAGCCATCTGAGTGTTCTTTGCCATGGTAAACTGGGGTTGTTCTTCCTGGTACTGCAGGTGTCCTTGTTTTGACAGAGATAGGCAGTTTTTATTTCCCAAGTGTACCAAGTAATAACATCATGAGCTAGGAAACCAAAGAAACTATCTTGGGGTTTCACAAAAATACCTCTTCCATCAATACCAAAGATGTGCAAAACTTTCTAAATACCACGAGGATTTTATATCACTACATCAATATAGCTATGAATAAGTAAAGAAATACATACAGATAGATGTATGTGTAGGAAAATTACTTCGGGTTAAGTCCATTCTACTATGACCATCTGTTTTTGGCATATGAAAGGAACAAACAGGTATTACATGGGGCCCAAAACATGAGCAACCCTTTTAGCACCAGCACGTTCTTGCAAAGAGGAGGTCACTGTGAGCAACTTCCCCTCCATGTGCTCTTTTGGGCACCAGGGTGGCACTGCTGGGGGGATCCCTGCCAGCCATCTGAGATGGACATCTCTGTGCTTCTGCCTCCCCATGTTTGGAAACAAGGCATGGGCTGTGACATCCAGCATGGCCAAAAAACAACCAAATCAAGCCTGAGGATCACACAGAAAGGAGAGAAGCTCTAGATTCAGAGGGTAAGTAGCCGTTATTTTTATACATGTGTATGTCTAACCTGTGACTGTTAACAAAGACATTAAGCAACATAAAAAACTCAAATGTCCAGGTGTATTCTCATGTGCAAAATAAATGTTTTGTGGTTTTGCCTGCAGCTGTTGATGGCATTAGATGAAAACCAACTTGCCATTAGAAGTGCAGCTTCATGTAAATTAGAACTTCGCAAAGTTTATTTTTTACTTTTTATAGGGAAAATTCAACATGTAATGTTGAAGTATTCCATTTTGGTGGGTTGTTTAATGTATTGTAAATGATTGCTGTATATTATGTGTGTATGATATTAGGCATATTAAAAATGTACTATTTTAACACTGAATGCCACATAAAACCAAAGTGAAATGATTCAGAGTCGGATAATTTAAAATGGTTCTCTACTGATTTTTTTCTTGTTAAGAATTTGCAATGGCAAGAAATGTTTATTTTAAGAAAAGCTTTTATTCTGAATGGGAACTAGGATTATTGAAATGTGCAAACAATAATTTGAGTTCCCAGCTGGCTCTGTCTACTGGTTTATTGACTTATTTTGGACACTGCTGAAACAATCCATGGCAAAAGCAGGAGACAGCTCTAGGAATTTGTGCAGGCTATAGAGTAAGTCATGAGTTTCTGGTTCAAACCCAGAGGGCCTTTGTGGGAACAAGTAAAAGTTGATAGCATGACTTCAGCTGTGTGGTATGAGTCTACCTCCCTGGGTGTAGTTGACAGCAACAGAAATAGCACTAATTAGTCCACTTCGGCATCTCAGCCAAAGTCTGATGTGGCAAAGCAAAGAAGCCTACTGTGCTGCAGGCTGAGTTGGGCTTGCTCTGTGGGTAGAAACAGAGCTTTCCATATTCCATATCCAATCCAGTTTTTATTAGCACTGTTGCTGTGACATCAAAGGAAAAGCTAAGAAAGATGCTTAATAACTAGCAAGAATAACAATAAGGCATCAGACTTGGTAACTGATAATTGGCTAGAGATGGTACCCTGGGAAGACAGGGACAAAAGGCAATGAACTGTAACCAGCCACACAACCCAAGGTAACAATCATTCAGCAACCAAGGCAACATTAATAATTTATCTATACCACTCACAGTAATTTAACCAGGCTATCCAGAACACAAAGCTAATGGTGATATACTGAATGAAGCCAGAATAACATAATATTACAAAAGTTTGTAGGTGTCAGTTCATAAAAAATTCTCCAGACACTAATGTTAAAATTTTGTTCTTGCTTTCATGTTTCCTGAAGAACATAAAGGGCAAACATTTAGGTTTTGGTAGTTGGTACTTGTAGGCAGCAGGTGGCAGGACCTGCCGAGTAATGAGCTCAGTCGGTGCTCAGCCTCACCTGTGCCCAGTTAGGGCTGGCCCAAGTGCGCATGCTCAAAGATCAAAGGCCAATAAAAGGTGGGGCCTGAGACTGGCAAAGGGCTCACTCTGAAGCAGGTCGGCAGCCGTGCTGGTTGGAGGCCAGTCCCCTACTGATCCTGTCCTCACTCAGAGCCTATCATCGCTTTGAAGTTCATCTCCTGCTACAGGTACGTGCTAGCCACTAAGGAAAGATGAGCTGTTCCAGAAGTTCCTATCAACAGTCAGCTTACAGAGTATGACAACACATTTTGCTGCCTTTGAAAACTGAATAACAAATAGTTATATTGTTTACAAGTCAGAAGTATAAGAATGGATCTGAGATGCAAAACACTCCCCCAAAGAATACTAAACCCCCTCTGCAGGCACTGCTTGCAAACTCTGCCTTTATCTAAGTCAATATTAGGTTATAACTCATCCAAATTCACAGAGGTTGAAAAAAAAAACCCAAAAACGTATAAAGTGAGAACATAGGAATGTCATAGCTCAGAACAGGCTCTCAAAGTTTATTTTATTGCTTGCCTACACACAGAGTCGTACCACTGTACTGCTGTGATTAAAATAGTAGAACCATTCTCTAAGGGCTACACCCACTACTTTACTGCTGAAGATGGTAACCTGAATTGTATTCTTTCACTTAGAGAAGTCAAAAGCTTTTCTGAAAGTGGCAATATAAACTGGCTGCTGCTTTTACAACAAGAGTGCTTTGTGTATGTATTCATAGGCAGAGCTTTTACTTTAATGAAAAAAAAAAAATAGATTTTTACTTGCACTAGCATTTAGGAGTCCATAGAGTTAAGAAAAAAATGAATTAGATTTGATTGTGGCTCACATGTCCTGATTGAACCACTACTGCAAACTCCTATTGCAGTAACAAATCCTGCTAATCAGATTGTGCAAGCTAGCTACACAGCCTGAGCTGAAGGAAAAACTGAACTCCCCAAAAATACGTGTATTTATGAATACATACTGCATGCTGCTCTCAACTTCAAGTTGCAGTGGCACACCTGATCAATTCTGTCAGTTCTGAGGGCTTGTGAATTCCCTCTGTGCTGGAAACTATGCAGATCTCAAGTGTTCACCAGCTGGTGGGGTTATTTCTTTTGGGTAGTTATTAGCTAGTTCTAAGCACATACTGAAGAATATGGGTTTTGGTCCTATTGACAGCATCTCTTTGAAAGAACTCAAATTTGTCTTTGAAAGATCTATATTTAATGAAGCTTGGTGGAGGCAATATAGAGTATGGAGGGTGTGTGGGGTAGAGTGTGTGTAATGCTAAGGTTTTGCTTAGTTTATGTGCAAAATCTATGTCAAGACATATTTCCTTTTGTGAGAAACACATGAGAAAGGATCCATACAGTCTGGATCTTAATGTTTTCCCTAGATCCCTGAGTACATTGTGACTGCTAAACTCGTATTGGTCACTCCAGGCAGAAGGGTAGATTAAATCATCCTGGATCTAAAGGACAAAAAAAAAAAAAAAAAAAAAGGCAGCCCTATAGAGGGGTTAAAAGGAAAGCTTGATTTGTCTTGGTTATGCAAATTGTAGTATTAACCGCACCACTCATCTCTGGCCTGAAGGTTCATCTGCATAGCAAGGCAACACTGTTTTTAGTAACAGCACACCACAGCATCTTTTCTGAGTTGACAAATATATTAGATGTGCTGTTTTAAGTAATACCACCCATTGCACCCACTAATGTGAGAAATAAGTATTAGTACAGCTTCGCTTCTGTGTTACTTTATATTCTGTTCTAGATCATATTAGGCAAAACCTGTGAGCCTTTCTTACCTTGAGCCCCTAACTTTGTGTAGATGGTTCAGATCCAATGAAAAGCTGAAAGTCATTTTCCCATCCAGAACAAATGCCTGGCTGAGCCTAGTGGTTCACTGTGTGAAATGTGGTCATTGAGTATGCAGTGGGCTTTGTATCCTTGCCCAGACAGTGTGTGTTCTCTCTTCTGTGTGTAGTGGGATGGTATGGGCTCCCAGAAGACAGGTGGTGGTTCCTACCACCCCCTCACTGCTGGTCACAATTTGATGCTGAGATCTATGCAAGTACCCAGAGAGGAGTCCCCCAATGACCCCGTGTGCCCTGCCAGCTCAAGGCAGACCACAGCCTCTGCTACAGAGCTGTGTAAGCAAAGAGTGAGTTCATTTGGGTTTCTGCAATTGGAAGGTAAAGAGGGCTACAGAAAAAGTGGTTTTAATTGTTTTATATCCTGTCTCCTCAATCTCCAGGTGTCTATATGGTTCTCTTGGAACATAGTCTGGCTAGGGAGGTGAAAGAAAAGAAGAGCTCCTTCCAATACATCAGTGAGAAAAAAGAACAGCAGGGAAAAAGTGGATCCACTGATAAATGAAGTGGGAGTTATGGTAACAGAAGATGAAGATACGGCAGAGTTTCTGGATGCCCTCTTGGCCTCAGTCTTTGTTCCTAAGACCAGTTGTCAGAAATCTCAGTCCCTGGAAGTAAAGGAGCATAACTGGAGGGAGGAAGACCCTCCACTGGTCAGTGAGGATTGGGTTACAGAACACTTGGATAAAGCAAAACCGCACAGATACATGGACCCCAATGGGATGCACCCATGTGTGCTGAGAGAGCTGACTGATGCTGTTGCTGAGCTGCTCCCCATGATTTTTGAAAAATCATGGAGAACGGGAGAGGTGCCTGAGGACTGGAAGAAAGCCAATGTCACTCCAGTGTTCAAAAAGGGAAAGAAGGAAGACTGAAGCAACTACAGACCAATCAGCCTCACCTCCATCCTGGAAAGGTAATGGGGCAGCTCATTCTGTAGGCCATCTCTAACCACTTGCAAGAAAAGAAGGTTATCAGAAGCATGGATTAACTAAGGGGAAATCTTGCTTGAATAACCTGATATCCTCCTATGAAGGCGTGGCCAAATGGATAGTGAATGGAGAGCAGTCATATACCTTGACTTAAGTAAAGCTTTTAACACAGCCTCCCAAAACAGCCTCATAACAAAACTCAAGAAATGTGGGACAGATGATTAGACTGTGAACTGGCTCAAGAATAGAGTTCAGAGGGTTGTGATCAGTGGCACAGAGGCAAGTCAGAGGCCTCTGGCTAGCCATATTCCCCAGGGATCAGCACTGGGTCCAGTTTTGTTCAATATCTTCATCAATGACCTGGATGAGGGGATAGAGTGTATTCTCTGCAAAGTCTCTGATAGCACGAAGCTGGGAGGTGTGGCTGATACACCAGAAAGCTGTGATTCTATCCAATGAGATCTGCTGTCCAGGATGGAGAGCTGGGCAAAAGTCAGCTTCATGAAATTCAGTAAGGACAAGTGTAGAGTCCTGTGCCTGGGGAGGAATAACACCAACCACTGTGCCGCGTCAAATGTGAACTCAGTGCATCTCCACTGAGATTAGAATGGCAAAGTTTTCCCCAAGTATAGCAAAAGAGGTATTTACTAATTTAAAATATCTTGTTTAAAGGGGGTACTCCTACAAGTGTAGCGGGAGGTGGCGACCTTAGGGGTTTGGCTCGGAAGTCAAAGATGAATCCTCACAGAGATATAATCCATGCTTCCAGAAAAAAGGGGCTTTTATTACGTACAAAACCTGCTTATATACTGTTACGGTGTTCACGCCCCACCTCCACCGCACTCCAAAACTATCTGCTACAGGTCACCTGGTGCCGTTCACACGCAGCAAAAGCAAATCCTATTGGTGCAGGGGTAGAAGCCACTTGTTTTTCACTTTGTGCCTTCTCCTAATCTAACATCCAGGACAGAGTGTCCTCGTAACTCTGAACAGTCAAAACATGGGGTTAAGCATACAGCAGTGCCACACGCCCCCACCTTTCAGACCGTCCCCCTACATACGAGATTCCTTTTTTCTTTTTCCTTAGTTTTAAATTACTTTTCTCTTAGCATCTCCACATGACAAGGCATCATTCTTTCTAGCCCAAGGGGAATGACCGAAGCTCCTGTTTGAGTATCCCAGTGATTTTCTGACAGATGTACAGCTAACTTTGAATTTTTTTCTCTGTTTTTCATTTGGAGCTCTTGAGGCTGACTAATACAAGATCTCTGCTGTGAGGCCCACCTAGGACATGGCAGAGACATTGTTTCCCTCTGGCAAATTATTGCTTTCAACAGGTGGGGATAAGCTGGTGGAGGTGCAAATGACAGCAAGCTGTGTGTAATAGTAATTCCACTAACTTTAAAGGTCTTTTTAACAGAGGATCCTAGTCAGTGTTGCATACGAAAAGAGGATGTGCGGGTGATCTCTGGAAAGGAAATAAGACTTGTGAGATTATGCTGGATTTCTCTAAAATCAAAGTGGGTGCCCAAGTGTCCCATCATTGTCTTTTACTATTAGCTTTTGGAACAGAATGGGACAGCAGTCCTACTGAGAGCCTCTAGGGGCTACTGCAGTTCAATAAATAACAATAAATAAAATGAAAACTGGTTTTGAGTCTGATAGGGGCTGTATTAATTTGTGGTGTACTATCTTGGACTTCAGAGCAGTTACATGCAATGGAATTTGGCCCATGTGCCTCTGCTATCTGCTGTCCCAGTGCCAAGGAAGATGAAGGATGGCAGCAAGTACAGAGCATTCTCTTAGGACACAGGGTTTTGCGTTGTTTTCCCAGGGGAGGAATTATTGTTTCAGTGCTCTGTCCTGCTTTGTTCTCTGGTTGCTGCTAATATAAAAGTAACACACCAACTGTATCTACACAACAGTTATTTTCACTATTTGCTAATTCCTTTGTGAAATGTTATTTTATTTGAGTTAATATGAAGCAATGTTTTACTAATTTGCTCTTTAAAGATACCATATGCCCTTGATAATTCTCTCCCACCACATGGGGTTCAGTTTACTGTGAAGTGTTGTACATGAGGCATGAGACACAGCAAGACAGCGCGCATGAGAGGGAAGGGGTGAGCTTGAGTGAAGCCTGCTTAGGGAAACTCAGACTTTAGGAGGAAATCTCTACGGGATATCAAAGCAAATTTCAAGCCAAGAAGGTTTCCCTGTGTCAATAGATGTAGCACAAAGGCTGCCTGTTGTTCCACAAACAATGAATCTTCTCCAGACTATAAATAATGTAAAGATAAATCTCAGGATTTTTTAAAAATTCTCCTGTCTTGAGGCTACCTACCCAGCATGCCTCCTTGTTTACAACTTCCAGTACAAACATATATTGTGTCTGTTTTCAGACAAAATATCAGCCTTCCTGACTTCTGGAATTAACCTCTCATAGATATTAGCAGCAGCCTTTTGAGCCATTTCAACAGCCAGAGGTGTTCAGCACCATGATCGAAGAGGCATTCATCGGGTCCTTGGCATGAGGAGTGCAGGGCAGCCCCTTCGCCATGCAGGGCTCACCACTTATTGTAATCAGCTGTCAGTCCCTTGGCAAGCACAGGCTCCTCAGGTAAGACATTTACAAATGTAAAATGAAGTGGTGTGTTGAGTAAACATGCTACTGCACTTTGAATAGATCTGGGGGTATAAACGAGGACTGCAGAAAGAAATTGATTTGTGAAATTCAGGGTTTTTTTTCCACAGGTAGCAGGCTTGTTGTTTTCCTTGGAATGCAGAGGCCTGAACTCTCAGCATCTCCAGGAGTGTAGGTGAGTGCCCTACCTTTTTGAGTCTTCCTCACATTTTGTTTCTCATCCCAGAATTTCAATATTCTTTTTTCCAGAAACAGTAAGCCCAGCTGAGTCTCTTCTTAGGCTGGCCTCTCTTGCCAATGTTAGTACCTCTTACACAGTGTAGAGGCATGGGTTTGAACCCTGGCAGGCTGCAGGGGGCACAGCCCCTCTGCCTGCCACTTCCTAACCAGCTACTTCCTATTTCTCTCATAGGAAATACTGGTGCCTAGCCCTTTTGTGTGGTGTCTGAGCCTGTCCCTGTGGCTGAGGTGTACTCTATGACAAGTATTTGTCTGTGTATTTTTAACATTCTTATTAGATTGAAGATGCTCAGACAGAGGGTGCTTTTATGTAGTAAGGGAGACAGAATACCGGGCATCTCTAGAGATTACAGAAAGGCAAACAAAATGCAAGACACTGATGGAGTGTGGGCAGCAAGGGAGACTTGGATAGCAATTCTGGATTTAAGCACTTAAAATCCACTTTCTTCCAATTTCAGGCACTTTCAGTCTTTATTGGAATTCTCCTGAAACACAGAACAGAGGGACATACAATAAAATAAAATTTGGATCAAGGAAAATTTAGTTTATGGTTCTGCCTCCTGCACTTTTGCCATGGTTTGGGCAGTCATTCTACCCAACCCCTCATCAGAGTGAAAATAGGGAAAAGGAAAAGAGATCCATGGACTGAAATTAAATAGATTTGATATAATAATAATAAGCTCAGGCTAATCCCAATGCTAATATGAGATACAAATCTCTGCTTGGCTCCACATAGCAGTTGTGAGTGGTGTGCTTCCAGCAGTGAATGCGGAATGCCCAATATGGCCAGCATGACAACTCCAGTGAGAAGATGAAGGTGACAGCAAGCAGAGGACTAGTCCTAAGGCATGGAATGACCAATGACACACACTGGGCCTTCTCAGGGAGGCAGCCATGGTAGAAGAAAAAAAACTAATCCACAAACTTCCTGATATATAGTGAGGGTGATGTTTATGATATGGAATACTTTGGTTGGCTAGCTGGGATCAGCTGCCCTGGGATTCAGCCTGTTATAATGTTGAAAGATTTTTCCTAGGATCTGAACTTTTGCTACTTCTAGATGTCCTCAGTTTTATCTTTGTTGTTAGGCCCTTGGTTTTCCTGGATGTCATGGTTTAGGTCCACCTGGTACCAACCAGGACTCTGCTCACTCACCCCACACCTCCACCATGGGACAGGGAGGAGAAAACCCACCCAAAGGCTCATTAATCGAGACAAGGACGGGGAGGTTTGCATTCCCCAGTTATAGTAGCAGGCAAAAACCAGACAAACTCAACTTGGGAAGAAAAAAATAACTAACTTAATCTACTAGGAGAAAGGGAAAATCTGGCTCACACCCATCCCTTTTCCTGGGTCTGGATCACTTCACTGCTGCCTCCCCCCACAACAACATAGGGGAACCGGAGGGGGTGTTTAGGGTCAGTTCCCCACACGGTGTTTCTGCCACTCCTTCCTCCTCAAGGGAAGACTCTTCACATTCTTCCCCTGCTCCAAGGCAGGGTCCCTCTCAGGGGAGGGAGTCCGTCACAAACTCCTCCAACATGAGTCTCTCCTACAGGTGCAGTCCCTCAGGATCAGACTGCTCTGGCATGGACTACCCACGAAGTCATGGCCTGCTTTGGGAAAACAGGCACCTCCTCTGGCACAGGGTGCTCTATGGCTGCAGATCCACATCTGCCCATTTCCATGATCCTACCCAGGCTGCTGCATCGCGTCTGCCCACCTGTGACACTTCAGGGGCTACAAATCCGCATTTACTTCACCATGGTCCTTCAAGGGCTGCTCCACCATGCTTCTTCAGGGACTTCTTCATCTGCAGGTTGACAGTTGCCATCTCACCATGGACTGCAGGAAATCTGTGCTCAGGTACCTCCCCCTCTTCTTCTTCATCGACCTTGGAGTCTTTTCTCTTGCATTTCTCTCTCACTTCATCCTCTGCCCTGAAGGTCCTTTACTTGTAATTTTGCAGTTTCATTTTCCTTTTTTTGAGTACATTGCTTGCAAAGGTGCATCCAGCTTCCCATATCTGCTTGGCCTTGGGCGGAGGAGGGGTAGGGAACTGGAACCAGGGGAGCTTCCAGCAGCTTCTCACAGGAGCCACCCCTGTGGCTTCCCAGCTTCCAAAATACCACTGCACTGACCCAAGACACTGGGAGCTTTTTGAAAATGAACCAGAGGTTTTCAAAAGCAAATGAAATTTATTTAAAAGCAGACTTAAGGGTTCAAGAAGGGGCAAATGTTCACTCCAATACAATATGATAGACCAAGACTGTGGCAGAGTATGGTCAATGTGAGAGAGCTGGACTGAGTTGGAATGAGCTGAAGAACAACTCTAAGTCATAACCATCCATCGGCTTTTCATTGCTGTATGGGAACAAGTGTGCAACCAGACCTTGCCACTTCTCTGAATCTTAACTGGCAGGCATCCACATCATGAAAGCAGCGCAATAAACTGCTTAGACAAATTCAGTGACCAGGTATATAAGGTGAATCCCCCTACTTCATACTAATTCACTCATGACGGAAGAGAAGTAGTTTCTCTGACATACTGTAACTGTAGCCATTGTGCCAGTGATACCCATTTAGAAGCTTTCAGCCTGGCACTTGCTTAGTTTTGAAATGGATCCAAAATGTAAGCAATAAAAACTCTGGAGTTCTGTGAATTTAAGAAAGCAATGAGGGCAAGGGAAGGGTCAATGAACCAGCTGCTATTGCTGTCAGTGCCCCAGAAGGCGATCTATTCTCAGGCTTTTGTTAGCTCTTAAAGGTATTCCAGGTGCTTATCCAAGCCCTACATATTGAGCTGAAGTATTACTTTCTTACTGCCCAAGTCAGGTTTTGTGTTCTACAAATGCTCTACAGGAATATCATTATAAATCCATAGCTGAAAGAGCCTGTGCATCTTAAGTGCTCTTTCGTTTGCCACCTCTGAATATTCTGCCAGCAGAGATTTAGAACACTGGCTCTGTAAATGCTTTCATGTCAAGACTAAAGGCAACACTTGTTTAATTCATTCTTTGACCCAACAGTAGCTTTATCTTAGGTTATCACTTGTTTAACTCTCTAGAATGTTTTAAACATGAAGGGGGCTGCTGTGTATATGTATCCAGAGTACTGTGTTTTACTTGTACAAATTTGACAGTAGTGATTCATAAACATCAGAACCATTTCTTTTCTGTGCTGCAAATTATGATTTACTCTAGCTCCTTTCCCAGGATGTGTAACCCATTCTAGGAAAAACAAAAAAAGAAAATTGCACTTATTCTCTATCCAATTTGTAATTCTTTATTTTAGGTCATGAGAGCTCATAGGTTTTTATATATGTGTGTTTGTGTATCTACATTTAGATATATATTTGTGTGTCTAAAAAAGAGGTTTTTGTGTATATATATATATATATATAAAAAGATACACACATACATAGTTTGAGTGCATATGTATTTAGAACTATAAGTATACATATGTTGGGACAATTGCAGAAATGTCGTATGCTTCGGTGTAAATGGAGGGCTGGATTGATACATCAAATGTACTGCAACTTCATTAGGTCAACAACTAAGGAGCCATAGTGGTTTGCTCTACATCATCCATTGGCAATGTTAAATCAAAACAATGTATACTACTATGTGTAAATCTCACAGTTTTGCCAGCATAGGATTTATCCTTACATTGTCAAAAGCTGCAATTGTATTTAAAATCAGCCATAGTGAACCCCAGAACTGAGATCACAAGACCATTCACATTTTCAATACATAGACTAAGTTAGTGGTAGTGTGTGTATTTACTCCCAGCTATGGCACTGTCTACACCACAGAACAGATAACTTTTCACCCAAGCATCCAGTTCTTGGGCTGTAGCCTTGTTTCTCCCTGAATGTCATGACAAGACCTGATTTCTTGTGATCTTTCTCATGACTCTTTTTAAAAGCAAAACAAAACAAAACAAAACAAAACAAAACAACAAAAAACCCACAATTGGGTGGGAGCAGAGAGGGAGCTACAACATCCTGCAATAAGTTCCCCAGTTCAAATAAGCATGAGACTAAGGGACTACAATACAAATAGAGCAACTCAGCCCTGTGCAGACAGTTGGGAACTATTTCAAATTGTTCAGTCTCTACGTTCATCTTATCTTCTAGTTGCCTGTTGTGACATCCATGCACAAAACATACCAGAATGAAACTGCAAACCATAATGTTGGTTTAGGGAACATGCCACCTGCTCCTGGGTAATACCTGATTCAAAAAATATATGCTTCAGTTCTTGATGTACCTATGACTAACAAATCAGAAACAGTGAGGCCCTTGGCTACATGTGGCTGCTTGTGCTGTGTCACACAGAAGCTCAGGCAACTCTTATAAGCCAGTGATGATCAACTGGGACAGTCACTGAGAGCATTAGATCTTTGTCAGGTTCCTTGGCCCTGAGTGATTTCTTAACCAGGTATATTAAGAGGAGTAATGTGAAGACAGTACCACAAGTGAAAGAATAAGGACAGCTAAAGCTCCATCGGGGAGAAGATGCTTTAGAAATGTGGGAGACGGTTAGACAAGGATTAAATAATCTGCTTTGTAACTGCAAGTAATCATTGCCAGCTGCTAGTAAGGTGGATACTTAGAAAAGAGCTTTCTTTTTGACATCTACTTGTTTTGAAACACTTGATGTTTTCAATAGTTTCTAGTTAGTGTAGACAACAAACACGAACTATAAAAATACAATACAGAATTGAAGAGAGAATGTGCCATCTGCAGAATTACTCAAGAAGACTTTTTTTTTTCATGAGAAGTAAGGAAAGGATACAGCTGAAATATGCACAAGTGC
Source organism: Heliangelus exortis (assembly GCF_036169615.1). Classification (NCBI taxonomy): domain Eukaryota; kingdom Metazoa; phylum Chordata; class Aves; order Apodiformes; family Trochilidae; genus Heliangelus; species Heliangelus exortis. Next base: position 45,876,102 of record NC_092424.1, read on the forward strand.
GGTTTTCTGAGGGTGAATTCATGGCCTTGGAGTTCTGGGGAATGAGTTTCTTGTGAGAGACTTGGTTGTGACACGGTCCAGGACAAAAAACAGGATGACTACGAACAGTGCTAGAATGGCTTGATACTAGCCCTGACCAATAAAATTAACAGAAGATGATACATACAGTGGAATACATCCCCATTATAGTCACTATGGCCAAAAAGTTACATTTCTGGTCTAAACTAATCTCTCAGGCTCCTGTGCAGTGAGGCACCAGCACAAGGAAGCTCTGGAGGTTACAAATCCCAGCTATTTGGAAGACAGTTTAAAACAGAAAGATCTGCCCTCCCAAATGAGAAAAAATATAAAACTACTGTGAAAGAGACCTCATCTACTTTTTCCACAGATGGAGTTACATGAAGTGCATCTCACACTACTAGGCTGATGCTACTGAGAAAAGGACAAGGCTCTAACACAACACATGCTGGAAAAGGCCAAAATACACTGTTATTTATGTGTCCTTGGGATAAGAGACAAATAAAACACCTTGTGTTTTGTAAAATACAACACCAGGTGCTGTGGAAGGTGGAAACGGACAATGTTTAGTGTTTCTGCTAATGCTCTAGTTCTGTGCCATGAAAGCTAAAGGCTTTTAACCACTGATTTAAGTGAGCAAGGTACTGAGCCCTAGAGAAGTTAGACTGAGGTCAGTGACACACCTGAAACCAGAAAAACTTTAAATTGCTGTAATTTTAGTTTCCTTTTGAGCTCAGAAATGCTTTTATTTAAATTTGCTGCCACAACCCGTAAAAAAGGAAAATCATAGCTTGCGCTGAACAACAAAACCACACTTTCTTTCTTTTTCTTTTTAAGAAAGTAAGTGCACATATTTTTAGGAATAAGCTGTTAGAAAGACTTGAGGCCAGCTGCTGTTAATGTTTTTCTCTCAGTGCGTGGAATTGTCTTAGATGAATCAATAAATAAATCAGCTGTCAGTCCTGTGCTTGTATTAATGTCAAACACATGAAAAGGGTAAACATGTAACATGGTATACTCCACTAGCACTGAGTCAAATGACATATTTTTTAGAATGTGAGTAGGAGAGATTCAGTCCTGTATTTTAAATATCTATATGAAACTATCATTTTGCAGCAAATAAAATGTGTTTTATGCTTATAGAAGCAGTACAAAGCCAAGCAATACCAAGGTTGTAAGTTCGAGCATGAGCTGAGCCTGTGCTTCAAGCCTCACCTTTTATTGGCCCCCTAATCCTGCTCATGTGCAGTTGGGGCCTGCCCTAATCAGGCACAGGTGGGCTTAACACAAGCTCATGCCCACTACCTGGCAATTAGTGGCACCTGGTTGCCTCATTTCACTACATTTTATCTTTGCAAAATCTGCAATCAAGTCTAGTGTTTTGTCTTAGCAGGCTAATGATCTCGTTGCTTCAACTTTCTTGCTTGGCAGAGGATCAGCCTCTCTTTGCTGCTCACATTGAGCAGGCAAACTTGCAGATTTCAATCCTGCTGGCATTTGTCTCTGAAATAAATGGGCTATAGTGTATCTTTTGGCCTTACAAGGAGACTGTTAAGCTGAGAGTCTTCCCCTCAGCTTGTGTGGGATCTCAGGGAGGGGTTGATGTTCCTTCACCATCAATGTCATTACAAACAATGCAGCTTCTAAGCAAAATGCTTGAAGCAAATGAAGAGAACTAAATTAGCCATGACAAGAACAACAAAAAATCCCAGCCTATAACCCCTTAGAAAAAGTACTCAGATGAAAGCTCTGGGACTAAATAACTTGAACTTGTGAAACTAAATTATCTGCCACTTTTTTGTTAGGTTGGTTGGGGTTTTTTTCATGGTTTTTTGTTTGGTTTTTTTTTTTTTTGGGGGGGGGGGGTTGGTTCTGTTTCTTTGCAGGTCATACAAGAAGGGAAAATAGAGCTGCACCTTTGATGTAGTTTTAATAAATATTCAAAGTCCCTTCAATTGCTGCCTGAGTAATTAGTGTAGATGCAAATAAAATGGAGAACAACAAAATTACTTTCTGGACTTCCTCAGGGGACTGGACTTGGGAAGTAGCAGCGATTTGTTGGATGTGATGCAACTTTGAAAACAGAAGAAAGGAGACAGCTGAGAATAGTATGTGGTGGTAGCTGCCCAAACACACTGTATTATTAGCTGTGCACGTAGGAGAGTCTACATTAGCACTGCAACTGTCAGCTGCTGTGATTTACCAATCACAGATTTGGAAGTGATACTTCCTTGCTCCTTGTGTCCTGAGGGAAGTCTCTGTGCATTACCCTGCTGCCTGCTTGAGTGAATCCTTTACAGTAAAATGACCCTGATGATGAGAAGCAGAGGATGTTTTCAAACCAAAACACCCATTAAGAGACTTGTGTTTGTAGTGAAAGTATAATTTCAGGAATCTCATCTAAACTGTCTTATAATTTGATCCACAGATTCCCTGTTGTTATCAGAGACACCTCATGATCCTTCTTGCATTTCCCCTCAGTACTTCAGAAACACTGCTTCCCCCAGGAAAATAGGTCTCACAGGACTTTGTTGGGACTATTTTTAGACCATAACAATTGATTAAAGTAATTTTGTGTGTGTTGGTGAAAAATAGTGTCTATATGGTGACTTGAATAAGGCTGATAGACATTTTGAAGCCTATGGATTAGTCATGTTGTTTTCTTATTGCAGAGGTCCCAGAAAGGCTTTCTTATGGAAGAGATACATCTTTTTGGCTCACTTTATCTGTCAAAATACCAGCTGGACAGCCATGTGACCTCCACCATAACACAGCCGTGGGGTCCTACTCTCAAGTTTTTTTATTCATTGGCTCAAAGTTCCTATTGTTCCTGCTCCACCTAACTGGATGGTGGTGTGTGTCTGCTAGCTCTATAGTATGCCAGTTTATTTTAAGAAAAGTATTGTCACATGCTATGTGAATCTCTCCTCTCAGTCTCAGAGAATCAAGTAGCAATGACTCCAGTGCCACATGGATAAACGATAATCTCCTGTGATGCTGCTGTCCTCCAGTGAATCTGAAATGTACTGGTCATAGGAATACTAGAACTTTCATAGAACTTAAAAATGTGTACAGTGGTTTCATTATTTCATGCCTCAATAAAACCAGCTGAAAGACTAAGGACTGCTGGTCATGGATAAATCCTCTGGAAACCAGAACATAGATGATAAAGGTTCAGTTGTCTTTCTGTGTTTTAGCTTCCTGGTTTGCATTTTATAATCTCTAGCAGCAGACAGCTGCTCTAGGGGACCTGTATGGGGAATGCTGTGTTGCTGCTTCTCCTTTTCCCATAAATGAGGGCAGACTCTGCTACTGCCTCTTGATATCAATATTTCTGGTTTGGAGGTTGCAACCCATACCAGTCAAAGCTTGTGAGTGACAAGGAAATATGCACAGGAAACAGGATCCTTATTTTGTGCTATTGCTGGTTACAAAAGACTCCCTTTATGATTGTCATTCCATCAGTCCACAGCTTTCTGGGTTATTAAGGGGCTATATTTATGATCAGTTGCCTTCCATGACTCAGCAGCAAACAGGCTGAGATTCACAAACAAAGTAAAATGGCACCAGCAATTGTCAAACAGAAAAAGACAAAGATGACAAAGGCATTTTCTTTAATGCTTCTAAGCAAATATTTCAAATAAAGGAGTGCACACACGAGTGCACGCGCAGAGGAATACTCGTAATGGAATTTTAAAATAGTTGCTATCATCTGCAGCTTGGAGAAGGAAAAGTCACAGCCTGGATCAATAGTAACTTAAAATACAAGTTCAGATGATCAAAGACAAGTACAGCAGTGGCTGCAGGCAGCTGCAGCAGCCCCTCGCATCAGCATGGAGACAGCAGTTGGCAGCCAGTCAGGTGGCACCAACCCACAGCATCAGCCTTGTAAAAGATCTCAGTAGCACATGAGGATCTTGCATGCCCTTCCAGCCATGCTAGACACTTCTCTGCTGTTACAGCTAGTTTCTCCATCACTAGTACTGAGGGAACAGGAATGGATAAAGGCAGGATAGTCATGGATCTCCAACTGTGCTACTCTATGTATGATCAATGAGCTCCTATCAAAGACTGGGTCAGCCATGGTATTTGCAAGCATGAATGCTCCCCAGTTTTAAGCTCAGGGGAGCTTACCATTTGCTAAGCCTTTTAGGAGCAGCACAAGGAGGACTGCTGAAAATCCTGCCCTGAAAAGCACTTGACACAGTCAAAACAATCCAGTAAATTTGTCATCAGCACCTGATAGTTTTTTTTTTATCTTTCTCCAGTTTTCTATGTGACTCAGAGAATCAAGGGGCTAATTCTTCCCATAGATCAGCTTTCTGCTATAATCTGGTACCTTGTTTGGCATTTTCTTATCTGATCAGCTCACCAATTATTTTGTCTTGTACTGAAGGATGAGAAAACGAGTATCACTCAGATGAGAATTGATCAGAGTTTGTTCCTCAAACACAGCTCAAATCAAACTGTCTTATCAGGCTTAATGGACATTACCCAGGTACTCACATATCTCTGTCCTTTCCTCCCCAGAGCTCTAACCAGAAAGAAAAAGGGCCTGAAATACAGCAGTAAAGATTTTTTTGCTATGGGCTTATGATCCCTTCACCTCTGCTTCTCTTTCTGCCTCTCCTAGATTTCCTTGATCAAGAGACTCTTGATCTTTCAGTCCTGAAAGTCATCTCACCAAGTTTCAAACATATCCAATCATTCATAACTTTTCCCTTCAAGAAATGTGTTGAGTTTCTTTTGCATGTTTATTTCTGATCCTCTTTGCTGATATGCTTAAAAGCACCTTGCTTCAGAAGATTCTTTTTTCTTTTCAAAATGAAATGCCAGATTTTTTTGATCTCAGGAGTGAAAGTGACTACTTTCCTCTGCTTTTTGAATAGCTGGGAGGAAGCATTGACAGATTTGAAGCCTCCAGCTGATGGTATTTTCTGCTTGAACAGAAGTTTAAGCATAGCCAAAGCATGTGTTTTTCACCTTAGATAATAAGCCAGTTCTCTAAGGGCAAGAGGCTCACAGGTAAATTGACATGGGTTTTACTGAAATCAGCTACCTAAGTACACCAAATGAGACTCTGCTTGGAGAAATCAAAAGCAAATCCTCTTTGGAAAGCAAGTACATTCACCAATTGACTTAAGTTAACTTCAAGTTACTTTTCTTGTCAGTGCACACTTTTGGCTTGAGGATGTCAAAGACTGTTTTCCTGAATCTTCTCTGTACTTTACTGTGGTCCTCTTTGTGCTATTTGAGTGTATATTCTTCCCCTGATATATTCACTTCTCTTGCCTCCTGGCTTTGAGACTGGGTGCTGAGCTGATCTCTGTGTGGAAGCTGGCTGACACATCCTGTAGCAGTCACAGAACAGGACCAAGTGGCCTCTTTATCTGCTCGATTGGTTTTTCATACTTCAGCAACTGTCCTGTTCATTTTTGGAGGGCCCTCTAGCACTGCTTCGCTTCCTACACAAAATAGCTGCTGTAATTGAGAAGGCTGAAAGGATCCATGCCTGTTTCTCTTCCACATTGCCCTATACTCATGCTTTATTCTTCTCTTAATCCTTCAACAATGACTGCATTTGGTGGTAAAGGATTGCAAGTCACAACAAATAAACATGAAGTGGTGTCTTCTTGACTTCCTTGAATCTTCCATAATGAAGGTTATTCTTCCCTCATGCAGATGGGAAGGTGTCCATCAGCACTGCTACCAGGCCAGATTGTTGCTGGCAAATGCAGTTTGGTGGAGGGGCCAAGTGCTCAGCAAACAACTGGACTGAGAAGAACTTGAGACCTCTGAAGTGCTCTGATAGACCCTCAGAACTGAAATATTTCATCTAGTTTCTTGGTTTGCCTGTTCAGATTTTCAATGAAAAATTGAAATCTTCTGTGGAAAGCAGAACCATTTCATGAAAAATTCACTGCCACTGAAAGCTCCACTCTCTGTTGCAAAACAGCCTGATGTAAAACTTTTTGGTTGGTCCCAATTAGGACAAATGTAGAGCCCTCCCTGTGCTATCCCAGGGCTCAGAAGGCAACCTAGCTGTTGTCTTGTATCTTCAGTAGCAATAAATATTTGATAAATGTGTGCTCAAGCTACAGGAGAGAAATAAGGCCTAGTTTGCTGAAAGTCCTATGAATTCTCAGAAATTATATGACTTGCCATTCTTTAGCCTAGAAATGAAGCTTTTTCTTCTTGCTTATTTCTTCCTTGGATATTTACATTAATCAAAGCACTGTTTATTTATTGGTTTGTTTTTCTATTTTTTTTCAGACTTATTTCTAATTCTGGCATTGCACTAGGCATGTTGTCTGTTTGTTTTAAGTGATATTTTTCAGTGAGATGGATTAAAGCATTCCAATACCTTTAAGATAATGTGCCCCTAAACAAGGCACTGTAATGATTACTGAGGAAATATATTGAAAAAAAAATTATCTCAGCTTCAGTGTGATAGAGAAAACTGAGTGACAGTTTCTGCATGGGCAATCTCAGGAGAAAGGTGCCATGACAAACCTCCCTAGCTGGTTTGGGAAGTTTTAACTGCGCATACATTAGTCTCTTTTTTCAGCAGAGTACGTACCTTTCGGTCCTCAGGACTTCCATACTCAGTGGGCATCCTGAGTCTGTCTCCCTACCTGTCTCCCTTCTGCCTGATTACTGGAATATGGGCAACATTTGGTGGAGGTGGCACACAAAGACTGTGGCTGCTTTCATCATTCTGTCAAAGGGAGGGAAATAATCAAAGAGCTGCAACAAGAAAACAAATGGCCAAATAGCTGTTGAAGCAGGAGGTTCCAACTCGCTGGAGCTCAGCTTATTACAGGCCATATGCCTGAGTGGCTCCTCTCACCGAGTGCTGCACCCAGCTATGGAAACAAGTGTGAAAGTGCCCATGGTTCATCAGGCCTGATTTGCTGTCTGCAACTGCTGAGTGCATAGAAAATAAGAACCTGAAGAGGCTGTGGAGCTGATAGGAGAGAGAATCCTTTACAAAATACAGCACTAATATCAAAATTGCCTTAATATTTATGTAAAGATGTTAATGCGCAATAATTTGTTTTCCAATCTCGCAACAGATGCTCTTCTTTTCATACACAGGCTATATTCATAAATGATGCAGCTTAACATAAGTAGAGAAACAAATTGATATGCTCTTCTACTTTATTTTTAAGAATCATGAGGTTGAATTAATAGTTACTTTTGTCAGATATTACTACCTCATGCTCTTTCAGCTATGCAAGATGTTTGCAGGGTCTGCTGTGTAGTTGAGAGACTATGCACACGATTCAGCTCCTGAATGATGGATGTGTTAAAGTGATGAAATGGCAGAACTGGCAAAATAAGTAGAACAGAAAGGGTGGCAGAAGTTTGTTTATAACCAGGCATTTCAGTGGTCTTTACTTGGCAGAGCCCCTCCCAAGAGTGCTGAAGGCTCAGGCCCCTGCTGACCATTTCATTCAGGTGTTAGGTAATCTTAATTATCTAACAGACCCAAGAGAGCACAAACAAACAAGAGGTTGCTCTAAAATTGCTGTATTCCCCATTCTCTCTGCAGAATGCTTCTTTTCTCAAAGTCCTTAGCTGCTTGATGACTTATTCTGGAAGCCATGTTCCTGCTAAAGTGGCTTTGCTAACTCAGCTAAAGTATTCTTATTCAAAAAATGAGATATGCACATTTAGTTATTCTGGAAGAAATACTCCACTCTGAGTTCATAGAATGACCTTAAGAAGCTGGTGCTTCTTGTCTCACCACTTCTGTATTTTTGTGAACAGGTTGTGCAGCTCTGTAGCCTTTTCACCCTCCAGACTGTGGTTATGTCATCTGTCTAGTAGCACTTTGCTCACATAATTCACAACACTATTCATAATTCAATACAACTACATCAGTACACTTACATTTTGTAAAAAGGATGATGACAAGTTCTGTTTCATTTCATTTATACTCCTCCTCCCTCTATGCGAGAGACTCCTGTCCTACCATTGAAACCTTTCACCTTTATTTTCCACTTTGGTGGCCTCTTGCCTCCCCCTTTATATTGCCCAATTGAAAGCTTTTTTATTGGAGTTCTGTGTCTTGCTTAGCTTTCCCAGCAGTACATCAAGTAAGGATGCACTTCATAACTAAAATGAGCAGTGCTGACAGCTCTCGTCTGTCTCTATTTTGGTTTGAAATACAGTTACATGAAATTCTAGGAAGGTGTCTAGGTAATGTTCAGGGTAGGCACCACATACACGCTCTTAGGAGACATTATTAATCCCTCAGTGCCAGTTGCTTTCCTCCTCCATGTTAGTTCAGAGGAAAAAAGGGTTGTGTGATAGTGTTTTCATCTGCACAGGATGGTTTTAACAGTTTTTCTCTTCTTCACAGAATCACAAAATCACAGAATCATCCAGCTTGGAAAGGGCCTCTGAGACCATCAAGTCCAACCCTTAATCCACTACCGCGGTGGTTACCAGACCTCGGCACTGAGTGCCACATCAGTCTCTCCTTAAAAATGTCCAGGGATAGAGAATCCACCACCTCCCTGGGCAGCCCATTCCACTGTCTGATCACCCTCTCTGTAAAGAATTTTTTCCTAATATCCAACCTAAACCTCCCCTGGCAGAGCGTAAGTCCATGCCCTCTTGTCTTACTGGTAGCTACTTTGGAGAAGAGACTGACCCCCCTCTGGCTACACCCTCCTTTCAGGGAGTTGTAGAGAGTGATGAGGTCTCCCCTGAGCCTCCTCCAGGCTGAACAGCCCCAGCTCCCTCAGCCCTTCCTCACAGAACTTGTTCTGGATCCCTTCACAGTCTCCTTGCTCTTCTCTGGACCTGCTCCAGCACCTCAGTCTCCTTCCTGAACTAAGGGACTGGACACAGGACTCGAGCTGTGGCCTCACCACCACTGAGTACAGGGGCAGAATCACTTCCTTGGACCTGCTGGCCACGCTGTTCCTGATACAGGCCAGGATGCCATTGGCCTTCTTGGCCACCTGGGCACACTGCTGGCTCATGTTCAGCTTCCTGTCAATCCAGACTCCCAGGTCCCTCTCTGTCTGGCTGCTCTCAGCCACTCTGTGCCCAGCCTGGAGCTCCCCATGGGGTTGTTGTAGCCAAAGTGCAGGACCCGGCACTTGGCCGTGTTGAACCTCATCCCGTTGGAATCAGCCCAACTCTCCAACCTGTCCAGGTCCCTCTGCAGAGCTCTCCTGCTTTCCAGCTGATCCACACTCCCCCCCAACTTAGTGTCATCTGTGAATTTGCTAATGGTGGACTCAATCCCCTCATCTAAATCATTTATGAAGATATTAAACAGAACTGGGCCCAACACTAATCCCTGGGGGACACCACCAGTGAGCAGCCGTTCACACCACTATCTGGGCCCAGCCCTCCAATCATTATTCTTGTAACAATAAGCAAAACTAGACACAGAACATCTGTTTCTTAGAAATTAAAAAAAAAATCATCTTACCAGTTTTATTAAAATTTTCCATTCTTTGCCTCTGTGTTACATAAACGCCCATTAATTATTCTGCTGTCTCTGAACATGGCTCCAAGGAACAGGGTGACCACCTTTTTCAATAAAATTGCAGATTTACAATTTTCCAGCTCAGTGAATTGCTAGTGTTTAAATATATTTAAAGGCCAGTGCTAGGCTGCTCTGCCTCCCTGTGCAGCATTTTACTGGGAAGGAAGTGCTAGAAAGTTGCATGAGGAGAGAAATAAAAGGAGTAGAGAACTAAAAACAGGGTAGACAAATATGACTGCAAGAAAATCCTGCAAAAACAGAAAGGATAAGAGTGCCTGGATAGACTAAATGTTTACAGGTGGCTCCTGGTGCCTCCTCAACACTCCTTTTACTCCCAGGTGGGAGCAAAGAATATTGCTGGGACCCCAAATAGGGCAAGTTTTTGCTCTCTCCTGAGAAGTATGGCCCCATTACCCTGAATGTGAGATAAGGATGAAGCTGGTCTTACTGCCTTCTGCCTCTTTACCCATTGGCTTGCCAGGAGAGTATCAAGAGAAAAAGACAGAAACTCAAATTGAGGGAGGTGTGATGTGGCCATGCAGAGGTGCAGGGTGAAGCATGCTTCCTGCTAGATCTGCTTTGTTGCCAAAGATGAGCCCACTCAAGGTTTTCCTTCTGTTGTCTGCAACTGAAAATTTGTTTTCTCCATCTGCAGTTTTGCATTCTTCTGGCAACAGGGAAGACAGGAAAAAAAGAGAAACAAAGTAAAGTGACTGAAAAGAGAAAATTAGTGGATATAAATAAAAAAATATCAGAAAGCAGAAAGATGGGGTATAGTGACAAAGAATGAACTGGTAACTGCATTTTTGGGCCTGAAGCTTGTGATCCTGACATATAACTGCGCCCTTCTTGTGTCTGTCTTGCTTGCGTATGACAAACACCGTTTCTTACAGACACAAAATAATAAAACACCTGAATCCTAAAACTAATTTTTTCCTCTCAGTGCTTACCTTAAAGTTCATGCTTCTGAGGGCACATGGCGACTGCTGGTGCTGGACACCGGTGGAGGGATCAGCACCGTAGTCTCTTGATAACAGCTCAGCTGAGTCCCAGGACAATGATTTAGAGGTGAGAAAGGACTTTGGGTGCATGTGTCATCTGCCAAGAGCAGTACCAGCTTGTGCCTCATTTTACACGTGTGGACCAGCCCAGGGACATTCCTCCTGCCTGGCCACGCTGCCAGAAGTAGCTTTCCTTCCCTTTTGTAGGAAATACTAGTGGAAACTCATCCTGGCTTCCAAGTTGCACACACTGAATTCTGCTGTGTGAGAGGCTGAAAGAAGAAACACCCATTTCCCCTGGGTGAAAGCTTCCAAAAACCTCTGAGGGAAATCTTATGCCTGAAATAACATACTCCTGTTTCCCCATCACTGTCCTTTTTTTTCCTAACACACTGCCCTGCATGTACTGAGGCCCATTCATGCCTGTGCCAAGCAGTACTGGACTTGGGAGACCTAGATGTGTCAACTGGGCTGCAAACTTTATGTGGGAGTTTGGCACATAGGGAGGAAATGCAACCTCCCCACCGCAGGTGACTGCTGTACATCTGAGGTGGTTAGTTCTGTCTCCTACCAGAAGCTAGAAATTAAGAGAAACGTAAACATCAAAAGTGCTGTGCATCAGCCTTAATTTATTCCTATCTTAAGGTGAGATAAATTTACCCCAGAGGGAACTGCTTCTTTCTGACCACCTCTGGGTGTCCACATTTGTAGTGGGCATCTATATTGGGGTTAGCTACCTTTAACCAAATAAATTGTACCTGCAACCCATCCTATGTTTTAGTTTGTCCTTTAGAATGAAAAGGAGGCAGTTGTTTCCCTTTTGCAGAGATCCTGTGACACTTCAATCCAGTAATGCTTGAATAGCATCTACATGGAGAAGTGAGAATGGTACAGGAATGCCTATGGAACTATGGACATGACAAGCTGCCCTCATCCCAAAGGCTGTCAAGGAGGAATTCCTCTGGCTGTGGCACCATTGTTCAGCACCATGTTCATTGAGAAACCCAGGAAGTCATCTCCATGGCCTTATCTTCTTCCTGACTTGTTAGTAATATGCATAGGTCATGAAATAGATGGTTCATTGTAGGAAAGACAGCACTGGATGCCAAAGTTCCTCAAGAGAAGTCCCAGCCAGACATTAGCAGAAAGTAGAGATACTGTGATTATATTATTAAGGAAGACAATGGAAAGATACTTGAATATAAAATATATTTTTTAATTCCTTTTTTAATTGAAATTTCCTCATTTTGATTACATTTATGTCTGTCACATGCACACACATGCATATATCTAGGGTTCCAGTGAAATGAAATATTTTTTGTATTGTAAGTAGGAAGCTTTAATTTTACCACAAAAAAAAAAGCGATGTTTTTACTGAATTTTTTTTTTTTAAATAATTTTTTTAAAAAAATAATTTTCCTTGTCCCAATACAAGGAAGCTCTACTGAATTTTTTTTCTTTCACATGGCATATTAAGAAATTAATTTATATACTTGCTTTGGTGAGATCAGGACTTAATCCAAATAACGGAGCATGACTCTTTGAATATTATATTTTGCTCTAAAACCTTGTTTAATAAAGACATCTTGTTGACCATGTTCTTCATTATTAAGATTATGGACTTTTTTTTTCTAATTTTTGAAGTTTTTAATCAATCACAGTCCCCTGTCCCCATATTCTCGATATAAACATGGCAATAAATAATTGTTAACAAGGCACAAAAATATATCACAAAAATTAACGCAAGACTGGGGCTCTGCTGATGTTTGCTTCCATTGCTTTGGAAGAATATGCATATTTATTATAAAAGCTCACCTTCAGAAAAAGATAGCTTTTAAAAACTGGCAGATGCAAAGCAAATTTATTTCTTTTAGTATATTTGTCAAGTGCACTATCAAGTATGCTCTCCTGAGTTGCTCAGGTAGATATGAAGAATGTTTTCCTTCTCTCCTCCTCCCACAGAGGCACATACACACACTCATACTCAAGTGCACAGAAATTCCATCAAGCATTTTACTACCAGTGTCAGGCTTTGCAGCCCAAAGTAATTTTTTGTGTAAGGAGATCAGGATTTTTTGAACAACTTTCTAGGGCATATGGAGGTTATGAAATACAATAAAGCATGCAAAAGTCTAGAGACTGGGTAAAAGTACATCCACAGCTAATTGCTATGTACACCAGATAGCTGCAAATGAAACACAGCAAGAGACAAAAAGACATGAACAGATTCCATTACATAGGATTACAGTGATGATCTAGGAGCAAAAATGGAAATTCAGACCTCAAAATAAACCCCAGAAATAGTTGCAAGTCCTACTGAGTTTTAACAATTTTGTAGCTGGAAGGCTCCTCCAATTTTTTTGCATAGCAGAGGTGCATCTCCCTCAGCTTGAAAACAAAGACTCCTGTCTGCTTTCACAACTCAGGCAGTGATAAATGTTTACCTCCTGCAGGATCCTCCACATTTTTCATAGTTACTGTACATTGGAAGAGCAAGATGTGGGAAGGAACTGAAGATGTGAACTGGTGGAGAACAGGGTACTGGACACAAAGAGGGTCTTCACGCTCTGTGTGCCCTCACAGCAATCAAAATACCAGATCCATTGTGCTTTGCAGAACATTTGGGTTGCTCTTGACCACTCCTTACCAGGCAGCAGGGGAGGCAATGGATATGTAGCCCTTTGGGCTACCCACAGCCCAGTGCTCCAGTTTTGCTACATGCTTCTTTCAGAGATGTCTGTGGCTGGCCCTAAAACCATTTCCTATAGTCTGCAGGAGCCACTATGTAAACCTTCAGATGTTTGGACACCTTGCAAACGGGGGTCCATCTCACTCAGCTAAAGAGAATTTCTTTTTCTATTTAAATTATATGTAAGACCCTGCTATAATCTGATTTCTTGTGGAGGTTAGATGTATGTATCTTTAGGTAAAGTGAAAAATATCACCAGGCAATCATGTTAGAACACAAAAAAACTTAAGTAATACTCACTTATTTCCTCACAAGTGCAGGTTGCTCTGTGATGCACTCACAATGCAGAACGGGCCAAGTCTTCTCCTGTTGGAGGATAGTAGAGAGGCTTTTCAAAGGATTTTCAGATAAACTGCTCCTGTGTGACTTTGAGGATGACTGATATTGAAGATGGATGGTTGTCAGAGAGAGACACAATTTCTTCTAAATCTTTGCTAACTATACCATTTACAATACTGCTATTTCTTAGGGTGTTGTTTGTTAGGGTTTTTGCTGGTTTTGTTTGTTTGTTTCTTGTTTGATTTTTTTCCCCTATGGCTGACAAAGGCTACTTGTCAAAAATGTGGATAATTAAGCCATTTTCAGTCCACCTTCTCCGTTGCACATAGAGCAAACCATATTGAATTTCCAAAGATGAAAAATATTTAGCATCCTAAAATGGAGCTCTAGGTTGCTTTGAAGAATTCAGAAGCCTGATGTCCTGTAGCCTTACTGACATACGTGTACTCTTTTTGGCATGTTGTATCTTATAGTGTCTTCTTCATGAATACACCCCTAGTGGCTGAGGGCTCAGGCCCCCAATGGGAGGAAATCCCATTGGGTTTCTGCAAAGATTGCTTTAGAGCCTACAGGTGGTGGCTTTGCTAGAGGGAGACTATTCAGGCAGTGAGATGCTATTAGAGGTGACTATGGATGGCAGAACTCTCCCTAAGTACCAGCCAGAGAACCATAACAGTCCATTATATATATATATAATATAAATAGCAGATGGGATCAACAAGTGCTATGAATTCCTCATAAGGCTTTGGAGCATTTGGTACTAGCTTGGAAATATGTTTAGGGCAATGGAGATTTGAATCCAGTCTGGGGAGGAAACCAACTGCTGGCTTCAAACTCAGTGGATGGCAGATAAGGGGTTACCTGAGGAATCAGACAAAATTCCTTCTCATTTGTAATTATGTAATAATTACAATATGACTGTTTCCAAGTTCCTGTGGATTACATTTCAAAAGAATTTAAGGGACATGAACCAAGAATGTGGGTCTGCTTTGGTTTTCTCTTTTATTTCTCCAGTACAAGTGTGGCTCTACAGGCAGCTCTCAGATGGCTACAAGTTAAATTTTGTGTCTCTCTGGAGTAAGAAGGTAATTTCATTGCAGATGTGTGTTGTGCAAACAGGGTGGTTGTAAAAAGCTTCACTCATTCATGTTAGTCACAGAAGTTATAACTGCATTACTGGAAGACTGAACAGAGGCAAACTGCTGATGGTTTTGTGTAATGCTATCTCCTCTTCATATTTATTGTAGTATCAGACAAGATTTTATCAGTGTGACATAGAGAGTTGCTAATAACATGTAAAAGGATTTTCTTTCCTTAAGACTCTAAGTTTAGATAATTTGAATTTCTCTTTTACATTTTATTTTTGTTGGATCTCACTAAATATTTCCTTGTAATTGCTAACACATCTCATTCTAGCATTCTGATTATTATCTTTTCTCATTTTACAATATTTAAATTTTTTTTAGCTACTTGGTGGAGTTTTTTATTTCTCCCTTTTCACCAGGTGGGCTACAGCTTAGGCTTGTACTTTCGCTTTTAATTTTTTTTTCGTGCTGCTAAGCAAAGTTAGGAAGTTCAATTAAGTCTTACTCTTTTTATAGGAAGAAGAGCTGACTGAACCCAGCACAACTGGTCTCTAAAGCTGAAAGAGGCCTCCTCAGCTGGGATGTTCATGTGTTTGTGCACTCCCACGTTCACAAAATGGAGAAGTTGTCAAAATGCGGAAGAAGCTGATCTGTGGAGGCAGTTCAGGCATTTCATAGTAGTCCCTGGACAAAGACAGCAAGATGGACCCATGCCAAGTCAGGACACCTAAAATTTTTTACAACCAATATATCAGCACTTCTGTGCTTCTATTTTGACCTGCTGGAGTATGTATAATCGATGAAGGGGCTGGGAAAGTCATCTGACATCAGCATAAGTAAAATGTTAAGCTCTCTCCGTTTCCAGCACATGATTTTAAAGACATTTTAATCCCCTGCCTTTCAAGTGTGGATTTACTGGGGAGGTCAAGGGGTGGTTAACACTTCCCCTCCTCCACCACCATTAGTACAGTCCATCCCAGAAAGACTGGTGTTACTGGGGAGTATGATTTCATTCACACACTTAGGTTTTTTTTTCCTTCAGCCAAGTCTTCATCATTCTATTTCTTTAATAGTATTTGATGTTTATAAATTTTGTTTTGTCTAAATATAATGAGTCCAAAGGTCCAGTAAAAGAGCTTACTGTTTCCAGCCCTTCTGGAGGTCCTAGGGGGAAGAAAGGACCTTTACCCATCACCATCTTGCTTCCTATTGCAAGGACCAGAGCCACACTGGAGGAGCTGTATCACTCTGCTGCAGCATTGACTGTGCACCACTTTGTGAGCACTAGAGAAAAGTAAGGTGATGATTAGGCAGCCTCTTGATGCAGCTTAACAGAACAGGTGAAAATAATATCCCTAAATAGGGATAACTGTCAGCATAATGAATGTGATAGAGCAGCCATGGTTTCTCTGCCTGCTGTAAAGGCAGGGTGATACTCTCATTACTTGAGTCTCTTTGGAAATCCCTCAAGTATGCACTTGATATATGCAGTTTCATATATCCCAATACCTCTCTATGTATTAATAACCTCATTTAGTCTGTGTCATTTTATGGTTATGCATGCAAAGGAGGAAGAATATGGCACATTTTGCATAAGACAAAAAACAAAGGTAGCAGAGTGTCCTGTGTGTCTGTCCTTTTCTGTTTCCTTCTTGATGAAAGAAATCAGCTTCAGAGGCCTGCTGGGCATATTGAATCTCTGGGAATGGGTAAAAAAACCCTGAAAACACATCCCCTGTACACAGAATAGATCAAGTCAGAAATAAAGCATCTCTTGTGAAGTACTTTAATGCAATGGAAACTGAAATGATGACCATATGATATGTAGTGAGTGCAACGATACAGGAGAAAATAGCACATCACCGCAACATTAATTACTTAATGACACAAAGCTGGTAATATAAAAATTGCTGCAGGTGGTCAAAGCTAAGTGTAGTAGCACTCTGAACTCCAAATATCTATTTGACATTCTGTCTGAAGTTAATTTTTTTTTCTCCCTTCCTGAGACAGTCTGATTTCTTTTTTATTCTTATTTTTTGCTTCCTTCACAGTGCCTTGTTTTTCCCCAGCCTAACCCTCCTGGGACAGACTAAGCTGAAAAAATTTCTGTTTGCTGCTATTTTGCTCTTCTTTACTTAGCTTCCTAAGATTGCTTTAGAGACAGTCACTTTTCCTCTGTATGAGGACAAGATGTCATGAGGCACATAGCAGAACTATAAACCTAGGCTTTGATCAATTGCCAGAAATGGGCATGGGGAGAGGGAAAAGGGGAAGATGTTTTAAATATATATATAAACCTATATATAGGAGTAAACAGAAGTGAAGATACCTCAGCTCAAAGAAAATATAATATTCAAGGTCAGATAAAACCTGCTAGAATCTTCCCCTAGAGAATACAAGTCACCCTCCTCCTGAGTCATCCATAGAATCTAGCTACCAGCCCTGTTTTGTGATGTACAGACACTCAAAGCTTGTGTGATCATTATTTCCACCCAAAGCCAAGGTTACTTGACCTTCCATGTTGCTTCAAGCCATTGCCACATGACGTCTCCTTCACAGCTAGCTCAGCAAGAGATCATCTCTTCAGCTTCCAAAATGCCCAGCCCTTAGTATTTTACCTGGAGAAAAAGATTAGCAGATCCCTGGCAATTGCTGAAACTGTTCTGGTCACTGTTTTGGTGTGTCTAGTACCTGTCAGCATATACCTGTCACTCATCTCACACCAAAGTCCCTTGCTGAAGTCCCATCTTCATTCAATGGGGATTGGAGGCAAGAACACATGCTTTTCTGGTCTGCCTGTCTTTTATTTTTGACCTCTTGTCTCCTGATCAAGTTTATTTATATACACTGGCACGTCAGAAAAGGGACTGGCTATGTTAAGTAATGTGCTTTGATTTTAGTGGTTTGTGTAGCATCCAAAAAACATGAATAAAGTGCATTAAAAAAAATAAAAAGCTGGAAATTGACATTACATCTATGTTGCTGCACATTTCAGTTGCCAGGAAAAGAGCAGTTTGGCTGAAGAATCCAGCAAAATCTGCTTAGTGGTTCTTCTTTGGAGAGAGCAGACTGCTTTCACACAGCACTCCCTTAATCACCATAAAGAGGTTTCAGAGAGATTAATAATAACCAGCACAGTTGTTACACCCACGCACGGTGACTCAGACACACCAAAGAGGCCCGGGGAGAG
The DNA here is from genome assembly GCF_036169615.1 of Heliangelus exortis. Classification (NCBI taxonomy): domain Eukaryota; kingdom Metazoa; phylum Chordata; class Aves; order Apodiformes; family Trochilidae; genus Heliangelus; species Heliangelus exortis. Next base: position 45,893,935 of record NC_092424.1, read on the forward strand.
TCTTTACCTGTGTGGGCCACACAGACACATGCCAATATTTAGTCCAATAAAGCTGTCTTTCCAGCAGCATGAATGATAATCTTGAAGGCAGCTGATGACAGGGCCTGTCAAATAAGCCCCTATACTGAGTCACAGACCAATATATAACAATGTCTCGCTAGAGCCACATTAGAGACTGCAGTGGAAACCTTCCTCTGTCTCCTTTCTCAAACCTCAGCAGTGCTGATTAAAACCAAATAATACATAGCCCCAGCATCAGGCTGTGCTGCACCAAGAGAGGACTCTGGGAGTAATGAGTGCCCATTCAGTTTAAATGAATTTTCAGAGGGGCTCTCTGGAGCATGGGGCTGAGGCATCTGGCTGTTAATCAGGCAGGATGCCGGCAGGAGGTGATCACACAGAGCTGGGGTAGCAGGGATGCTGGAGGAGTTCTGAGTTGCTGTTGCTGCTGCTCAGGATAAATTCAGGTGTGTGGGCAGTCCTGGTGCTGCTGATCCTGTGGTGGCAGGGTTGAGACCCAACATTAGCCATGCAAGTTTTGGTCTTTTTACAGCCTTTTATTTAGCTTATATTTTGTGGGGGTTTATGTAACCCCATCCCCTCTTTCTGACATAAAAGAGCATCTATTGTCATTGGATTAACTTCTCTGGGAGAGGGGGAGTGCACAGGAATAAACTAGCCAAGAGTGTTCAGTCAGATGGAGATTAGCAGAGAATAATAACACAGTGACTGATACAGGGCAAGCTGCATCCAACTGCCAGTTGACTAATTATGGATTGCCTCCTGCTTCTAGCTCATTTGATGGCAAAACTCCTGTTGACTTCAGTGGCACAGGATCAAGCTTGATATGCCCAGTGGACTGTAGAAACCTTGGACTAGCATGCAGGGCTGAATTGAGCCAACTGTAACATTATCTATGGCAATAAATGCTTTTCAACAAGACAACCAGAGCTAAAGTCAATTAGGAAGTGCTTGAGTTCTTCTTCCTACCTGCAATATGGCAGGACACCAGGCCCTGAACAAAATAATTTCCTGGCCAAAACTAAGTAAGGCAAGAAGCCACTTCAAAAAGGAAAAGCAAAGCAGAAAAAAGTTCTACTTTTCTGTACAGAAGTGGCACAGAATTTACTTCTGTAAATTCTCAGTTTTGGCCAGCTTACCTAAAGTTTTCTTCAGAGGTTATTTAACACCATCCCCACTCTGTCCCAAATAGCACAGAAATTACCACAGAAACATGAGGAGGGAGTAAATTTACAATAAAGTGTGCAATAACGTGTAACTGAAAACAGAAAGGTTTTTCTTGTTTGTTTGTTTTGGGGTTTTGTGTGTATGCGTGTTTTTATGTTTGGGTTTGTTTTTTTTTCTTTTTGTAGAGAGAAAGTCAAACAGGAATTGGACTAGGATATACTGTTGCTGCCTTTTTTAACCTTCAGAAAAACATGAAAAGCTTCAATAGTCAGAATAATTTTCAGAACAGACGTTACACCATCAAATCCATTGTATCAAAGGAAGCCACACCATCAGACCTGTGCTATCCATCTCAAAGTTGTATTAGCTCACTTCCACGACTTTTGCCATGAGCAGGCTGCTTCTTAAAATTGATAACATTCAGTGAAGTCGCTGTTCACATTGTACACAGTTCATCAGTGCATTTGCAGTGTGGATGGATAAGATCAGTGTTTCAATAACCAGCCTCCTATATGAATGTTTATGGCTTAAAATAGATTATCAACTCACTTATTATTTTAAATTTCAGGATATTTGCCAGAAAAATAGAATGCAATATATATGATAAAATTTGTGCGCGTCTGCATTTATGAAATGTGGGTGTGTGAAGATAGCTAATATTTTTTTCAAATTTTTATATATTTTTTGAAATTGTCTGGTTCAATTACTTTGCTTGGATGCCAGTTGCCTGCTTTTGAAAATCCTGTTTCTCATGTGACTTGTTTTGCACACTGTATCAGAGGCCACATTGCAGAGGGGCCCAAAGAGCTTCGATGGCATAAATGGCCAATGTATTATTATATATGGAAACCTTTCTTCAGTGGTCAGACTTGAAACTAGATTATATGTCTTAATTTTTTACAGTTGCCCAACTTAAAAAGAAAAGTTGTAAATTAAGAAACAGAAATAAGAGGCTCAGACTATAGGCTTCCTTCAATACACTAGATAAGAAGAAAGAGTAACTCAGTATAAAGGTTAGAAAGAGAAAGGGAGCAGGGAGAAAGTGAGAAGAGACTTAAGTGATCAGCAGTATCTAGAAGGAAGCATTGCTGCTGCAAGATGAGAACTCCTTTACAAGATGGACATAATGGCAGAACCACACTAAAGCCACATAAGGTTGGAGAGAACCCATGGTAATGGGTTTACTCTATGGCAAAGGTCAAGGACGTGGCAAGGGAAATACGATAGCTGGTTGCAACACAAAATTTAGAAGACAAATCAATGGTAATGGTGGGACAGCTGGTAGGACTGGGACATGTGTAGCACAGAGTAAACACTGATCAGTGCACTGTGTGGAGTAACAGAGATACAGTGGTTTAATGATAACACAACTGTAGAACAAGTCTGACTAAAAAGTCACTTTTGAAAAAGTCGTGTCACTAAAATGGTGGTAGGGGGCCAATTTTTTAATTTTTCATGCATTCATTCGTACCATATATCTGTTTTAAGTGTCAATCTCTCCGGTAAACACTAGGAAGTACAACTCTAAACCAGCTACCATTCTGGGACATGAATACTGCACATACATACAATTTCCAGTAGAGTTTAATTTACATCAATAAAATATAGTCTCTTTGAGCATTCTATGATGTTACCTACCTTACTTTTCATTTTAACTTACTCTGATGATAATTTCCCAAAACTGTAGGTTGGTTGTGAGCAGATTTTTGGAGGTTTTAAAAAATAAATATAAAAATCAGACTGGTTTGTGTTATATATGTTAAGTCACATGACATTTCTGTGGGTCTACTGGATAGTTATGTTACTGAGAATGAGATCTTCAGAGCAAAATTCAGGGATTTCAAACTGCTATCAAAAATTACTTAAAATATTGACTATTTTGAAGCATATTCTTGACAGGAATCTTTTCTGCCAGAATATTCATAGTAATAAAATGTAAAATGTACACAAACACTGTTAGAGCGTATTTATTTCAGAACCTGAAGAAATCTTTGCCAGTTCTTTCCAAATAACTGCAATAGCTCATGAACTTCTTCAGTCAGCTGGCGCAAAATTGCTTTTCTAGTTGTTTCTTTGAGGACATGAAGTAAAGCCATATTCTCTTCATCCTTGCAAATCACTGTGGTGCTTAATTTTGATTTTTGATATTTGTCTCTCTGCAAAGGAAGAGGGCAATTTCCACTCAGTCTCCTCTCTGCCACATTCAAAAGAGGTTCACAGATTATTTGAGTACCTGAGCTTTTATATGCTCCTCTTCCCTTCCCCATCTACCAGAGGAGGGTGAAACCCTCACATATGACAGCAGCATCGGGGAGGACCTTACTGTGAATGCAGTAATTCAGGAAAAATGGCCTTCTCAACACTTGCTGTGTCAAATGAAAAGGCTGCTCTCCTTGATTTCATGGCCTGTTGACACTGCAGTTCCTCCACTTATCACAGGCATGGTGAGATGGGAGAGCTACGTCCCATGGACTGAGAGGAGCCCCAGGACCCCTGAACCTCTACAGACCTGTGAGTGTAACTGTGCCTGACCGTGATGGAAATGGAATGGTGAGGGTTAACCTACCGCCAGCACTGGGAGAACTGGGAGGAGCAGCATATTCATACCCTGCACAGCCCACCTCTTCTGTAACCAAAAATAAATATACACAGATGTTCTGCTGTCACTTCCAGACTGCCCTTCTGTCTTGGAGAATCAATGCTGTGCAGATTGCTCTGTAGCAAAAGCTGTGCTGGGAATTAGTGCTTGGGAGAGTCCATACAGTGTTAGAGATATCCTCCTGTTTATCCCAGTGCAGTAGGACAGGATTTAAATGCTCACTCTGAGACTCTCACTTCCAGGCTCCCCTGACACAACCTGGAGCTGGTTGTGACTAATTAAAAGAGAACAAACATGTCAATGCTAGCCCCAGGGATAATACAACGACAGGTCTTAATTTCCAGTTTTCAGATGTGGAATTGTGATGAAACGGTAGCAGTTATACAGCATTTAAGAGTCCTGTTAACTCTACTTTATACAATCCACACAGAAAATCTGATTACATGAATGACCTTGGCTGCACTTCCCTCCTCTCCCTAGATACAACCAAATGTACCCTGATTGGGATAGATGATACTGGCATCTTGTACAAATGCTGTTCATTCTGCAGTAGGTTTCCTCAGCACCACGGTGGATCTGATGATCTTTTCTTCCCCTGTCATGAACAGTCTTTCAACTTTCTAGGTGGAACTATCACCTACTACCTGCAGTCCTATTAGTCCTTTCTTACCAAATTTACATGAATCACCATGTCAGGAAATTACACCAAGGAAGCATCACATTTGGTCTGTGAAAAGACTCTATCAGTATTTTTCACAGAAGCAAGCATGGAACTTTAGGAAGCAAGATACAAAACACCAAAGTGAGTGACAATTCACACCGGCTAGACTCACTGAGCATATAACCCAGTGAATAGGGCTGCCAAGCTGTAGAAGCATAGAAACTACTCAACTTCCCTTCAGACAGCACCACAAGGTGCAAACTTCAGGCCTGGCAGTCTGTACCACTGTCCAATACTACCATGAACAAATCATTATGTTAGAAATTCAATTCAGGTCTCAGTTTGCCCAGGATGATGCCAGGTGGTGTCTGAAGCATGTCTGGGAGGACAGCAAGACACAGGATTGTGAACTGAGCACTTGGTGACAACAGGTGCTGCTACCACACACAATTCAGAGTATGTTCACAAAGAAGGCTAAGATAGCAAAAAAATCAGAAGTATGTGTTTCTCTTTGACATGATTTTTTTTTTCCTGGTTGAAACCTTCCCACAGACTCCCGAGCCCAGGTTCTTCAACATATGACATACATGTTGTAGAGCAGAGATGGCAGGCAAAATGGCATGGGCCAGCACATATTCTTGAATTTGTTTACCCACATTTGTTCATTTGCCCCTTCTGTACCTCTTCTGATCTAAGCTGTTCTTCTCCTGGCTCCATTTTCTTTGACTCAAATGGTTATCTTTTTTACTGCCTACACAGCTTGTTTGTTTTAAGAAGAGGACTGGGTTATTTCTTCACTACATCTGGCTCTAAAGAACTACTTGCAGAAGAAGGCAGACTTGAACTCACATACAGCAGAACTGAGATCCCACTGCATCTATAAGTACCTGGGTTTTTTGGTTGTGAAATTCCAGAGGAAGAGTAGAGAACTCTGAAGTTCTTGGTTAGCTAAAGAAACCAGGCCCACTATCTGCCTTCAAACTTGCTGAAGGAGACAAGCAAACTAACAAAAGTGCTACCTAAAAAATCATTGTTTCTGAAATTCTGGAGATTGACTGGTGGCCAAACATCCCTGTAGCAAATCATCCCTATTATCTAAAGCACAGAATCCAAAGAGACTGGCAAGCCCAGTGAGCTAGACAGAACCATGCAAAACTTCATCTGTCCAGATGGGCTGAGTCCATGAGATAAGTCTCTAGGGGCCTACTCTTTCTGTTACATAAAACGCACTCTCCATCCTCTTTTCATTGATATTGTAGTAGAAAAACCATCAAACAAACAAATACAATTTACAATGGGCTTGTCTGTTGAGATCCTCAGGTGAAATTTGTCTGGCAGGTTTGCTGATGCCACTGTTTGGAGTGACTTGAGTCACCAAAGCTGACTGTAAAATGCAGCACCACAGAAGCAACATGTGCTAACTGTCATAGACACAGCTTCTGCCCCACTTTCTGTCCTGTTTACTGATTAAAAAAAAAACAAAACAAAAAGCCAAAAAAACCCACAGTGGAATCAGGATATAATGTGACTCTGATCTTTTCTTCCTTGTGACAGAATGACAATTTACTTATAAGCAAAACTGTGTCAACATCTGACCTTAGGAATGTGTTACAGTATCTTAAAAAAACCTTCTCCCTCTGGAAATATGGATGTGTTGAAATTTTCTTGTACTTTTTAAGCACTAATATAGTGAAAAATAAACTGATAAGGAGGCTTTTATTTTTTCTCGTCTAGTAGTCTGCTAATCACTAACCAGGACGTCGGAGATCCTAAATTTAAGGATAGATTTTGCTATTTTAGTCTATTCCCCTAGATGAAAGATATTTCTATAGCAGCTATTTTTAGAAGCTTTTATGGGAGAAAGGGAGGGAATGAACCACCAGTAGAGGAGTGACTCACCACAGCACTACTAATTGCCAACAAAAAAATTCTTTTGCTTTGCAGATTAGAGAATCACTTAAAGAAAAATATCCTATATATTTGAGAACCACACATCATGCATGATCTTTTGATATTAAAACCATATGGGATGGGTGTGCCACTAATAACCAGTGACAGACAGACATCTGAAATTACTCCTTTCTAGGTCTGTATCTCTCCACATCATTTGCCAGCCAACCCAATTTGCCACTGCTTTTTCCTCTTTTTTTATCACCCCTGCAACATCTGCTTATCTTTGATTTTTTTTTCCACTTTTATTGTTCCATAGCTTGAAATATGCTAAATAAAAGGTAGCTAAGGGACTGGTAGCAGCCTGCAAAATTTTCAATTTCTAGCTTTCTGGCTAGGATCCAGGCAGGTCAGTGGCAACTGAAAGTCGTTACTACCTCATGTCTGTTTAGTGACCTCAGTGACATTAATTGCTGGACAAGCCACAGTGGCAATCTCAGCAGAGAAACCACCCACTCTCTGTGCTAAAATCAGTCCATCCTCTGCCCTGCAGAGCCAAGGTTATGGCAGGGCTGCCTCCAGCAGGCCACAGAAAAAAGCACCTTCATCTTCCTCATCCCTTTATGTTAAGGACTCGTGAGTCTTATTTTCCAGCCAACACAAAGGTAGCAGGAGTGCTGAGGCTGTTCTGTCATGTGCTTAAATACCCTGCAACTGATTTAAAACAAGCATCACTCTATGGGTAACTAAGGAAACTAATTAAATAAGTATTAGTAGAAAGCACAAAGTGCTTGCAATAACACAGCTCAGAGTTATCAGAGTGACATGTTATCTTGCTTTCATGGTGACTGCTCAGTTTGATGCATCCAGGGAAGAAGAAAGTGAAGAAAAAGTCTGCACATCTCATGATGCAGAATTCCTGTTTCCAGGATCATAGCGTTTATAGAAGAGCTACTTTTACCTTTCTTCCTTTCCTCCTGTGTTGCTTGTGTCCTTGCTTGTTCCAATACCAGAAACCAGTATATCCTCTGGTTAAATCTGCTCGCTCCTTGCTTCCTTGCTTCCTTGCTTCCTTGCTTCCTTGCTTCCTTGCTTCCTTCCTTCCTTCCTTCCTTCCTTCCTTCCTTCCTTCCTTCCTTCCTTCCTTCCTTCCTTCCTTCCTTCCTTCCTTCCTTCCTTCCTTCCTTCCTTCCTTCCTTCCTTCCTTCCTTCCTTCCTTCCTTCCTTCCTTCCTTCCTTCCTCCCTTCTTCCCTCCCTCCCTCCCTCCCTCCCTCCCTCCCTCCCTCCCTCCCTCCCTCCCTCCCTCCCTCCCTCCCTTCCTCCCTTCCTTTCTTCCTTCCTGATGACTACTTGTTAGGGTAACTTCACACCCCCTGAAGAACTTACAGTAATTCTACAAAATTAAGTTTTCCATTTCAGAGGAGAGCCACACTGACAGATTTCCAGTACTATTTTACACTTTTCAGTTCTTATTAAAAATCTTACCATATTCTCCATTTTGGAGGAGGAGCATGGAAATCTAGCTTTATATTATTAGGCAAAAACAATTAAAGGGAAAGAAAATTAAAATAGCGTAAACTATAACTTATGGAAAAACAGAGCTAATAATGTCTGCAACTGCATCAGGGATGTTTGGAGCCTGCCTCGACATTTCGCAGTGCTTGGGAATGAAAATACAAGTTTATATCAGATTAACCAGGTCTTAAAGGTCTTTCTATTTAAACCCACAAATCACAGTCCAGCTGTATTTAATTCTCAGAATAATGTCATCTAAGTCATATTGGTTAAATCTTTCATATTTATTGGTTTTGGATGTTAACTTTTTAAATAAAAATTAAATTAAATTAATTTACTTAGAGATAGTTCCTGTAAAGGACTGAATCACAAACATTCAGATTTAGACATCCAAACCTGAACTTTCAGTGCTAGAAAAGCTTGCCTCATTGCTGTCTAGCCTTAAAGAAATGAGAGGAGATTCCATCAGTTCACATCCCTGGGGCAATATGTTCCTGACCTGGGCATGTGGGCTGAGACACTGGCTAGGGGCAAGAGACATCTTAGTCCGTGCTCTTGGTTATGCTCCAATGAATGGTGTTCCTGCAGCTTTGAGTCAAAGAAATAGACCCAGGTCTCAGGCCTTATCTCATGGTCCTTGACAACAATTGTTGTTCAAAGTGGTGAGGATGAGAGGGGGCCTAAAAAGTGAACGAACATCTCATGCTACCAATTCCAATCCGGGATAAATAATTTTCTGTAGACCTTCATTAGACTTCCAGGCCAAACTGAACAGATTCATTCCTCTGCTATGATATCTCTTCATTTTTGAAGCCTCCTGCAGTAGAGGCACACTTTCAAACTTCAGTCATCTAATACAGGCACTCAGGTCCTCTGCATGTTCACTGGGGAACAATTCAGAGTCCATAAGTAAGGAATGTCTGTCTTTGCCTTGAGTAAACAAAGTTCTTCAGCATGAATACAGATATACTGGGTCAGACCAAAGAGACAGCTAAGCCACCATTCTGTCCTTGACACAGCCAACAACAAATGTTTAGGGAGGGCAAAAGAATGGAACATTCATAGCTTAATCTTCTGCCTCTGTTACTTTTTCACCCATCACTGGTACATGTATCACACAGACTTCCTGAAAAGACTGTGATTTGTACGAATGCAGAGCCCCCACTAAGTAATTCTCTTCGAACCAAGGTAATGAAGTATTCAGTGTTTACATTATCTAAGGTCAAGATTTAGAAAGTTTAACTGCGTGAGTTCCTTAATGGGAGATCACTGTGAAACTGCAGGTATATGTGGGAGCAAATTTGGGAGACATGAATGAACTTGGAAATCAGGGCACTGTGCACGTAGAGCAAGATTTTGTTTATTCACTTTTTGTTATTCCATTTTCCTGCTTGTGGGATGCACTCAGATGCTTTTTACTGCATGAAAAGCATGCTGAGTGCAATGTGGAAACATCCCTGAAGTAGATGGTCCCAGAAGTTGAAGGTCCCAGGCTGATGAAATGCATAGATCAGATCAGAAGATTTTGGATGTCACCAGGTTAAGGATATTTCATATAATATCAACAGAGAGGACAAATTGTCAGGAATCCATCTGGCTTGAGTTAATGCAGCAGTGTTTCCTGGGCCCAGGAAAAAGGAAGGCATGTGAGGGAAAGGTGTTAAGATCTGGCCACGTTTTATATTTCTCCTTGTAGATTAAATTAGTTCTTTTCTTTTTTCCCCAGGTTGAGTCGTCTGGATTTTTTGCCTGTTACCATAATGGGGAGGAAAGCAAACATCCCCATACATGTCTCAATTAGTGAGCCTTTAGGTGGATTTTCTCCTCCCTGTCCCACAGCAGGGGTGGGGGGTGAGTGAACGGAGGTCTGGTTGGTACCAGCTGGACCTAAAGAGTGACACCAACCTAAGCAGGACTGGCTTCAGAGCTGCATAGGGTCTACATGATGAAGAAGTTGGACTGGAGATGTCATTCAATACTAACAGTGTGCTGAGCAAATTGGCAGCATTCCACAGGTTTTACTTTTATTTTTCCTTAAAATTGCGAACACGTATGTGGAAAAACTCCTTGGATGTGAACATTAATAAGTTAAATTTGAGGTCTCATCTTCCCAGTGATCACTTTTTATCAATTCCTTGAATTGCAAAACAAATCTGAACTGAGCTCACCATTAACTGTCAACAACAAATTCAGTTGTTTTCAACACCTTGTGCTGTGATGGGGGTCATTGTATTATGCGTGGACTCAGCATGAAGGGGGCTCATGTCATCTTCTGCAAAATCATTTCTCACAGACACAGTATAATGAGTTTGGGGAAAATATGATACCCAATTATGGATTATATAAAAGCTTTAGTAACCCTTTGAACCTTGTCAGGATAAGCATTCACTGTAGTTACTCTAGTTTTAAAAATGTGCCATTCCTCATCATATGTTTCTAGTTACTCCTCTGTTAAAAAAACATTATACATTAATGGATTTCAAAGATCCTTAAGGCAGTACACTCTGAAGCTACAAAAAAGAAATCTGCAGATGGGGGAGGGATTCTGTGGTCTGTGAAAAGACATGCAGTTGGTCAAGAAGGAACAGCTTTTGGATTCATAAGAACATAATTTGAGTGAGATGTAGACTGGAGTGCCTTAAGCCATGGGCAAGGTAGGCATCTGCTTTTTGCCTCTGCTGATGGCTCCTGGGTCAGAGCTATTGATAGCCAGGCTGGCTTCTCTTGCTGAGGAAGATATTGGAGTGTGGGTTGTAGAAATGGCACAGCAACTCTTGTCAGAGTTGCCCTGACAAGATATGACATTTTATATCCATAGCTCCAAGCTAGCAGGAGCTGAGTCAGGCTCTTTTCCGGAGGCCTTACCCCTCTTCACCGAATCACAGACTTGTTGAGGTTGGAAGGAACCTGTGGAGGTCATCTGGTCCAACCTCCTCACTCAAGCAGAGCCACCTAGAGCCAGCTGTTAAGACTGTGTTCTGATGGCTTTTAACATCTCCAGGAAGGGAGCTTCCACAGCCTCCTTGGTTACCAATTCTAGTGCTTGGTTGCCCTCCCAGTAAAAAATGTGTTTCCTCATGTTCATACAGAGCTTCCCATGTTTCAGTTTGTGCCCAATACCTCCTCTCTTCCACAAAAGGTGGCCAGTCCTGGTCTGGTTTAAGCCCTTCAGCTGGCTAATTCAATGTTGTTTGCAAGGCCTTCACATAACTTAGTAGCCATGATGAGAAGCCAGGTCCAACCTTTCCATTACTTCAAGACTGCAAACTTATATTGTGTAATAAAATAGAAAATAAATGTGGAGCATATAGATTCAGGTGAATATGAACAGACCCAGAAAAATGTCATTGTCTTCTTCAGCAGGCTTTTTCTGAGAAAACTCCTCCAGAATATAAAGGGCAAGCAAAAGACATTTGGCTTACATTCAGTTTGCAAATTAAGTTGGTTTTATCCTATTTTTCAAGGCCTTGTTTTTATCTGATTAGCTAATGTTACCCAAGAGCCAGACCATTTGTTTAACACTAACTCCTTCTGAAACATTTCTGTTAGTATCCTCTGGAAAAACTAATGTCAGATCTATAATGAAACAAAGGGTTGCTGTCATTTACAGACTTGTGTAACTACCTTTAAAGCTAGGTTTGATACTTGTTCTGTACATTATGGAAATGACATTTACTTTTTTTTTTTCATCAGCAGCTTAGAAAAACTCAACTCCAATAAGGTTCAAATATGTACATATAAAGATGGGGTTTTCTTACCCTTGCCTTTACAAAAGCCATTAAAAGATCAAAAAGAATTGCTTAGACTTGATCTTTGTCCCATAAATTCCAAGGAACAACAATAAGCAAATAATTCACAGTAATTAACTGAGATTTTATAATACTAGTGCACATGATAAACTATATGTGTCAGGAAGGTGGGATTTACTCCATAAATTTGTCTGTAGGAAGCAATACAAATTCCTCCAGATATTTAAGAAATAATTCAGAAAGCTGTATGTTAAAAAAAGAGCTTGTGCTTTTTTGTTTTTTAATCAGACTTCAGACTCACTGAACAGGTGACCAAGTGCTGCTCCTTTCTTTTCCATTATGTCTTCATGTGCTTGGAGACATGAAGAAAATGGATTTGTTTAAGACTTGATATGGTACAAAACCTAAAACCCCATGTGTATAGACAGGAGCCCAAGGAAGAGGGCATGCCACAGCAGGAGAAGACCAACAATAATATCTTAATCTGATATCCCAGTCTCCAGCCAACTTCCTCTCTTCCCTAATTCTGATGCAAGGCTGCACCTTCCCTCTGTAGGTTACAGACCCTTTTCTCCTTGCTGGCTGTGTGGGAAGGCTGGGCTAACACTCCTGGCTGTGTTATCTTTCCAGCCAGATTTGTAACACCAGCAGCACAAATCGTTCATGTGGATAGGGTATCCTGCCTGTGGGGAAATAGCCCACCATAAGAAACACAGATTTGTAACTATCCTGCCCAACGAGGAAGACAGCACTTGGCCCAGTCCAGGCACTTAAGACACACAATTGCAATTTAAAGGTAGCTTTCATTGACTTATGGAGGAATCCTGAGCATTTGCTGCCTCTAAATTTAGATTACAAGCTTAAATTCCCCAGTGCTTTTTAGCAGATACTACAGGCAAGTTTGATGGGATCTCAGGTAATTAATTGAGATTTAGCGTTTTTATAACACAGGAGTGGTCATTCAACCTTATTCCACACCCCTCACACATGCCCAGTTAGAATAGCTGTAGTGAAAGAAGGAATAATAACCCCAGAAATAACTGGATTTGCAGCAGGCTCTGACAAGCTGTCCAACACATATTCATAGGGTCAATTCTGCTTTTACAAGCTAAAGCCCCAGACTGCAATTTATTCCTGCTTCTTGAAGTTGAAATTAGAAAGAGTATTAATGTTAGGAAGAAAACATATTAGTAGAAACACTTGCTGGAGCTAAGAGCTCTGCCTTTTGGCTGAGATAAATAACCAGAAAGCCCAAGGCTGATCTTTATCAGAATATGGAATGAATGCCTAGGAGAATGGATAATACATGCTGGTCAGAGAATTCATTCCCTTCCTACAACCATGTGAAAAATGTAGCCATTGGGTTCCACAAAATTATAGGCTTCATTTAGATGAAAACTTCAGTTTGCTTTTATTTAACTAGCACTAAAAATGTTGGAGCACTAAAAGCAGGGAAGTGCTGTTGTAGCTTTCAGCTGCAGGCATAACATGACTTGTCCTTGCTGAATGTGGTAGTTGTTGCAGGGACCATTCCCTGAGGTATTTGTACAGCACTTGTACACCCTGGTTTCCAAGTCTGACAGAAGACAATCACAGTTAAGTAACTATAATTCATAGAATTGTAAGATTTTAGAGGTTGGAAGGGACCTCTAGAGATCATCAAGTCCAAACCCCATGCCAAAACAGAGTAGCCTAGGTCAGGCCACACAGGAATGCATCCAGGTGGGGTTTGAAAGTCTCCAGAGAAGCAGAGACCACAACCTCTTCGGGTGGTCTGTTCCAGTGCTCCATCACCCTCACAATAAAGAAGTTTCTCCTCATGTTGAGGTGGAACTTCTGTCTTCTAGCTTAAACTCATTATTCCCTGTCTTATTACTTGGCATTCCTCACAGGAGAAAAATCTTTCTTGTGGAGGTGGTGAGAGGCTGGAACAGGTTGCCCAAGGAAGCTGTGGCTGTTCTATCCCTGGAAGTGTTCAAGGCCAGGTTGGATGAGGTCTTGAGCAACCTGATCCAGTGGAAGGTGTCCCTGCCTATGCAGGGGGATTGGAAGTAGATGATCTTTAAAATTCTTTCCAACCTTAGCCACTCTATGAGTCTATGATCACCGAAAAGAGATTGCCCCCTCCTTTTTGACACACACCCCTCAGATATTTATAGACATTAATAAGATCCCCTCTCAGCCTTCTTTTCTCAAGGCTAAACAGTCTCAGTTCTCTCAGTTTCTTCATAGGAGAGGTGTTCAAGTCCCTTAATCATCCTCGTGGTTCTCCATTGGACTCTATCCAGTAGATCCCTGCCTCTCTTGAACTGCAAAGACCAAAACTGGATACAGTATTCTGTACTCACCATGGCAGAATAGAGGGGAAAGAGAACCACCCTACATCTGCTGGACACAGTTTTCCTGATGCACCCCAGGATACCATTTGCCCTCTTCACCACAAGGCCACATTGCTGTCCTATGGATACCTTATTGTCCACTAGAATTCCAAGGTCTTTCTTCGTGGAGCTGCTTTCCAGCAGGAGGTCCCCTAATCTGTACTGGTGGTTGGTGTTATTCATCCCCAGGTGCAGGATTCTACACTTGTCCTTATTTAACTTCATGAGGTTGAATTTCTCCCAGCTCTTCAGCCTGTCCAGATCTTGTTGGATAGCAGAACAACTTTCTGGTGTATCAGCCACCCCTCCCAGCTTCACATCATCAGCAAATTTGCTGAGGGCACACTCCATCCACTCATCCAGGTTGTTGATGAAGATATTGAACAAAACTGGATGCAGTACTGATCCCTGGGGAACACCACTGGCCACAGACCTCCAACTTGACTGTGCCACTGATCACAACCCTCTGAACCTTGTTGTTGAGCCAGTTATGAATCCATTCCACAGTTCAGTCATCTATCCCACGTTTTTTGTTTAAATCGGAGGATGTTTTGGAAGACTATGTCAAAAGCTTTACTGATACTTCATAGGAAGATATTAGGTTGGTCAAGCAAGATATCCCCTTAGTTAATCCATGCTGGCTACTCCTGATAACCTTGTTTTCTTTCAACTGGTTAGAGATGGCCTACAGAATGAGATGCTCTATCACCTTTCCAGGATGGAGGTGAGGCTGGTTGGTCTGTAGTTGCTTTGGTCTTCCTTCTTGCCCTTTTTGAACACTGGAGTGACATTGGCTTTCTTCCAGTTCTCAGGCACCTCTCCCATTCTCCATGATTTTTCAAAAATGATGGGGAGCAGCTCAGCAACAGCATCAGCCAGCTCTCTCAGCAGACATGGATGCACCTCATTGGGGTCCATATATTTGTGTGGTTTTGCTTTATCCAAGCGATCTCTAACCCAGTCCTCATTGACCAGTGGAGGGTCTTCCTGCCTCCAGTTATTCTCCCTTCCAGGGACTGGGATTTCTGAGGACTGGTCTTAGAAACAAAGACTGAGGCCAAGAGGGCATCCAGAAACTGCCATTTCTTCATCTTCTGTTACCATATCTCCCAGTTCATTTACCAGTGGATTCACTTTTCCCCTACACTTCTTTTTCTCATTGATGTATTGGAAAGAACTCCTTTTCTTTCTACTCCCTAGCCAGACTAAGTTCCAAGAGAGACTTGGCCTTTCTTGTTAAGTCTCTACATATTTTGGCAGCATTTCTATAATCTTCCCAATTAAACAAACCCGCTTGCCACATGCTGTAAATTTCCCTCTTTCATTCAAGGAGCTCCTTGCTTATCCATGCAGGTCTCCTGCTTCCCCTACTTGATATTTTTTTCAAGGGAATTCATTTATCTTGAGCTTGGAGGGGGTAGTGTTTGAATATTGACCATCTCACTTGGGCTTCCCTACCTTCTAGAGCTCTAGTCCACAGGACACTTCTAAGTAGATCTTCAAAGGGCACAAAGTTAGCCCTCTTAAAATCCAGGGTAGAGATTTTACTTATTTCCCTGCTTCTTTCCCTAACAATACTAAACTCTAACTCCTGGTCACTACAGCCAAAACTGCCCCCAACCTCAACATCCAGGACCAGACCTTTTTTGTTTGTTAATACAAGATCCATCACTGCACCTCTCCTCATTGATTCTTCAACCACCTGCAGCAAAAAGTTGTCATCAATGCACTGCAGGAACCTTTTGGACTGGTTATGCTTGGCTGTGTAGGCCAATTCCCAGTGGGCTCACAGAAGTGCGGGGCAAAAAAAAACAAAAAACCACACTTGACTTAAGTGTGTAAGCAGATCTGTTAACTGAGCTTGCAGAGAGCAGGCCTGGTGATTTTGTCATAACCACAGAGAACAAGTCCTCTGTTTGGAAACAGCCACTGGCACACACTTTCCCTCCATGGTACCCCAACATAAACGGGATCCTGAGGAAGCAGTTTGGTAAGAGGCTGATGGATGACTGCGGACCTCATCCTGATCTGAACTGATGAGTTCACGGTGACTCCAAGCTGACATCTGATGTCTGGCTGCACTGATGGAAGTGCCCTGGCAATCTCTGTACAGCCTGCATTGCTACAGTGCTCAGCATTGCTGTCTGCTGGGAGTGAAGTGTGCCTTTCCAGCCCATAAATAAGGGTCACCACACGTGGTTTCCTGCGGTCAGCACTTGGGTTCACTGAGGAGACAATAAGGTGGAAGTTACATTTGCTGTAATATAGTAGGGGTCAAAACCTTTCAGCTGAGCGGCTCGAGCAAGCACCCGATTTAATTAAAAGGATATATAGAGTGAAATAAAAAGAAATGGTGAAGAAAATCTACCCAAGTACAAATTAGCTCAAGATTTAGGATGATTTTATATGATTTAAACCCTCTCTCTTCATTCAGGTGTGGTCTTGCAGTTCCAAAAAAATGCTTCAATTCAAAAAACCAAACCAAAACAACAACAAAACCAAAAACCAAAACAAAACAGAGAGAGTGCCTCCAAAAATCATTGTTTATTTCAAGCATAAATAGTTGTTCAAATGAATAATTCATTTGCACTCCAACAGGTGAGTTGTGAGCTGACTGGTGCCTGAGGGAGCTAAGCTCCTGCAAAGCACTTCCAGTTGTGAATGCTGACATCTTTTTAGGATCCAAGCTAATTTTCTCACTCTCTTGTATATTTAGGTTTCGGAAACTTTCTAGTTTTTTTTCCAGCATCTCAATAACAGCTTGTAATAATGTACAAAAGAGCACTACTGCTGCTTACAGAACAACTAGTGAGTTAAAGGCAGTAATCCACAGTGCTACGTTATGCTATTCAATGTTCTTTCATTGGAACATTGTTAGAAGAGCCCAACAAATGAAAGCATTAACAAAAATGAGAAAAATAGCAAGAAATGAAGGTCCTCCTGGGAAGAACACAGTTACACAACAAACTAGTAAGTGCATTTGCTATGAAGTGACTTTATTTTTATTTCAATACAAATAAAAGGGACACAGAAAATACATTAGTAAGCTTCAAGTTCTATTTCTTGTATATAAAAGTGCTGGGTTTTAGATCAAAGATATTTTCTATAACAGAGACGAGTAGCCCTGCTAAGTGGATAAAAAATGCTTTCCTCTGTATTAGAACCCTAAGTAGCAGCTAATTTACAGGCTTTCAGAAAAAAGTAGGGCAAAAATATGGAACAAAGTTAATTCATTTTTTTTGCCACAGTGCAATTTTCATTTTGCTGCCCATCTGGGATTTTGCTCTGCTTTGAACTAGAGCTGTACAAATCAATGGGAACTGTTTTATAACTTCTTAATTGTTCTGTCTACCTATACACATGCATAACAGAGGAAGAGAAACTAAGTGATCAGCAGTTAATTACATTACAATAACTCCTATGTGTTATACGATTTAATCTTTTACAATTATACTGATACTTATCAGGAAATTCATGTGCACTTAGGTAATAATCTTTCGTGAAAAATTGATCATTAGCTGGAGTATACTCTGTAGTTTTCTAATTCTAAGAATAACTTTCATTATTTCACACAATTTCATATTAAGCCCTGAAGTTTTAGGGAAATACTAATTTGGAGTTTTATTTAGCTGGGGAGCATACACTATTACTTTTAACTTCTAGTACATTCCAAGATGATCATTACTAATTTGTAGAAAATGTAATATTCTTTAACTCATATGAAGTCAGGAATTGATAGGTTTTGAAGCCTACTGATATGGAAAGGTCTTCATTCATACCATTATAAAAAAATTCTTGAGACTGAAGGATATAAATGCCTATTGAGATGAGAAGGTATCAAGGCCTATCGAAAGCCATTTCTATGGTAATAACCTATTGATATAAATACCTTTATGTAGGCATCAAAATCAATAGTCCTCAATGCCGATCTACATCAAAAGGACTCACAGTCTGTAGGCCTTGATTTCTATCAGTATCAGAAAGTTTCTTGAGACCAATGTTGGATTCCTATGGAGAATGGAAGAGAATGGTTGCTGCACTTCAGCTGATGAGCAGCTACTTGCTAATGTGCAGAAAGTTATCATGAGCCTGTGTTCTTGACCACGTCTGATGTGCTGATGTTGGTAAAAAAGTAACTGAAGACTCATCCTTTCATTCTGACCATCTTAAGGAACAGTTAACAGGTGCTTCATAGAGGACAAGAAATAAAAAAGAAAGAAGAAGTATTATTCCCCCAGGCTTTTCACTCCCAGTCCTTTTTAGACTCTGCTGGTTCCTGCCATCATTCCCCAATACCGTCTCCTTTCTTCCTTAGCCCAAGCCTTTAGAATAAGTAAAGATTCCTCTGGTAATATGTGCCTGAGCACACATATGTAGACTGCTCATAGTTCCCATAGATATCAGTGATCTTGGGCCAGGGTCCTACATCTGTGTTTGGTGCTGCTACTCCAGACTCTGGGAACTGTAGGGGAAAAAGGGGAAGCTAACCGAATCTTTAAAATAAACACAAATAACAGATCCTGGGTGTGCAACCAAAATATCATCCACCAGAACAAAGAATAATTTTCAATAGCAAGGATAACAGACCAATTTCTTTTCAATGCTTCTAATTAGTCTTAATTGTCATGGGTAAGTCAAAAAAAAATGGGAAAGAAAACTCTTTCCCACTATGTAGCCAAAACATTAAGAGTGACAGGAAAATGAGAAAAGGAAGGATTAGAGGTTTCTTCAAAGTAAATGGCACCTGCAAAGTGTCTGAGAGTGAAAAAAGGAAGTCATGTAATGTAACATATTTGAAAAAAGTATTCTCCTAAGAGAAAGACATAGTATTAAAGACCCATGTTTTAATGCTTCACTATTAATCACAGAAAAGTTTTGGAGGATAGGCTGATGATTCAGGGCAAAAAGTAATATAAAGTATAAAAGCTATAGAACTAAAAATTCTTTTTATTTCTTTTATGTAAGCCTGCTCTATGAGTCAGCTTTTTAAGAAATGATACATAAATAACACAGCCAATACTATTGCTGTAAAAGCAAGATTTGTTCTAACATTTAAATAAATTTGGGGAGATTTCCAATACACCTACTAAATAATGAGAGCTCTGACTTTCTGTTTATGTTTTTCTCCTGGCCAAAATTATTCATGGATAGAGTCTAATTTTGCTAGTTTATTCTTTTTGTAAATCTTGGAGGAACATGCTTCAGTTGCTCGTAAACAGTTTTCTTTCAGTTAAGGGCCCAGAGTGATAAATATATTTTCTGAACTTCAGATGAATTAAAAAATAAATCAGAGGATTAATGCCTTATTTTCAATTCACAGTGTTACTGGGGAAGAAAATTTCCTCAATTTAATGTCAGTGGAAAAACTCCATTGACCTCAGCAGTCCAAGATTTCAGTCCTTGTTCTTTGCCATTTCACTGATATGAAAATTCAAATATATCTCTTGATACAAGCCCAGATTCAAAACGTTCTGCACTTGTTAACATCAAATAAGAAAGGGGTCACATTATGTTTGCTAACTAAGCAAGCGTTTAGAAATTGAACCAATGTTTTTTGTCACTTATAGCGCTTGTTTTTCATTATTAGCTAAAGGCAGCTCTCCTCCAGTGCTCTCAACATTTTTGTCTCCCATGCACCAGGGCTGCAAATCTGTACTAAATTTTCCTCTTAAGGTTGTTGTCTCGGATCTGGTGAATCTCAGTGGTGAGTGAACACTGTCGCCATTTGGCAGCTGTTTGGGATCTGTGGGAAATGCCTGATGGGTTCAGTGCAGTCACAGGGAGCTGCTGTCTACATTACAAAAAGTACAAGAAAAAATTACATTAATTAACAACTCTGGGAGTTTCCAGGCAGCCAAGGACTGAATAAGCTGCAGATGATGGAATTACTCTGGCACCTCTGAGGTAGCCCCTTCTGGCTAAAAATGCAGCTCATAGATGAAGCTGGTGTGAAATCTTGCACTGGACCAACACAAACTAGTGAAGGATTTTACTCTCCAAGGATGCCAGCCCAGCACCTTTTATCTCCACTAGAAATACTGTAATTCACACACAAAGAATTGGAAGAGAATAATTTCTCCCCATTGTCCCAGCAGCTTGTCTGGGCATTATCTTACCTTAGAGCAGGGCCTGTGGGTGTGAGCTCTGAACTCTCAGCCCCAAGGGCAAATTAAGTGAAAAGCTCATTAACACATTAACACATAAACTGGGAAAAGGCCTTAGTAAATCTTTTCCCTGAGATCTGAGGCAGCCTTCCCTGGGCTGCCACAGACTCAGCAGGAAGGATGGCTTCACAGCTGCCTGGCAAATGTTGCAAGCTCTCCCACTCGTGTGTGTGCAGGGCAGGAGGGAGCCACAGACTGACCTAGAGCTGCTGATGCTACCTCTGTAAACATGGAACTGGCTTTGCTCAGTTGTCTTTGTTGCCTCAAACAACTGCTGAATGATTTTTCAAGAAAATTTCACATTATTCTTCAGACAACTCATTCAGCTCGTTTCATTTTATTTATTCATTCTTTGGTAACAAATGTGGCTGAGATGAACAACTCGTTATGTGCACCAAAACAAATATACAAAATGAAATTCTAAAGGAAGGGGGGAAAAAGGAAAGAAGTAATTTTGTTTCCTTGAGCCTGCTGGCAAATCCAGAGGGAGCTGGGCAGTCTGCCTTTGGAGGATGGTTGAAAGAAGCATTTTCATTACAAAGCAAGTTTCTCCTGTCTGCAGTTTGTCATTCACCTGCCTGGGCACACATACACAATGGGAGACATTACTACCTGGAAAGTTCATCTAACATTCAACTCCCATGCTTTGTCTAAATTTCATATTGTAATATGAAACAATAGCACACAATAGCATCACTGGATTAGAATATTTTACATATATATTTGTTATCTTGGGGACAGAATAAGTGTTTTCCAGTCAATGTAATTTCCATAAATGTGAGATAACCTCCAATGTGCAATATTCACACTGAACATATCTGTAGCTACTAAGAGCTATGAACTTTACTTATTTTTTAATCTCCTAGAAGTAGAATATATGTTCTGCTAATAAGAACAAGGGAAGGTCTACAGTCCTGGGATTGTGCTTCAGCATAATACTCTTGACAAATATTACCCAGGTGCCAATTTACTTTGTCACTGTAATCTCGGCACTGATGCATTGCACCAGTAATCTACAGTATAACATTCCTGTGGAGCATGTGAAGAATCCATCTTCACATTCCATGTGGGCTGGTGGGAATGCTTCATTTACCCACTCCAAGGAAGAGAAGTCTAGTGCTTCACCTAACAAAATCTGCTGCATCTGTGACTAATGCTTTCCATGCCCAGTGGATACAAAGATAACAGCCTGAACCACAATGTCTAGGTTATACTGTAAAAAACCCAACCAAACTGGAAAAAAATATCACAACAAACAAACAAAAAAAACCCCACACAAACAAAAAACTCAACAAGCACACAAACCCTTCAAAAACAAACAAATAAACAAACAAAAAATAACCATGTCAAACCAGCAAGGTTGTTATAAAAAGGAAAAGCCTAGATAAAATTCAGGACTCTGTTTCCCTCACAGCATTCCTTCCCGTGTCATTCCTTCTTCTTTTGGTTTCTCCCACATCTTTTGTGCTGCCCATGCTGTTCCTCAACTCCTCTCCTGGTTGCCTATTTGAATCCTCTCCTGCTCCTATCTTGGAGCTACCACTTGTACCACCTCTGTTATGAGCTATTACAGCCAGCATGTGCAACCTTGTCACAACCAAGTCAGCAGCCTTAGTTTGATTCCCCAGGAATCAAATTCCACAGATGAGCAGAGACCAAAGGGAGACCTCAGGGCCACTGGGGTGCAGGATGAAGACCCTCAGAATTGCTGTAAGGGACAATAAAAGCTGGGGACATAAATCCTGTGCAACTGCAGACATTTTTTTTTCACATCTGTCTATGGAGGAAGCTGAAAGGATCACACACTACTTTTAAGGGCATGGTGAAACTCAGCTGAAGAAATCTAAGTCCATAATTTCCCATGGAAAAAATCTTAAAGGGCTCTAAAAATTACAAAAGCACCACTAGAGCTCAGGGCTCCTTATTTTTAATGATCATTGTGTTATTGCAGCTCTGTGAACAAAGGTAAGGTGGTCAAGGTGTACCACTTTTGAGTCTGATGCTTGTTTTGAAGACCATGCTGTTATCTTTCCTTCCTATTTTTGTCTGTTTTATTGCTATCTTCCAAAGGAGGAATAAAACCACAAATTATCCAAGCACTTAGACATCTTTAGATGTTACAGTTCAATAGCAGTTTACTGCCATTTTTGTAAATTGTACTCAGCAGTGAGCCACAATTAAATGAAATACTCTTTCTAAATGTCTCTAAGATAAGGATGTAGATTTACTTTCCTTAGAATACTCTATATCTTTATTAAATGCACAAGTCATTACAGCATAAAAAGATTGGCTCCTCAAGCAGACTCTGAAATATGGCTACAGTTACTTTTCTCATTTCCTCACATAACTAGTGTCTAAAGCAAGATTCTGATAAATATTTGGCAAACTGGGGATGTTCTCCTTTTGCAGAGCTGCCCCATTTACTGGCATTTGGCTTGTTAGTGTAATTTGGGAGAAGCTGAATAAAAAAATATATGTAAGCAAAAAAACTCCAACCAATAAAACCTCACCAGAGCTCTCCTCAGCCCATTTCTTGAAAAACCCACTTGCATCAGTTCTATCCAGAAATGCATTTAAGTTCTCCATTCTTAAGTGTCCAGCTTATTTCTAGTCCACCAGACTCAGCACCATCATTTCAGAGAGACAGACGCTCCTCATAGGAAAGAGCTGATTGTTAACCTCATACTAGAATGATTGTTTTGACTTTGTTAAAGAAGCTGGGAAGAAAACATGATGAAGTTGATGCTCTTTATTTTGCCAGCACTCTCTTAGGTGAGCAGGGATGCTGCAATCTACCCCAGCTTCTGCTCCCAAATTCTGTCTTTTGTGTGTGCATGTCTGGACAATAGTTAAAGCATTATCACATACTGGCTGACCTCAAACTGAAGGTGGATGTTGCAGTTTCCTCCCTGCAAGTATAGGCAGCTCTCCAGAAGGCTGTCTTTAGCACCCAGAGGGGCAGGGAAGGACAGCTGAGTGCAGGGCTGACCAGCAGTGCCTGTTTCCTATGGGTGTCCACCCTGGGGATTGCAGGGGAGCATACAGTGAGAAGCACAGACCTCAGATTTGCCTCTCCAGCAAATCCTTTAGCTCAAAGCAGCTCAAAAGCTGCCACTTCTTTTCCCTTCATGTTTTTCTGAAAGATCTGATGAGCTGTTTTTACATAGGGCTGGGCAAAAATGTGAATAGGCCCCATAAGTAATTCCCAATGTTTGGGGATTTTTTTTTTTTTTTTTTTTTTGTGACTGATATCAGTATACCAATTTAAATAATAAGTAAATAAATAGAGATTAAATCCCAACAGCATTTTCTTGGTCCCATAGGAAAATAACAGCTTAGGTAGCCAGTCTTACCAGACCCTGAGTACCCTCTGCAAGGCTCAGAGTATCTGCAGTCACAGAGGGCAGCCTCAGGGTGAGAGGTGATGGCTGGTGTATTTCACACCTCCAAAGGTAGAATCCATCTTCACTTTCTTTCCATCATCAGCATCATCCTCAGCAGGCATCACTGTGGCAAGCTCAGTGTTTTGGAGGAGTTAGAGCTGAGTGAGACAATGAAAGCACCAGCGTTTCAACACTGCCGGCTTGAGGTAATCTAATTACAGCTGCGCTGAGCAACTGCTGGGCTGTGCGGTGTTCTGCACAGTAAAGAGCTCCCAATAAAAAGACATAATTTTCACACAAACCAGAAAAATGAAAAGTTGTCTTCCAGATAGCTCTACCTGACTATAGGGAACACCGGAGTGAGCAGCCTATTTATTATATTACATCTGACATTATGAGAGCCTGTGTAATGTAATTATCCATAGCAGTCCCAACAGTCTGCCAATTGTTCCTCACAGGTGTACTTGTTTTTAAGACAGCTTTCCTAGATTTTCTTACTTACAGATTGCCTTTTTCTGTTCTCTAAACATTATTAGGAGGGGTTTTTTTGCCATAAATAAACGAATGAAAATATTTTGAAAATACACACAAGCTCTTAGTTTAAAAATATAGATGCATTGCTATTGTTACTATGGGGATTTTTATTTAATTCTGTGTTCAGATAGGACATTTGATGAATATATAACTTACTTTCCTCACTGGTATGCTGGAATGGAAAAGTCCTTCTGCAGGCTGTGGGCTTTACTCTGGTCCCAGGGAGCCACTGGAAGTCTGGGCTTTATTCCATTAACTTCTATAACATTACTGAGAAGTACAAAGAGCTGTGTTTTTGCAAAGAGAGAGGTATCTTGCTCCTGAAGATTTTGGCACTTAAGGTCCAGACTCTCTGGTTTACAGAACAGGAATATTGCTCTTGGAAGATGAATACCATACAGAGGATTAAGATCAGCAGCAGACTGAGACAGTAAAAACTCAAAATGGTCCCCACTTAAAGAGTCTTTGCTGGGGAGAATGCGTAGAAATTTATGAGCGGCATCTTGTTGGTTTATGCTGTTGTCAGACTGGATTTTTGCTCCTTTTTATGAGTTGCAGGTTTTAATGAAGGCAAGGGAAAATTGCAAGAAATAAGGAGAACCTATAAGAAAAAAACCTGAATGGTGTGTGCCATCTCACCTGTGAATATAAACCTGTGAATATAAACCTATGAATATATCAACTGCATTACTGTGAATTTCCTGTGGAAGATATTTATAAGGTGTTTGCAAATTCTACGTGTTTCACAGAGTCTATTATTAATATCTTGCCCAGGAAATGTATCATAAACTCACTGAAGAAGAGATGGCCAACAGCTTTTGTAGACAGCTATTATTATCTTCTAAACTTTAGGGTATTAGTAGGTTGCCACAATAATGAGAAAGGGGTCCTACTTGCATACATACAGTGATATTTATTATATATCTGCTGAAGTAAATTTATGTGTTTTGAGTTTCTTCAGAAATATAAGGTACAACCAGACCATGGAATATTTATTTGTTTGAATTTTATTATATTCCGTAACTTGGAGTGTAACTAGATAATTTCATTCTGCTGATGGTAGCCAAAAGGAGTTGCCACAGAATAATTTTCAGGATCTGCAGTCTTAATTCAGCTCTCAAACTTGGGAAATTAATAGAGAAATATTGATTTTTAACCCCAGCCTCTTTCTGATTGACAGATGGCTTTCTTGACACAGACACTCTGCCAATTTTCTTGAGCTCAGGTTGCTATATCCTGTGACTGGTAACACCACCTGAAACATCTGTCATGTGAAGTGACCAGCACTGAATGCCATGGCTTGGTCCACTTGAGAGGAGGTAGGGTTTTGTTCTAGATCAGGGAAAGCCTTTGGTCTGCATTCATAAAGAGATTTGGATAAGACAGGAGTGCAGCACACAGCTGTGTGTAGCCTAGTCTAGAAGTGAAATCCCTAAAACCTCAGCTGAGCTGACTAGAGATACCACGGGGGGGTTCTCCAATCTTTACAAAAAAGTTGCTCTAGCCCCCAGTATATAGTTATGAGCTCATCTGCTATGATTTTTACAGTTCACATGGCTGCACATGCATGTCTGCAAGCAGGCGGGGACTCTCTCTCGCTCTCATCTGCATGGTCCAAATCAGGAAACATCCAAGACTGAAAGTGCACCTAACTCAGGTGGTTAGAGCATTTTTATGAAGAGGAAGGCATCACCATCACATCCTCTACCTGATTTCTGGCTTTTCCTGTTACAAATCCTGTCTTTTGTGGGTCTAATTCTTAGACAACAGACTCTTTATACCTTATAAGAAGCCTGCTTGGTGTCATGAATCTTTTCAAGTCACCGTAACCTTAAAGTATCCCTAAAACTGTGTTGCATTGCAATAAAGATTCCATAGAGTCAATGGCAAAAAATTCTTTCAAATGTCTAAATTAATAGATGGAAAATGTTCAGTGGGAACTCTGCCTCCTAACCATGATGTTCATGGTAAATGTGAAAAATTTCCGAACAAAGCTGTTTTCTAACTAGGTATGTTTTTAAAAGGTATTACGAGAATAAACTTTATCAATCCTGTGACCATGGAAAGTATGATACACATAGTATCAGGTAAAGATGAGTTTTACTCTTTACCTTAGTTGTGAGTAAAACTTGCCTGGTTACAGTTTTAGTGTCCCATGTAACACTCCTTACAACATTATCCATGCGATCCTAGACACATGCTTGGAAACACAAGAATCATAAGAATGGATTCACTTTCCAAGGGAAGACAATAGCTCTAGAAAAATTAATCAGGTAGCAGTATGAGAAAACACAAACCTACACATATTGGGTCCTCTGCTCTCTACAATCAAACAATTGTGGCACTGGGTGGAGACACAACCAAGAAAATTATTCAGTTAATGATGAACATCGTGTTTAACAAAATTAAAATATCAGATTTGCCACGATAATGTCCAATGCTGATTCATCTCTGGTGGAACCACTGTCTGCCCAAGTGTAATTCCATTAGTCAGAGAAGATTTTAAAATACATTTGGCTGTGGTAGAAGGAGATTTGATTGAGATCACTGATATAGAGTGGCCCTTATAAGACCCATAGGATATATATAATGTGCTGGTATTCATCTAGCTGTGCCACATCCTAAACTGGATGGACTTTCTGAATGCACAGGCCTCGGTACACACTGAGCTAGGCAGGGTGCAGCAGTCAATATCCTTTGAAGCCATGCTTTGCTTTCCAGTTCCTGTTTCTTCTTATTAAAGAGAGGAATAGAATTGGTTTTGCTACACACAGAAAACCCTACCTGGTATGCATGCTTGTTGCGGCGAGCCTTCTCTCAGGGACACGGCTCTTCTCTGGAGCTCTCTTGCCATCCCTCTCCTCAGACATCTTCATCTCTTGTCTTCTGCTTCTGGGAGCATGCCTTTTATTTTGCCCTTCAGCCCCGCCCATTTCCGGCTGGGGCAGGCCCTAATTATTGGGCACAGCTGGGCCTAAGCTCCCAGTTCATTATTGGCAACACCTGAGGACTTGTGGTTCTCTCTACACATGCTGTCCTTTCATGCTGTAGAACGACACTGGGTAAGATTTCCAAAAACACCACTGGCACCAGCAAAGCCCCCCCTTTTGACAGAAAGAAAACACAGGAAAGCAAAAAGCTATTGAGGGAGGAAATTCCAGCAACAACTATGGGAGATAAAGCATACTTCTGTCTCACAACATATATGCTTCTCCTGGGTTGTTGTGTGCTAATCCTTAGAAGTATTCTATAAATGTAATTATAGCAAAACATGAGCAAATCTTAAGAATAACTCTACTGTTTAGGAATCTCATTATATTTATTTAACTAGATTTTAATCTTGCTCAAACTACATGCCAAAAAGCACCCAATTCAAGGCTTCGGGCACCCTTGAAAAACACTTAAAAGCACAAGAACATGGAAGATACAAAGCAAAAATTGATCTGAATAACAACATTTCATCCATCTACTTTATCCCCAAGCATTTCAGAAGCAGTTCTGTCTAGTACACTAGAAACAATAAACAGGCTTAAGAACTCAGCCACTTGACAGCTGCTTTGCCCCCGTCAAATGACTCTATATTTTTTCCTGTCCCACCCTCCAGCAGCCTCACCAACACAGGCTGACATCCTTCTGGGTCTGGAACTATCTATTTTCAACTACCTGTCCCCTTTCCACAGGTTCATTCCTAAGAGTCTCAACTCTTAGTTCCTGTAAGACTTCTTCTTTCTCATGACTATGGAAAAGAGAAGCCAACACAAGAGCAGAGGAAAGATGAGATGAAGTAGGCATCCATCTGAGTTACAGGAAGGGTGAAAACTAAGGCCAAGAAACCATAATTTATGGGAATTTTTTTTTATTATTGTTATTATTTTTATTATTTTATTATCTCTCTGTGACCTACCACGTACAGAACAAGAATATAGTATACCAGATTTCCAGGAGGAGAAAGGAAAACAGGACCAGTCATGTTAGGAGACACGTGGTGATGGTTACCAACTGAAGGAAAGAGATGGATGTCAGGAAGAAAGAAACTACCAGGAAGAAAACCTTTATTTGCAGATAATTCACCTAGTGTGGAAGATAATGAATTTAACTTTTTTTAACGATCCTCCTGTTGAGCAGCACAGGTACTCTATTTCAACAGGCTTTCTATTTTCCAGGGTCTTTCTGGGGATGTCTGTTCACTTGCTTTGTGTTCTGAGAAATTACCCATGTTAGAATATCCTGAAGTTTGCAATTGACCATAACAGAGCTCACACACTTGAAGATAGATGAAGCTGGGAGAAGAGACATAGCCACAAAGACAGAAATATTGTACTGAAGACAGCATAGACATGCAGTTTCATTATGAATATCTGCCTGTATAATAACAATGTTCAGCACAGGATCCATATCTGGTGTCCCTCAAGGTTTGGCAGGTAAGCTGTCTGAAATGTCATCTTTAAGGAGCAGCTCTAACTTCTCCTGCTAAGGCCAAGAGATGCTGTTATAATATCTAGTATTCTTCCTGGAATACTTATGAGGAGTTTGGGAAGATTGATTTGACCACTGAGGATAGATATGTGAGCATCTGCTGTAATGACAGTAAACAGAATTAGACTCATCAGGAATAGTGATTCATAATGATAGTGGTGGTGTTTGCTCTTTGAATATAAAGAATCTACTAGGCACATAAATCTAAGAATACCTTACACTTCTACATGCAAGAGAACATGTTCTGCAGAAATGACCCCAAGTGGATTTTGGGTTCCCAGGGAATTAGGAGATATGAAGCAGGCAAGGCAGATGTCTGCTCTCCTCCAGCTGGAATCCAGGGAGGTGAAGCCTCAACTTGGTTTCTTTTTATGTATCCCGTTAAGGAAAAATAAATGCTGCTCATAAGCTGTTTTTCCAGCTTTTCCAAAACTTGCCAAGAATGTTACCCTACCATCCTAGGCAAGGATAACTCATATTCATGCTGAAGTAATTCAGACTGAGTGAACCCCTGCCCCATCAGCCTCTGCCCCTCAGGTGAACCAATAGTACAAGAATTTTTTAAGGAGTATTCTCCATGCCTTCAGTTAACAGACCTTCACATTTTCAAGGAATAAGGAGTCCTAAGGAAAAGAACCATAGATCGTAATAGAACTAAAACCAACCTTGTATTCTTAAAATTAGAACTTCAATTACTATTTAAAATGCTGAACCACAGATCTAATTCTCCATAAAATTCTGCTGAAGAGCTTGAATAAAACTGTGGAAAAAAAATTCCTCTTTAACTGAAAAGAAATTTGGCATAAATGGGGGCCATGGAGAACATTAGGCTCTCTGGAGACCGTCAACTGAGCCCTCCCTCCTTAACCTGCATATTCTCTGAATTAGCCCACACATGCAGCTGAAAA
The DNA here is from genome assembly GCF_036169615.1 of Heliangelus exortis. Lineage (NCBI taxonomy): Eukaryota > Metazoa > Chordata > Aves > Apodiformes > Trochilidae > Heliangelus > Heliangelus exortis. The sequence goes on from NC_092424.1 coordinate 45,923,381, forward strand.
AACAGCTCCTGGAGTACTGTCCTGTGCTAAAAAATGAGTCTCTGCACAGTCATGTGCTCTGTTGTTGCCAGAGTAGCATGCCTGGGACAAGTGTCATATACAGAATGTTTAAGTACATGGCTGCAAAAGATTAGCAACTAGGGGATGCTTGCTTAAAAAGAGAGAGGTGTGGGAAACAAATGAAAAGTCTTCAAAGACTGTTGAAAACCTCCTCCTTCTAAAGAAACTCTGACAACATTAGCAGGTTTTTTTTTAATAAAATGCTTATTTCGATCAACACGGAAAATTTTCTCCATGTGTAGTAGTTTCCTTCTCAAGTAGTCAGATGCTGCCTGCAGAGCACAGTCCTACTCATCAGGAGCAAAACTGAGAAAATCTGCCTCTCAGCTTGGCAAGTTCAGCAGATCACAGAGTTTATAGTGTATATTTGGTGAGTGAAACATCCATTCTGCCAAGCCTCCATGTGTAAATGGAGACCTACCCACACTGGCATAGTACAGCAGAGGAGGTTCCCAGACTTGTTTATTGGAAAAGCATGTTTATTAAACAACTATGCTTCAAAATACAACTGCCTTTTTCTTTTCTCTCCTTTTTGCCCATAGCCTCCTAGGATCTCTGGCAATAAAAATTCCCCAGCAATTACAGCCAACAACTGCAACTCAGCCTGAAGTACAGATATAGACTTCACACCCCTCTGGAGCAATCACTCATAATTTCAGGGGTTTAAGGAATTTCAAGAACTGCCTGCAAAGACCTAAATCTTATAGAATATTGCTTATTTCACCACCTGAGACATAGGGACTGCACTTTCTATTTTAACCCTCATAAAACATGTACTAGGGCTGAGGCATTTTTGACACATAAATCTTGGGTGCTGAAAGTTCAGTTTTGTTCTACTGCTTCTTACAGTTATTTCAGGTAATATGGCACTCCCAGTGTTAGTGCACCCATCCAAACAAAAGCCTGCAGGATTGCTATTACACAAACTTCGGAAGGTCATAGATTGATAGAATGGTTTGGGTTGGAAGGGAGCTTACAGAACGGTCCCTCTGTTATGGGCAGGGACACCTACCACTAGACCAGGTTGCTCCAAGCCCCATCAAGCCTGGCCTTGAACACTTTCAGGGAGGAGGCAGCTGTACCTTCTCTGGGCAACCTGGACCAGTTCAACCTGGGACCAACTTCACTGGGCAACCTGGACCAACTTCACAGTAAAGAATTTCTTCACAATACTTAATCTAAATCTACCTTCTTCCAGTTTGAAACCATGACCCTTCATCCTATCACTATATGTCCTGGTAAAAAGTCCATCCCCAGATCTTCTGTAATCCCTTTCAGCTACTGGAAGGCTGCTTTAAAGTCTCCCCAGAGCCATCTCTTCTCCAGGCTGAACAACTCCAACTTTCTCAATCTGTCTTCATAGTAGAGGTGCTCCAGCCCTCTGATCATTTTCGTGGACTTCCTCTGGAACCACTCCAACAGGTCCATGTCCTTATGTTGGGTGCTCCAGAACTGGATGCAGCACTCCAGGTGGGGTCTCAAAAGAGTAGACCAGAGGGGGACAATCACTTCCCTTGGTCTGCTGGGCATTCTTCTTTTGCTGCAGTTCAGAGTACACTTGGCTTTCTGGTCTGGAAGCACACATTGTTGGATCATGCTTAGTTTCTCATTAACCGGCACACCCAAGTCCTTCTCTTCAGGGCTGTTCTCAGTCAATTCTCTGTCCAGTCTGTATGTATGATTGGAATTGCCCTGAACTAGATGGAGGACCTTGCCCTTGGCCTTGGTGAACTTTGTGAGGTTCGCAATGGCCCACCTCTCAAGCCTGTCAAGGTCCCTCTGGATATAATACTTTCCCTCCACTGTGTCAACCACACCGCACAGCTCGGTGTTGTCAGCAAACTTGCTGAGGATGCACTCAGCCCCCCTCTCCTTGTCTCTGACAAAGAGATTAAATAGCACCAGTCCCAGTACTGACCCTTGAGGGACTCCACATGTCACTGGTCTCCATTTGGACATCAAGCCATTGACCACAACTCTTTGAGTGTAACCAGCAGCCAATTATTCTTCTACTGAGTGGTCTATCTATCAAGTTGATGTCTTTCAAATTTAGAGACAAGGATGTCATGCAGGACAGTGTCGATAGCTTTGCAGAAGTTAAACTTCTTTTGTTGCTTCTTTGTCTTGTCCTAGGTGAATAGATGTTGTCTTTTAATCTTGTGCTCCTGTGAATCCTTATTTTAGAACAAGAGACAACTTGTGTATATTTAGTATGAGCTAAATTGTCATAGGCACTGAGAAGGCTGTGCTGTGTGATCATGTGCCCCATCTGCAGACCATGAAACAGGTACTCTGGTTCCTGGCTCCCATCTGCTCCTGGGTGAGAAGCAGCCAAAGGCATTCACCCTTCTTTGTGGAGGTCACTCACAGCCCTGCACCACCCCTGCTCTGGGAGGCTTAGGCTGAACATCTGCCAAACCCCAACACTCCTCTCCTTGTAGGAACCTATGTGAAGATGCATAAGAGGAAGATCCCTTCCCTCTCCTATTTTTATATGCAAGAAGGTGATTAGCATAAATCAGTTAGAAGAAATATGGATCTGGCCTTTTGCTTACTGGCAGTTTCAGTGCATGAGACAGAACGATCCCTGGTACAACTCCATTGGCTTCAGCAGACTTTGCCAGAGGTCGCGCTGTGCTATTAAGAGTCGAAAAAAAGACAAGATATTCAGTCTTGTTTCTTTCCAGCCCATAAAACCAGCCTGAAAGGCTTTCTTTCCTGCCTTTATTTTGTCCAAGATCTATCAAGAACATTGAGTTCTGTCTTTGTTTTTGTGGAAGGACTGGCAAAGTGAAAAAAGCACATTCTTTAATTGCGGGGGAAAGGGGGTTTAATCTATTATAAAAAGCTAAGGGGTCCCAGTTAGTTTCTAAGTATTTTAATTCAGTGTGTGCTAACCACTAGCTAAGAAAACCCAGCATATTCAGTAAGTTTTGAAAAAAATCTTCCCATTACATTTGCTTAGAATTAGTCTTTATGGCACAATTTGTTCAAGTGTGTGTGACATACTCAACCCTGTCATTTCTGAGTTCCTTCCAGAAGAGCATCGAACACCACACTTAACATTTTCCTTAAGTGGAACTGCTTGTTTTTTTGTCCTTTTCAGGGCAGATATAGTAGAAGAATGTCTTATTTGTTCCTTTACTTGTTTTTGAAATATATCTCTATCTGAGAGAAGGGGGTGAGAAAGAGGAATATTTTGCATTAAGTCTGCATTCTGAGTGCAGACTCAGAAATTGTGGACTAAATGAGCACAACCTTGAAGCCATTCCCTCACTACTGTATAAGAAGGGACTGTCTGCTGGTTGCTTCTTACTCCTTAAAGAGACAGCCTGGGAGAGAAGTTATTGAAGTCTCCCTCTTTTACCTTTCCAACTAGCGTTGGTTAACAAAGATCTGTGACACTCTATACATAAAACCTAGAGATACACTAACCATGATAGCATGACGTTGCCACGAGTGATATTTTCTGGCCCTTTTCAGGATGGAGTAAGAACTCATTTAGAAACTCTTTTTCAAATATATTTTAGAGAAATAATATACTAATGAACTTTTAATATTTTTTCAGTCCCTTCAGTTTCTCCAAGATACAGCCAACAAAGTACCATCGAGAGTATTTTCTGGTCAGACAGAGCTTAATGACCCTCCTAAGTCACACAGTTGGCTGGGAATTTCAACCATGAAATAACACAGTTTATGTAATGGTTGACTGTCTCTTGTGTACCACGTAAGCTATTTCTTTGCAGAAGTAAACAACTGAATAACCAATGACAAAATGTAATGCGACTCCACCGATGATCTTGCTGAAATCTGAATTAGGGGACACAGCGTATGTCTCGTGACATCTACACCTGAGTGGTAATAGGGAGGTGAGGAAAGATTGTTTGTGGTTTTTAATTCCTGAGGCTAATGCAATGCAATTATACCCTGAAGTCAACAGACCTTCATGTGTCGTACATCTGTGCTGAATTTGCTTCCCAATATCCCATTTCCTAGATTTCATGGGGGCAGATGGTAGAACAGAGCTCCTGGGAAGCAGCATGTTCTCCCCCCAAGAGGGATGCCCTTATGTCTCTCAGCTATGAACTGTCTGGTTGATTAATAAGCAGTGCTGTTGGACTCGAGAGAGAGCTCAGGTTTGCTTCTCTTGCCTGCAGAGCAGGACTGTACCAGGGCAGCAGTGTTAAACTGGGTCTGTCAGAAATGTTTAGAACAGGTGGTGAAAGAAAACAAAAGAGTGGACAAGAGGAGAGGATCCTGTGTCCTCTGAGGTGATAAGCTGTTGCATGTGATGTGCTTGCCTGGTGCAGCAGCATGGATGCCCAACCCCTGAGCTGGGGAGAGATGCTCTGTCTCCTCAACCCCTGCTGCCTGCTGGGCTTACCAACATGACATGGCCTCTCCACATCATTCAGAACACTCCATGATGCCTGCAGAGATCCTGGCACAAAGTCTTATTTTCTGAAAAGACCTCTTTCTTTTCCTGGGTAAGGAAAATTCTTTGTCTTCTGAAGAAGACAAAAGCAGCCATTCAGTTCAGAGCTGGGGCTGTTTTCATGGCTTCCAGCAAACACACTGCATTTCAGTACTGCTGATAAATGTATTAAATCAAAGCATGTTGCTTTTAGAGGGCAAGAAGCTATGTTACCTAAATGATACTTACATGTGAGTGTTAATAAAGAAAGATGTTCTGAACCAATTCTAAAATAATACTAATTTTTTCTTGCTTTCCCCAACCCAGCATTTACTTACACAAAGTACATGAAAAACAGTGCTGTGATTTGAGTTATATTGTTACCTGTTTTTATCACCAACTGTATATTTGCTTTAACTTTACATAAACATCAATGTTTGGAATACTTTAAAGTATAGACTTTCAGCAGAAAGGTGGAGATTCACTGAGTCTAGAATAGTGTAGAACCAGAGAAACACTTTGAAGTCGTATGTCCACCTCAGAGGAAGACCCGAAGACTGATAATTTGGGTAGTTCTGCAGTACGATTCATCCCTGGTTTTCCTACAGGAGAAGGAAATGAGGTAGCTCTGAGGGTGTGGGTGAAGCCCACTGTGGTGTATTCCCCACCCCACAGTGTCACATAGGGATGGAACCAACAGTTTTTCATGGGAAAATCTCAACTGTGACAAGATGTAAGGAAAGGGAATTACAAAGCCTCTAGGGTAAATCCTGATAGGTCCTTGTAAGTAAAATGTAGAACTGGGCTTTTGGGGGTGTTAACAATAGAAGATAAGGAAAAAATACATTGATTTAAATGGATTTTTACTGAGGCTTCTTGAAGCCTCAAGATGAAGATGCAAAGCCCTCTGAACTGCGCCTCATGGGACCACCCTAGAAAGTGTGTGTCAAGCCAACACAGGAGTTCACAGGCCTGTAATTGCAAACTCTACTTTCACAAAGGCTTCACTCAGACCTGTCAGTATTTACAGGGATATTTCCAGTAAGCTGCCTGCAGACCTCAGCGTATGACAAATGCTACAAAATGCAAAAAATTAACTTCTTAGTTCTTTTTCAGGATGCTGGAATGGGACTTGAAAGAAAATTAATAGTCATGTTAACTTGATATGTTTCAGAATAATAACGCAAGAGACTTCATCTTCAAATATATTCATAATATTTATAATAACCCTTGTGCTATGCTGCTTGTTGCCACCCACATGAAGGAGATGCTGTACAATGTTGTCTGATATTATTTGCTTAGCTGTAGAAATTTTGGCATGGTATTGTGTAGAAAATGAGAGCAATCAGCTCTGTGCGGCTGATACATTACCTCCTCCGGCAGCTTCAAATGGTTGCAGCTCTTGTGTTGTACCCCAGAGTTGACTTCATTACAGTAGGTGAATGCTTTCCTGTGTATTAGGATGTGTTTGCAACAGATTTCTTGGAATTAAAGATGCTGGATGGATTACTAATGGGATGTTTAGTACAGGTGGCTGGCACATCAGAGACAGCTTTATTTATCGTATACTACTTCATTGGGTAACCTTGTTGCCCAGCCCCTAGTGACAGCAAGCAGAAACAGGTTCTGTGTCTAGATGTCCACTTTTAAAATCATCTTGAGACATCATCCAAAAACAGAGAGGAAGCAAATCAAGCTGTCAGAACAGTTAATGAGCAATATATTGCCTGCTCGCAAGCAGGGAATCAAGCAGGCTTATTCAAAGAGCACATTATTTGGGAAAGAACGCAAAGATAAACTGAACTAAGGTTTTCCAACTGTGCTGTTCAAATGGAGGCGGCCCGTTGTTATCATGCAGAACAGGGCAAGTGATGGTGCTGGCCTCCCAATCCCCTTCGAGAATGGCATCGCGGATGAAACCAGACCATCTTCCGGATCGGGGTTTATCAGCACCTTTGATGCCTTGGTTGTTCTGTCATGATCACAGCGGGGTTGGAACATCCTCATCGTCATCATCAGGAAGGGTGGGTGTGTCTCGGTATTTATGGAAAGACGAGAGTTTTTCCATGTCTGTCATCCTTTAAAGATTTCATGGCCTGATTTGTTTGTTCAAGGAGGGCTTTTATTTTGTCCTCCAGGCCAATGGGTGCAGCTGATGGGGTGACTGCTTCTTTCCCATGCTCTTTTTCTGAGCTGGGAGGTGGCAGTAGGGGCGGTTTCAAGCAGCAGCTGGGGCTGCCCATCTCAGGAGCATGGGCTGTCAGCATCTTAGCATTCTTTTGTACGTTTCTTTCAGTGCTCGGAGTGGGTACTTCTTCTTCTTCCTCTGGCCCGATGTCTGATAGAAACTCGGCTATAGAATGGTGACTTTCCTGTCATGCTCTTAATGGCAAGGCCGTTGTCCCTTAGTCCTAAGAATGCCTTTTGGGTTTTTCCACCCTCAGGAGGAGGAGTGGGTAGCGGAGGCACGGTGGGGACAACACCGGATCCTGCTTCTGGTGGTGGTGCTGTAGTATCAATGCTAGCGCTTGGCAGAAGTGCTGCAATGGCTTTTATTTCTTTTAGGGCATTGATCACCACTCCCCATGTACCGTCTAATCCAGTTATGTTTTTATTCATTTCTTGAGTATGGAGGCTTCCCAACAGGTCACTGACCTCCTGCCAAAGTTCCCATGCAGCTGCAGTGGATGGGGAGGAGGAGAGTTCTTGCTCCTTCGCCCGTGGCACCAGCTTCTCATTAACAGGGGTGCTTGCTGACAATCCCATCTTTTCCTTTTTCTCAGTCAGTCAGTGGTAGGGAAGAAAGGTAGTGCATCTTCTTACCCGACTCCTTGGGTTTTCTGCTAATGTTAATTTGTGCCGAACTGGCTCCCTTTCTTCTGATTTGTCTGAGCAGGGGCTAGACCAAGGTCTATGCCCGCATTCTCCGCCAGATGTTGCAAGACAAACCTCTCTTAGGGTACAACGCTCCAAGGTCCAACCAGGTGTTCCAGCAGAAACTCGCGAAGAGTGCTCTGAGTCTATTGCCCTCAGGGTTGACCAGCCTGGATCAGTGCTACTGCTCCAGAAGCGACTCACCTCTCTGCTGGCTTGCTCAGGAGTGAGCTGAGCTTGTGTCTCAGGCCTAACCTTTTATTGGCCCCCCAGTCCTGCTCATGCGCAGTTGGGGCCCACCCTAATCAGGCACAGATGGGCTTAACACAAGCTCATGCCCACTACCTGGCAGTTAGTGGCACCGGATTGCCTCATTTCACTACATAGATGATCTTAAGAGGTTCTTTCCAACACCTAATTTTCTATTATTCTATGATTCTATCTATCAAAAATTTACTAAGCTGCATTGGATCAAGATGCCAAGCTAGTTCCAGTCTTCAAAAGCTGTTATTGCTCTCTAGAAACCTTTGCTTTTAGTGTGATGAGTAAATTCTGGAATTCCTGTATCTGAATCTTCTCATACTCCAGCTGGTAATGTTCACTGCAGAAGGAAAAATCTCACTGTTATGCATAGGATTTTTCAGAATCGCAATCCTCTCTTAATCCTATTCATTAACTCCAATCCACACATTTATATTTGTTGTGGAATATGAACTTTTGATTGGTATTAAACTGCTGGAGGTGGTGGCTTATAGGTAAGAACATGATAGAAATGTTAATCTGATTTCTTAACTAAACTGTAATATTAAATATGCAATTTTATCATCTCTTTCCTATGATATCTTGACTCCTCATATTCCTTCTTATTTTTACAATGATTTTTCTACAGCCTGTGCTGCTAGAATGAAAAACATGGCTATAGAACTTGGACACGTATTCTCTTAACATAAAACCAGCAATAAAATGTGTAGTGTAGAATAACATGGACTATATATACCAGGAAGAGATGAAAACCATATCCTGCTGAAAACAAAGTTAGCTCCATCATTGATTTAAATTGAGGCAGAATATCAGTCAAGGTGTGTACGTGCCTCAGGCCTTGCTCACAGTAATATCTTTATGTGTACACCCCCTCTATCCTTACTTCCCTCTCTTATCATGGTTTTCCTATCAGCAAAATACGTTTCAAATACTGATGAAACACCTGGGATTCCATTAGTTCCAAAAAAGTAAACTCCAGTTCAAGGACAGTCTATAATCTGTTCAAGTGGTACTTTCTACTGCCAGAAGTCAATGTTTTCAGCAAAAAAATGAAGGATCCAAATGCCTGTAAGGTGAATATGACTACTCTCAGGAGCTCACCTACTGGATTGATTAATTGATTGACTGATTGATTGGTAGAGTCTTACCTTGCAACAATAGAAGTGTAAGGATTTTCCAGCATTCCCTTAAAAATGCAGAGAACATCTGAGTATTAAGGGACCATGGATGTCAGCGTGTGGTGGTGACTGTGGGTGAAGTTTGCAGAACTTTTATCAATCTTTGCTCAACACCCAGAGAAGTGGTAAGTTTCAAGGCTGCTTGATTTGGACTGTACACTACACCTGGATTAAAATTATTTTTTGCCAGCCAAAAATCTCAAAACTGGAGACCTGCCATATATTAATTGAGCTTATCATACGACCAGCTGGGCTACAACTAGATTGGACAAGATGAGACTTGAAATGGGAACAAACTCCTTCCTAAAGAGGCTGGATATGACAGTAACGATTCTGGGGCAAGCAGGGCTGGCATACTAGTGCTTGGGTGCCCTTTCCCTATGAATAGGCACTTTCAAACAAAATTATTTTCTTGAGAAATTCCCAAATTAGACATTCAAATGCCAAATATAGCAGAAGGTACTGAATCCTTTAAGATTCACTGTCATCAACAGTCTTGATGGTGCCTACATAGGACAGATTATTTAGAGAAAAGATTTACTATGGGAAGGAAACTAATAGCAAACAAAACAAGGAATATCTTTCTCTTTAAATACTATTGGTTTTTTTCTGTTTAAACCAGAAGAAAAATTACCTCAAGACCAAGACATTTAGAGGGCTCAGAATTTATTAGGCATAAGGAAATAACCTTGGCAAAACCTGTTTTTCTGTGTCAATACCTTGAGCAGGAGCAGATTCAGACAGATTTAGCAGGAAGTAATGAAGGAGGGGAAAAGATTTAAGAAGGCTGGTATGCTGCTGTCTTGTAATTCTCAGCCCATCAAACATCTAGGCACAAGCATAAAGCTCTCTGTTACATAATCCAAATGACAACCATAAGCAAATAAAAATATTTTGAGTAACATACAACTAATGGTAACATGAAGTCTTTGCCCTGTTTGTACTTACCCTTTAGCAAGTTATATGCATAAATAAGTAATGGCTGACATTCACAGTCCTAATAAAACTAGTTGTGCTCTCTATGTGGAGATCCTTCCTTTTACAGTATTTTATTCCACCTCCTTTTTCAATAATGCTAACTTCATCATGTTTTCTCCGTGATGCCTAAATTTAGTTCTGTGTTGTTTTGATGCTGGTGCAGATGATGGATTTCACCACAAACAACCTCAGGTACCTCAGCTTTTTTCTAAAATTCTCTGAACTGTTTTCGGGTATTGTAGCCATCTCCCAGAGATTGTATGTCCCAGCCTTGGTCAGTCTTTCATCTTCCCTAGGCAATCCATAGACTAGCCGTAGGTTCTGGTAGTAGGGACAGCTCTTCACCAGATAAAAGCTCTGTTGAGCTGTTCCCTAGAATGTATAACAGATATACATCGTCCTTCCCCTTGTAAGGCTTGTGGTTGATCCCTGAAAGTTTTAAAGGCAGTGAGACATGCTTCAGAGTGCTATGCACTTCAGTGCACCCTGCATGCTTACTGATGTACTCAAAATGCCAACATCAGCAATATTCACAGCCAAGTGTTCCCTACAGAATCAACCTATTTTATCCATCAGACAAAGAGACATAACTGTCATCTTTTAAAGACATGCTCCAAAAGGTAGAACCCTAAACTCAAAGCACTCCCATGACATCTCTGTAAGCGAAATTTGCTCATGCTCTTTTGTTCTGTCTATAGCTAGACATATAGATGGCCTGGCCTATTACTTCTCTTCCTCTCTCCAGGGAACTCATCTTGCTCATCTTGATAAAAACAATACTGAATGGGAGTCAGCACAATACCTATCAGCTGTGTGGTTTTTAAAAAATTCTCACATTTTCTCTCTTAGCTTTTTTCCTTTGCTAAGGAAAAAAATGCCTTTGCAAACTATTGCCTTGGCTTGATTAAAGAAAGGGCAAAATCAGATCTCTCTCTTGGCTATTCAGAGAAAACTCTTTTAAAATCACAAACTACACTGGTGCCCATATGGTCTTCATGTTTAGGCATTTTCCTAGCTGTGATTCATATGCTTCTTCCACTTCAAGGCCTCAGCAAGACTGTGAGAAACATTGTCATTCTGAACACCAAGGAAAAGAAAAAGCTCCATAATATACAAACCTAACCAATGAAAACATGTCATTGGCACTTTGCCCTGAGGCTAGTAGTTTAATCTGCAAGCAACAGATTCAGAGTGCCTCAAGCACAGCCCATGTCCATTAGCAGCATGCTCAGGGGGGAGGATCAAGGGTGTCTCAACTTCTTAGCCAGCTTCTAAAAGGCCCTTGTCCAAAAGAGGAGGATCATTCTTCCACTTCCTTATCTTATGGGTTCTCATCACAGGTGAAATTCACAAAGCTCAGCAGCCTCTCTTGATACTCCTGTGGCCAGCTTCCTCCTAGCAGCTTGCTCTCAGCTCCTTGCATGATAGTCAGAATCTGAGCCAAAGAGTTAACAGCCCCCACCTCCAGTGTTATTTCAGTGTTTAACATCATAAGAGGGCATAACCAATGACACAATGTAGAAGAACAGAGAGAGGTGGAAAACATAATGAGTTGCTGTGGAATAATGCACTTATCCCTGCTGTTGAGGAAATGAGCCATGAGCCTGGGATTCTGTACAACTATGTGTTACTCCACTCCGTGTCCACTATAATTTGAGTCCTTTCTTTGAAATATTACTTTCATTTTCCAGTCTTCATGAAAAATTATTAGAATAAGTTACTTATTTCCTTTGTCAACAGACTGTACACAAATCCAAACATTTCATCATTCTCTAAAATCTTAATTTCTGAAGCACTCATAACTTATGAGCCTTCATGGGGGAAGATGTGCTTGAAATCAGGGTTTTATACAAAAATCTTATAACAACATTTTGTGTATTTCCTACCACCCACAAGTGATGAACCAATTCAGTATGTGCAAAATAATGAATAGATTCTCTCACATGGATTAAAAACTAGAACTGTTCGAAAGTAGGTTTACTTTTTTGTTTGGTTTGTTTTTTTGTTTGTTTGTTTTTCTTTCTCTACAGTGACTTACATTTGATTCCTAGATGGAGATTGTATAGTATTCAAAAATGCTTTATTGCTGCAGTTTGATGCCATAAATAACCTTCCAACTCCCACTTGGGGGAGTTCCCCATTCTTCAAACAATTCCCAGTTTGCAGGTAGTAGTGTCCCCAATAATTGGGTACACTAGTCCCAGGCAGTGGGTTTTCTGATGAAGAGTGCATCTCCCTAAGTTTTTTTTCCACTCATCCATCACAGTGACTGAGGTCTGATAGCCATTTCTCACTCCAGGAAGGAGGCAAGGACTTATCTGGCTACTGGCTTATATACCATTGTTGAAGGACTGATTTGTGCTGAGACTGCTCTGCAGCTGAGCATGGTCCTAATAGTCTCTTCACCTATTACAGTCTGTGCCTTTTTCCCTCCAGATCCTGCTTGCTCCCCACTTCTTAGCCTTCCAGTTTCAAGCCTCCTTGATCTCATTGTATGATGCTCTAACCATCATCTCCTTGACTTTGCTAAAAGCACTTCACAGTCTTTGCTATTCAGTGGGTCACCACAAAGTGTTCCCTTAGAGCTTTGTTCCCCTTCAAGAAATGCTTCTCAGCCATTCCAATTCCTTATACAGCCCCTCAAAAGGACAGTCAGACACTGAGCAGTACCTGCTAACGTTACATCACTCATGTTTCTTGTGTGAGGCTTACATCTTCATCCCAATACAATGAGATTGAGCTATAGGTATTTAGTATTTATTTACTGTCATTGCCAGATGTTAAAAAAAAAAAAAAAAAAAAAGATTATTTGGGAATGGGATTTCCAAAGATGCAATGTTCTGCCATGATTTGGTTCCTGTATAAATTCAGAGTAATATTCATCCTGAGTCTCAGAGGCAAAAAGTTCATTACAAATAGATGAGGAATGATTTTTAAAATGTCAAAATAAATTTTTTGTTGCATTTAAAAGAACAAATGTAAATTATAATTGTGTTTTTTTTAATCTTATGAAAGGAATTCTGAAATTAGTCTTGTGATTTCACCAGCCATTTTGTGCTTTATTACCCATTGTGGGATTATCTGGATACAGCCATTTCTTTGAGTAATTATTTTTAGTATTTTATCATATGCAACTTTGAAAGACTATGTAAGAATATAATTATTACGACTGCATTTCTTCAGGAATTAAGCATAATCATGTAACTATAAGCATGCATTGCACAGGAAAGTAGAATACAGAACTGATACAGTCCCAGCTGTGGTTGCTATGTAATTTTTCTTTTCATACTAATATTGAATTTTATCTATAAAAGAGAAACTAATTTCTAAAAGATGAGAGAAAGCTTTAATTCAGAATTTCCTGTAGATGCAGGCTCTGTTTATTTTGGAAGACCACATTACACATTTAAATAGTGTGATATTAAATATGGTTTTGCCCTAGATGTAATTGAAGTTAACTTTGACCATAACCAGCTAATACATTTTAATGGCTACTGTCCTCTTTTTTTGTTTGTTGTATACAGATATTTATGCATCTCTATATAATTCCAGATATGTAATAGCCTGGTAGAAATAATGGTGATACACTCAATTAAAAATTAATAAGACAACATTGTCACACAGAGCTGTCTTGTCTGTGTGAGGAGTGGAATTGGATACTCACATAAGAAATTTTGTGAGAATTATGAATAAGAATAGTCCTCTTCCTCACCTCTTTTTCCAATATGAGTCAAGTCTACTGACTTTAACTGGAAGAATCATAGAATCACGGAATGGTTTTGGTTGGAAGGGACCATAAAGATCACCTAGTTCCAAACCCCTGCACTGGCAGGGCCACCTCCCACTAGTCCAGGTTGCTCCAAGCCCCATCCAACTTGGCCTTGAATCTCCAAGGAGAGATCAACCACAATTTCCTGGGCAACCTGTTCCAGTATCTCACCACCTTCACACTATAAAAATTTAATTCCCACGTCTAACCTAAATCTATCTTCTTCCAGTTATCCCTTTTCCTATTGCTACATGTAAAGTAAGACCCTGTAAGAAGTCCCTCCCCAGCTTTCCTAAAGTTTATTTTATGCTAGTAATTTCATAGAAGCATGGAATTATGAAGAGCTTTATTGCAACCAGTGGAGTTGCACCACTGTCCTCTAGCAGGAAACCTAGATCTTAAACTATCTTTTTCTAGAGGGCTTTTGGCACCAGATGTAATAGAGATATGGCCCACGTACAGAAGAGTTGAGGTATCTCATCAGCTTCACTCAGAATGAAGTCTTACAGAAATGAATGGAAGGTTTACCTGAAAAAGGAGTGAATGAATCAGGTGCTGGATCTTCAAGGGTAAGATTATACAGTGTGTACTAAATCAGTGTGTAGCTGATAAAATGCTACAAAAAGCAAGATACATGTAAAAGCATGCTTTTCACTCTGGAGTATAGCTACCCCAAGGCTAACAGGAGTCACCTGGCTGCACTGCAGATAGGAGAACACGGACAAATGCAAAAAAACTCTAATGGGGTTTAGAATTAAAAAAACCAAAACAAACAAACAAAAGAAACCCCAAACCATCTAAACTTATTGTTACGGTCCAGGGTTGTTGCAAGACAAACCTCTTTTAGGGCACGGTGCTCCAAGGTCCAACCAGGTGTTCCAGCAGAAACTTGCGAATAGTGCTCTGAGTCTATTGCCCTCAGGGTTGACCAGCCTGGATCAGTGCTACTGCTTCAGAAGCAACTCACCTCTCTGCTGGCTTGCTCAGGAGTGAGCTGAGCTTGTGTCTCAGGCCTCACCTTTTATTGGCCCCCCAGTCCTGCTCATGCGCAGTTGGGGCCCACCTTAATCAGGCACAGGTGGGATTAACACAAGCTCATGCCCACTACCTGGCAATTAGTGGCACCTGGTTGCCTCATTTCACTACACAGGGTAGCATTAAAATTTATTTTGTTTTGGATCTGCAAAACAAAGTCCAACCGTAGAAGGGTCAGGTGCAAGCATAAGCTTTTATTTGACAATTGACACAAGCAAAATGATAGAGCCAGGTGAAAGAGGGAGAGAGGAAAAAAAGATACGAGAGAGAGAGAGAAGGGGGAGAGAAAAAGGGATAAGAAAATGGGAAGAAAGAGAGAGAGTCACCACCAAGGGTCCAGCTGCCCATCAAGTTTCTTCAAGATGTCACTGATCCTGGACAGGGTCCAATGTGAGATGGTGGTGGGTCAAGGGATGACCAAACAGCTACAGCCTGGACAGCCATATATACCCCTGAGTCCCTTTTGTTCCAAAGGGGCAGCTGTCAGTCAGCTGCCACAGAAGCCAGGGGCATTGGCATCAGAGCCCAGAGCCATTGCAGACAGGCTGCCTGGAGGGGGGCAGCTTCCACAGTAGGGTGTCAGTTCTTATCTCTTTCCAGCCCCCTCAGCCAGGTACATCAGCTTCAGTACAATCAAGGTGGCTTCCTCCACCCTGGCCAGAGTAATTGTGCCTGGAGGGACGTCACAGCGTAGAAGGCTGGCCCTCAGAAAAGGGGTGTCCACCCAGCCAGTAGATCTTATCTCTTTTCTGGCATCACCCCCTGCTCAGCTCTGGCCAGGCCAGGTACATTCCACCATAGCCAGGGCTATTCACTTTAAAACTGTGCTTTTGAGACAAATTCCAGTCAGTGAGGTCAGCAGACTATCACAGTTAACAATTAACAACTTGTTACGCTGCTATCGCATGGCATCATTACAGCAGTAATGAAATAAAACAAGATTTAAGAGTTTTATGCAGTACTGTTGTAGATAGATCCATTATTCCCAAGGCAGGAGTAATTCCTACACAAACCAAAGATTTCCTTTTCCGTGAAGTACTGAATGTTCCCTGGAGTCCTTGCGAAGGCCAATGCAAAATAGAACTTCCACGTCAATTTTTGCACAGTGTAGATGTTGATTTCTGTGTACAAAACCAAAAGCTGCTTTTTTTTTTTTTAATGTACATGTAATTCTTGTCATTAACACCCAGCAGGGATCTTAAACACTTTAAAAACCTAATTCTAAATCTTACAAATGCAAATGTGATGTTGATATTTCATTGCTCCCCCTACTCCCTATATCCATGCATAAATCGGTTGCCAGACAAGCAAGAGGAGTTGATGACCCTATCAGCTACCTAAAAATTCACTAAAACCAACTCACCAACTTGTGGGAGGACACATCACAAAGGCACAGTGGAAAGGGGCTCCCTTTTTCCTCCTTTATGCTCCCCCTTACCTAATTAACATGGTATTTGTGAAAACTGTGTCATGACACTTGATTTGGAGGACATAAGGCTATTTATCTTTTCACTGTTAGCAAAAGAACAGAGGTTCTGTCTTCCTATGTCCACTACCCTGGCTATGGGAGATACCTTACAGCAGAGAAATGCCCATGTCACCCTCTCAGGTCTTGTCATCAACAGAGGAACAGAGCTGGTGCTCAAGGACCAAGCTTTGAAAGTGGTTGGCTTTACACCACTTGACCTTGAGGATGACTGTGAATTTAGACAGTCAATGAATAGTCTCAGAATATTAACAATCACACTCAGAAGAGGCATCTTTGAATTTTTGTTTCCTTCTCAATATTGTTGTAAGCCAAGAAGAGCAATAACTGAGAACCAGGCTCATTGATGCCGGATGACCCTGTTGTATCTACAAACATTAGTGAAGACTGACACAAAGGAAGACTCTTTAATTTAATGCTGCAGACTACAAATTGAATTCTCAAATTTGAGAACTGCAAACCTGACTTGAGGCTTGATGGTTCTTAATAGCCTAGTTACAAATTTATAATTTTTATCTAGCTGAGTGCATAACATTTTGATAGATTATCCGTTTTCCTGTCTGCTTAGGCAGCAATGCCCTGTTTGCTTTCTACATGTAAGAAAAGTGTCCACAAGCTGTCTGTGATGGAAAAAAAATATTTAAAATACCAAATACCCCAATGACTTTCACATATTCTATTAGAATAAGAGTTGCAGAGCCTCTGAATAAAAATAACATCGTACACATGAATAGTTCCCTCTTCCTTTACTTTTTTTTTTTTTTTTGCTCCTTTTCCTCATGCTATTGCAGACTTGTAGTTTTGAATGCAAACGAATGTATTTCATTTACAACTATTTTTCATTGCTGTTCCTCATCTCTTGTGGGGTACTTCAGTCCATCTCAGATGTCCTAGAATCCCACCCTTACTGTGTTATCAGTTAAACAGAAAAAAAGAGTGTTACAGTGATACATTACATTCTTTCCAAAACAAAGCTTATGTCCTGGACAAAAGGTCTGAAATCATTAATGGATTAAACCAGACACAGTTACCAGAAAGCTATAGGAAACTCTCTTAATTGATGCCACAGCTTATGACCTACCATAAAAAAATAACAAGTAGAGATTGTATTCACATATGTAATGTGCTTGTTCTGTATTTGATCACACATGAAAAAGAATTTTTGGAGATGTTTAAGCACATCAACAGATTCCTTAAGTAAAAAAAAACATCATACAAGGCATAGATTTTCACAGTTGAAAGTACTTCTTTATTTTTGTGACACTTTTTCAGCTCAAAATACACTTTTTCAATGCAAAATATACTTGAAGAATGTTCAGAGGACCCACAGGGACTCTCACATGTGCTGGCTGCAGTCGGCCTTGCCCGAGTAAAGAAAATCTTTCTGATTCTTTACACCAGAACAATCACATGATGGTTGGCAACAGCTCTCTTCTTCTTGCACAATCCACTTTCTGTCATAACCTGTATCAGATGCAAGGGAGCAGGAGATGTCACAATGTCTACTATTTCATTCCTCTTACCCACTGCAGGGTTAACTAGGCCTAAGTCACTCCTTTTAGATAATATGGACCTTTGTTTTTTTACTTACTTTCCATAGTCTCTCCGGGAAGCCTATTCCAGTGCTAAAGTATCTTTTCAGGTCAAAAGTTTGTTTGATGTCTAGCTTAAAATTTTCTTCACTTAGGAATAAACCAGCTCCTTGTTTTACTGCCAGTGAACACAGTTTATCCCTTTCAATAAGCTTCTCCTGGAGACGACTAAAATCTGTCTCTTCAAGTCTTTTCAGAATTACACAACCGAGTTTGTGTCTTTTGGTTTTGTTTGGTTTGTTTGTTTGTTTTTCCCTAGTCTTCTTTTAAGTCTTAATTTCCAGATCACTAAGCTTATGAGTTCCTCTTTCGACTCTCACCCGTTAAAGTGTGGTAGTGAAGGTGGAAAGATAAGCTAAAATTTTACCAGAACTGACAAAATTGACATATCTGCTTAACCCTCTTTACTTGCAGTGCCTGCATTTTACTTCCTAGTATGATTTTTCCTTTTTCTTGTCTTTTTTTTTTTTTTTTTCCCCCATAGCCATTTTGCCTTATATTCAGTTTGTAGTCTACTATAAGGCCCAGATCCCATTCTGTGGCATTACTGTAGAGAAATACATTTCCCACCTTGTATCTTTGCGATTCATTATTTCCATACAATACTGTAAATGTAGCACTCTACACATTCTTTTGCTGAGTTAATTGATTTTTTTCCTTCCCTAGACCATTTCTTCAATTTGTCATGATAATCTTGAGCTATCATCCTGTACTGCAATGTGTTGCAGCCTCTCCCAGGCTGGTATCATCTCCATGTTTAATAAATTCAATCCATTCCATTATCCATCTCATTAATGAGATTACTGAATAGAAAACACCTTGGTGGCACCAGCATAGGGAGCTTTGCTTCAATTTGACAGTGAGCCTTTAAGAAATACATTCTTTCAGTGCCATCTTTGTAAAGGATGGGGCACCTGGTGTGATGTGGAGCAACTGGAGAAACATCTGCCCTCCATGAACTGCAGAATATGCTGTCTTCCAAGGCTTGGAAGCTGAGTACTGTGTAACAGGTAGTTTATTTTGTGTTAGTAATTTAATTCCCCTGATTCTGTGCTAAAGCCTGCTTTGTGGGGGAACATGTATACACCTAGCTAACTATATGTATGTGTGTATATGCCTCCTGGTACAGAATTTCCACCTTTCAAGCCAAGGCCACAGGTGTCCCTTGAGCTGAACAAACAAGACAGATGGTCTTATAGATACCTAAATAGGAGTGGCTTTGCATCCAAGCTAACAGGTTTGAGGGAGATCTTTTCTCTTGCTGATGTGCTGCTTTACAGTGTTTCTCAAGCGTGGCTCACAAGGGAATAGGAAGCAGTCACAAGTGGGATGACTCACACTGATGAGCTATTTTCATCTGGTTTATATTGCTCTGCTAATAATGTTTTCCCTCTGCATTCAATAGTTTTAGAGAAAATGAGGTCTGCTCGTGTGAATCCACTGGTGCCATCCTCAGCTGGCAGCAAGTATTTCTGGCTGAATTGTTCACCTTCTTTTATTCTAATTTTCTCCACTGTGAATATGGAGTTCACCTAAAGTCTGAAACATCCTTCAGTAATTTGTAAATGCAAATTACTCCCATAAATCCCAATATACAGTTTTATTCCTAACCTCACCTGGAAGAAAATCAGCTTTTTTCCATCCTCAGACCAGTATGGCATTTAATGTCCCAGAGAGATCACCCAGTCCCAATATGTGAAGTTGGAGTCAGCTCATTTCATAACAACTTGCCATCCACTCTGACACATTTTCCCTGATTTTCATCTCTTCAGAGGCAGTGGAGATGAATTTAGCACATGCAAGACAAGGGGTATTCAATATTCAATCCCTTTTTGGAGAGGCTGGGGCTGACCACTTGGTGAAATAATTTAGTTGCAGCAACTGCACAAGGGACAATAGAGAATTTTTCTTCCCCACCTCCTAAACGTTTCTGAAATGACATCCTGTGTAGGTGTCTGTCCATGACGGTATCCACAAACCTGCCCAAGTCAGAAATTTGTCTCCATTAAGTCATGTGCAAAGATAAGGGCATTCCTGTAGTCAACAAGATGGCACGTTGTATTTTAAAATGAAGGATTTGCAGGGGTGGCAGCTCATTTGCATGCAAGCAATGTGAATGCAGTGGAGGAGGTGTTGTTAATCACCAAAGAGCTACTTGACAGTGCCACTCTGTGAGTCTGGTTCAGAATTATTAATTAGAGCAGGCTGAGCATGGTTTGTTTGCATATCAGTTGAACTAAACCATGTTGGAATCCCTGTAAATAATAAAATGGGCTGATTAGGCCTAGTCATTAATTAAGTGTCTTCACTGTGAATAAACAGTGAAAACTTTCAGTTTGCCAGGGACCCCTATGACACAGTGATAAATGCGCAGTTGCAAAACCTGCTATAACATGGTTTGACATCTTTATCAAATTGCAGCTTCCTCCCCAGTGACAATGGGATGAAATCCCACAGTGGGTGATACATCTGCCTGATTTTGTTCTTTAAAATATATTGCTTTGGAGGTCTCAGATAACTGGTGCTGAGAAACAGCTGAGAAAAATAAAGGGGTAAAACACTAGTTCATGCTGTAAGCTGCAGTGTGCACTCATCTGTATGGGTGGCTTTTTATTTCTGTAACAATACAGGAGACCACAAAAATTATTTCTTTATTATTACATGGATGTAAAAGTCAGATATTATTTATTTGGCTGAAACAGTATACATTTAAAACCTAATTAATTTGTCTCAGAGGCCAGTGCTTGAGTGGTTGTTGTTGTTTCTAGCATCCACCACTTCTCCGTGTGGAGTGAGACAAAGTTAAGAGATCCTTTTACAAATGCTGCTTCTTAAATCTAAAGACAGTGTTGAAAGCAATTAAATCTCATGGCCCAAGGCACGAATTGATCACAGTAGGGGATCAACAAGGAGCTTTTCTCCCCTTATGCACTACTGAACAATTGGTGACATGCAACGTGGGGATCTTTCATCTACCGAAGATTTGAATATTGGCAACTTTTGCAGTCAGGATATTAGACTGCTAGACAGATCAATGTGCTGAGCAGACAGTGACAAGTTCAGTTTTTCTTGTGTAACATGCAAGTACTTCAAGTAACGCATGAACACTGTCTCCTGGAAAATAAGGTAACTTTTATCAGTTTAACAACAGGGCAGAGATACACTTCATTCTTGTAAAAGTTGATGACCTTGTCCACGAATATTTTCCCTCTGCAGCAGTCTCCCAGCCCGCTGCCACACCAAGATGAGAGCAACAGCCTTAGTTAGAAACAAGGGCACAGCCATCATTTTGATATTCTGATACTTCTAACGGTCAGTTTAAAGGTGCTAAGATAATTATAATGCTAAGCATGAACATTTGAATACATGGGAGACAGATGACTCAGTGAGATCAATCTATTGATCTCCAGGTTTTCTAAGTATTTAAGTGCCATGCAACAATTAAAGGTATTTCTGAGTATGCACTAAACGGCTTTATTCTGACAAGCTTTCTTGTTTCTTTTATACAAAATAGAGACTGAAAATGCCATTGAACTTAGACTAGCATTTAGGCAGCCAGTGCTTAGCAGACTGACCGCTTGACTCTGACAGCCTTATGCAGTGGTAAACAATCAGCCAGCTGGCAGGAGATCATTGAAGTTGCCATCATGGCAAGTAGAAACTTTCTGAATCCTCAGCTTTACCTGAACGTGATCAAAAGTTGTAGACCTTGATAGGAAATGAATACAAAGATATAAATAGATCTGAAACAGCTGGATTAACTCCTGCAGACAAATAGAATGCCACTGTGGTTCCTCAAGGAGGAATTACCTGAATATAAGGTTGAATTACCTATTCGCAGAGGCCACCATCAATGTCCAGAGTTGCTCCCTGAGGCTGTCACCTTCACGTTCCAGAAAGACCCTAACACGTGGCTGTTGGCAGCCGTCCTCTCTTCTGCAGTGATTCCAGCAAAGTAGGATGGGAAAGGCATAGGATATGTGTGCCAGGGGACCTGGCTTGTGCAGAGATTTGTAGCAATATTCAGTATGCTGATGTCACCCAGCTGGCACAAGGGAAGGGATTAGCCGATGTCTAGACACACTCAAGGGTTGCAGGGGAGTTGGCTATTTGCAAATGAGTCTGGAAGAGACTGAGGCAACCTCAGTGGGCTGAGCAAGAGGCAGGGAGAAGCCCTGCCAGAGTTTCCATCCCTTCTCCTCACTGAGGGAGCACAACTGCTGTTGGTGAGGCAGATGGAGAATCTAGGTATGTGTTGAGAGTCTGGGCTTCTTATGGACATAGTCCAAGAAAGCTGCTTTTATTTGTGTGTGACACAGCTCTTCTCTTTTCCATTAGGCTTTCCTATTACTATCTGCACCTTTGTTGCCTGGAGATATGGCTGCCATAATTCTGCCTGATAACTCACTGTGGAGTCTACTGCTGCTTTTATCCCCAGTTTCAACATCCTGAGGGATCCTGTGCCCCCAGTCATGATGAAGTGATCCCTTTGGGCTGGAGCTCCTTTGCTATAAAAGCCAGGAACTGCTGAAGGAGTAGACATCTCTGAGTTTGGCATTTATTCTTTTTAAAGGCCTTAGGGATTGCAGGAGTTTTAAAAGTTATTGAGCCTTTGGCCGTATCACAAACCATGTCCTTTTTTTCATAGCTTTTGCAGAACAAATAGCCTAAGAGAAGAGAGGTTAGAGTTTATTTTATTGTCTCCTTATCTTGCCAACATGCTTTGTCAGGTGAAAGGAGAAGTCATTTTGTTTGTGGCTAGAAATGTGTATTCCACCCAATGACCCCAAATAACCTTCTGCAGAATTTAAAAAATATATAATTTAGATAGATTCTCCTTCCCTGGATAGCTCAGCTAAGGCACATCTCAGGTTTCATTAAAACTACTGGGAAGCCTCCTACATACTTCAGCAGTGTGGAATCAGGCCTATTAATTACTGCCCCTCTCACATTCTGGGGATACATAACAATGCTATACAGTCATTACAAAATATACCACAGATGACTTTATTTTGGTTGTTAGACCAAAATGGCATTACAGAGAAGTTTCAAGCTAAGTCACGCATAGTATCTCAGCAACTAGCACTGGACCACTTCAATTTGATTCTCCTTCATATGCAGTCAAGACCTTCCACTTGAGTCTCTGAATTTAGTGCTGCCAGGTTACACATGCTCTTGTCTTGCACACTAAAGATGTGGTCTGGAGTTTAATTTTTATATACAGCCAAAATAATAAGGAAGTGTCATACACTGCAAATAACTGCCTCTGGGAAAAGGGAGCAGTGGGCTGTGTCTTGCTTTGTATAATAGACAGCACATTTGGCACTCTAACAAAAGAAAAATGTGTACTCCACTGCTGAAAACTCTACAAAAAGTACAGAATTGTCCTCTAGACTAGCTTCTCCTCCTCTTCTGCACCCTGCCTTTTTTACAGAAAATATTTCTAGCTGTGAGAATGGCCTCCCCAATGCAAATGCCACACAGTTTTGTTGCATTCAGAGCTAAGCAGACAGGCATTAAAAAAGCCTGGAAAGCCAGATCCAAATCTGTCTCCAGAAACACTGAAATTTTGGTGGTCTTTGAATCAAACTCCAAAAAAGTTTTAACATTCCATAGTCGCCTTAACAGAGACTATTTTTTCTGATGCCTAAATACTATTTATACACCTCAAACTACTGTAAAACAGTACAGAATGACAAACTAATTGCATCCATCAAATCTGCCTGCCTAGTGTGCCTGGCACATCCTTTTAAATAGATATTGCAAGGGAAATTGTTCCTGAAACACATTCTAGCAGCAGCAGTAAGTAGGCCAATGAGGATATCTGTGTCTGGTGGTGGTGTCTTTATTTTAAAAGAACCAATGGAAAAAGAAAAATCAACAGGCACTTTAAAATTCTACAGAGAAAAGACTGAAAGTCAGTGAAAAGCTTTCAGCTATCTCTTTGCTTTACAGCATCTGTGTACTGGTTGATTTTGCTCATACCTAATAGCTTTGGTTTACTTAAAATTAATCTAATTTTTTTTCTCCTGATCATGTTTCTTATCTCTAGCCCACTTTGTAGTATTAATCTATCCTCTCTGGTGCCTCCCAGTTTATTACCATCAGCAAATTTTGATGGTGCATTTCATTTACCTTTTCTACTGTCACATAAAAGAGCTCAAATAAATAAAAGCTCAAATAAAAGAGCACATAATAAATTAAACTCAAACTCTGTAGAGGATTAAGGTGTAAGAAACATTCCTACTCTTGTGCTTTAGTCATCTCCCTTCAGACGGACCCTTCCAGTTAATGTTGCTCACTCCTGTCTGGATACTTCAGTGTTTTCTCAGCCACCTGCTAGTACTTGTGAAGGAACTAGCTGAATTAATTTTGAGATGAGTGATGAGCTTCATCCTGCTTAATTCCAACCTCCTGTGGACAGTAGTTTCTAAGATCTCTGAGGTCTCAAACAGGAATGAGGTCTAATGGGCTTCTAGGGTGTTTTGTACGCAATGGACACTTGGGACCAATAGATGCAACTCTAGGCTGAAAGCTCCTAGTCTGCCTGACTTCCTCCATGTGTTCTGAGGCGCCTGTTCTGGGAGAACAGCTTGGTGTCATCAACAAACTTGCTGATGCTACATTCAATTCTCCTGTCCATCTCTCTGGCAAAGATGTTAAACAGAACTGGTCCAAGTACCAAGCCTTGAGGAACATCACTTGTCACACATCTCCATTTGCACACTGTGCCACTGATCACAACTCTTTGGGTGTGACCATCCAACGAGTTCTTTATTCAATGAGTTGCTTATCCATCAAATCCATATTGTTCCAGTTTAGAGATAAGAATGTCATGTGGAACAGTGTTGAATGCTTTGCACAGGTCCAGGTAGATGACATCTGTTGTCCACCAAGGCTGTGACCTCATCCTTAAAGCTCACCAAATTAGGCAGGACTTGCCCTTAGTGAAGCCATGTTGGCTGTCACTAATCACCCCTTTGTTATCTGCTTACCTTAGAAGAGCATCCAGGAGGATCTGCTCCATGATCTTGCCAGGCAAAGAGGTGAGACTGATTGGCCTGTAGTTCCCTGGGTCTTTTTTTTCTATTTTTGAAAATGGAGATTATGTTTCCCCTTTTCTGGTCAGTATGGAAAGTTCACCAGACTGCCATGACTTTTAAAATATGATGGGTATATTTTGATTTTAGCCAGCTGGGCAAGGGAGGTGATTCTCCCCTTCTACTCTGCTCTTGTGAGACCCCACCTGGATCTCTGTCCAGTTTTGGACTCCTCATCATAAGAAGGACACAGAGCTCCTGGAACATGTCCAGAGGAGATCCACTAAAATGCTCAGAGGGCTGCAGCACCTCTCCTATGAAGAGAGGCTAAAGAAATTGGGGGTTGTTCAGCCTGGAAAAAAGGAGGCTCCAAGGTGACCTTGTAGCAGCCTTCCAATGTCTGAAGGGGGCCATCAAGAAAGCTGGGGTAGAGCTTTTTACACAGATACGCAGTGAGAGGACATGGGGAAATGTTCTCAAGCTTCAAAAGGGGAGATTTAGGTTAGACATTAGGAAGAAATTCTTCAATTTGAGGGTGGTGAGATAATGTCTCAGGGTGCCCAGGGAAGTTGTGGCTGCCCCCTTCCTGGAAATGTTCAAGGCCAGGTTGGATGGGGCCTTGAGCAACCTGATCTAGTGGGAAGTGTCCCTGCCCATGCAGAGGGGTTGGAACCAGATGATTTTTAAGGTCCCTCCCAGCGCTACTCATCCTATGATTCTATGATTCTATGGTTCTAAAACATGCACTTTCAAAATCAAGACATTTGAATCAATATTATTTTTCTGAATGAGAGACATTAAAAAATAGAACATATTTTTATTTCTAATCCTAACTTGTAAAATTAATATTTTATCTGATATTTCACCAATTCCTGAGGGTTTCTATTCACTTTTTTTTTGATTAATTATTTCTTATATATTGTTCAGCTCATGAATCTCCATGTAAGCTGCTTTAATACAGGCTTCCTAGTACAGATTGCATTCTTCAAAAGCTGTCTATATGTATGATACATCTATCTGTATCACTGTATTTTCAAGTGTGTATGTTCCTGTGAGTAACTACGTCTGAGGCCTCTGGAACAATAGAAAGACACCACCAAATTCAGAAAAATATAGAAAACTTTCTGTGAAGGCACAGTGAGGGGCAGATGTAATCTGGTTTATAGTACACTTACAAGAATATTTATGCCATAGTATAAATATCATAAACCAGTCTAGTATAAATATAACATTTTGCAAAAAAACCAATGAATTAAACAAAGCTCATTTTTACTGCCAGTTGGTGGAAAAATAAGATGTACATTCTTGGTGCTGGAAAAATAAATTAAGCATATTTGGGAAATCCAACAGCAGGAAACATGCATTATGATTCTTCTAAGAAGTTTCTCTGAGATCTGGTGATTTTATTAAAATGCAAGGACTTAGAAGATGGCCTTATGGAGGAATACAAATTAGGATTTTGTGAAAAAAAGGAGAAGCCAAATTAATCTCTGTAGGAGCAGGAAGGCTGACTCTCTGACATGATATTCCACATCAGTGCCAGTGGCACTTAATGAATACTGAAGGGAACCTGTCTGGTGTCACATACAGGGGAATTGTGTCTCCTAGTTACAGAGGAGAAGCAGTGGAAGAAAAGGGATATTGAAGATGGGATAATTACTGGTAAGGATGACAACAAGCCTGTTCCCTGGATGTTTCCATCTAAAGTTTTCACTCTGTTTCCCACCAGTCCTTGACCAGACACAAGGATGAGGCCCAGCGAGATGAGACACAACTAACAAAGCAGCCCAGCTGGTATTGGCATGCCAATATTGAACTAACTATCCAGTTAGCACTACAGTGAGGACTTCATGGTGACAATGATGAAAAGAAAACCTGCAGGATGTAAGGAAACAGCTGCAAACACAAAGAAATAAATGACTGCATGGTTCACAAACTGATGTAATTCTTCCACACTGTTTACAACATATTTGCTAAGCAGACCACCAGGCACATGGAGGTTATTTGCGTTGAGTACATACCAACAGACCAGAGAGGATCTTGTTACCAGGAAGCCAAGTACACTGTAGTAAGGTTTATTGTTTTGCCTCTGTGTCAGCTGCTCGTTGCTCAGAGCATCATTATTTTAAATGATCCAAACACCAATAAAAAAGGTCTGTTCTCAAGTGTGCCTGAGCATATCCTTACCTTGACACAGAGCTTCCTCTGAGGAGCTGATAAGACTCTCAAAGGACTGGAGAAACGTCACAAGTTACATTCCACTAGTCTTCCCTGGAGAACACTTTGCATCTTCAGAGTAGCAGATGTCAAGGGCTAGGGTTTTTAAGATATCCAGCTGTCGAGCCCACTGGTTTTCACAGAATTTAATTGTCAAAGTGCCTTTGAGAGCATACTGTGCAGGTTTTCTTCAGGGAAACGCTCCACAGATGCTAAAACGGAGATAATGTCAAGGCCTGGCAGCGTTTATGGAGTGACCATAACATACAGCCCTGTATGTCCTGGTTTCCTTACTTAAGAAGTAAGTGTATTGTTGATGCTGAATATAGCTTGAGAGACAACATTCAGGTAATCCTTGTACTATGCAGATACCACATAGGCTTCTGTAGCGGGTGTCTGAGAAATATAGACAGATCTTTAGACAGAAGACTCAATGAAGCATAACACCACATTGCCATCTTTCTCATGGTGAACTGCTTTAGATGAATACTTCCAGTCTACAAAGTGTGATCAAATCTTCCTGAGTCCTTGAGGAAAAAAAATTGGTACATGTAATTATGTCTATCCCCAGACATTACAAGTTTGCTTGATATATCTCTGAGAAGTGATCAGAGCTCTTACTTGTTACTGTGTTGGGCAAAACATATACAGATCTGCAGGTTGGTTATTGTTTTTCCTCTGGTTTGGGAAGCTGAATGGAGGCAGGAACCATACTAAGCTTATTCATTAGAAGGATGTGTCTAACAGAACCAAACTCTTCTTTTATTGTCCAGGTTGACAAGATTCTAAGTGTGTGAAACTCAGTCTTGTTGCTACAGGATCAAATTCTGATGGGCATCTCACCATCAGCTCCTTACAAGCACATTCAGATTGGGGCATATACCTCAACTTGGGGCATATGCTTCAAGATTCTCTCCGAACCAGTGGACCAGGGATGTTATCATTCACATAGGTGGAATATAGGTACATCACAAAAATGAGAATCTGCCTAATTGCAGAAATCTAAGATGACCTAAGATGACCCTTTCTGTCCTGGCTTACGAACAGTAAGTCTGAGATATGCTCCACAGACTATGCTCTTGATCGTCTATACTGTAAAAGGCAAGCTAACTATCAGCTCCAAGATTGAAATGCATGTTCTATAAAAGGAATGTGAGGGAACATATTGAAAGTCAGCGAAAATAATCTTTGTGCTGTGGCTAGAGACAAGGACATTAACTGTGCTCCTGCTGCTAGTATGCTGCCTGGGATACACCAGACTGATTCCAAGGAGAGGCACTATACTATGGGTAAGGGAGAAAGTGGCATCTGTGACTATAACATGGGTATTGTTATAAGAAGTTTAGGGAAAATATACACATGACTTTCTTTACGAGAATGAAAATCTGTGACAATCTCAAAAATTACTATGTTTATTAGACTTCTGGTATGACAATTATTCATGCATTTCCATAATTTCCCTAGAGGAATCTTCTTTTTAATGTAGCAAACACTTTCTGCTTTTTCTTCCTAAGTTACCATCAGGTGTTCTGCAGGAGATCTCCAGAACATCTTTCCATAAGAAGTATAGCTAAATCTGGGTCCCCATCAGAAGTTATGACTTGCCAAGGCTGAAGTGACATCATGAGTATTTATCAGATGCAGTGATTAGTCTACCTGCAGTCTTGTTAAACAGCTAGATATATCATGGAAAGAAACCTTAGAATGCTCTTTCTTCCTGACACAATAATGCAGTGTAATGGCAGTAAAAGGTTTCTCTTTATAGTGCAGAATCTTACTGGGCTTTCAGCATAAAGCAAACCATTATAATAAATGAAAATGACTGGCATGTTAAAATGAAAACCTAGCATTATCACAAAGGTCACCCAGCATCAGTGCTCTGTGTGTAAGACCGTTTCTAGGGTTTGGATGTGATCTTTCAAGGTACTGTGAACTTCCTCCAGGATGCTAGACTCCTTCTGTCCATGTTGAAGAAGCTCAGCACCTTGCATAATGGCATCTGTATGTGCTAAAAAATAACAGAGCCAGCAACAGAAGAGCTTACAAGAACAAACATTTTGAAAGGTAGGAAAGGGTGGCCATGAATCAGAAGTCATTTTTGGCACTAGTTTCTCCACCCCAGTCAGAGTTTGAATGAGTTCCAGTTAGAAAGGCTTTTGTCAAAAAAAATATTTAAAACTACTTCATTTTTGAGCTAGACATACTTGCAATGCTATTTGCATAAGACAAATCCTTACCTAAGGGAGAAAGTGGGAGGAGGATTCTCAGGGGGCTCCAGTGAGAAACTGATTAAAGAAACTGTGATCATGTTTAGAGGCCTTTCAAGAATTGCACAAAACCTTAAATTGAGCACTCACCTTTGCACTTTATTAAATGTTACAAAATGCTTATTCTTC
The DNA here is from genome assembly GCF_036169615.1 of Heliangelus exortis. Taxonomy (NCBI): domain Eukaryota; kingdom Metazoa; phylum Chordata; class Aves; order Apodiformes; family Trochilidae; genus Heliangelus; species Heliangelus exortis. The sequence continues at coordinate 45,952,681 of NC_092424.1, forward strand.
AATGAAGGGAGAAAGACTTAGTGACACAGTTTCATTCCAAATCAATGGCAAATAAAGCTTTTCTGCTTCAGTATAATGAATTTGATTACACAGCTCTAGTCCTTTACTCGTAAAATCCATTACCACTGAGCAACCAGAGAAGGAAAGACATTTCTACAGAAAAGCATACTTTTAAATATTGTGTCACTGGAAAATTTTAAACATCCTAGACAGCCATCCAAAATGCTGTTTATACATTGTGTGATGCAAATATACTTTTTTTTTACTGACTATTTAGCATCACCGTAATCAGCAATAAAATATTAAAATTATGGAGGACAAAAAAATGTGTTCTATCATTTTTATCATCCCTTACTTACATGTCTACATAAATATTTGGAGATTCTGCACAGAAAAGTTAAAGTGGAACTTCTAAAGCCAAAAAATATAATACTACCAATATGTCTTCGATTATGTCGCCTTTCTTACCTGTTATTAAGATCTGAACCATTCATCCACATTAGATATACAAATACAGATGAGAGGTTTCCACAATAAGACCCAAATGAAGTCAATTTCCTTCCAGATGTAATGTGAATTTAATGGCTTGTCAATGAAATAAACAAAGCATCATAAAAAAGACAGTTTAATGTTGCACAGTGAATCAAGAAAATGTATAACGTGCCAAAGTACTCTTTAATCTTAACAAGCTCCTGTCTATATTTACTGCAACATATTGTCAGAAAAGCTGAGCTCATCATGCTACTTTTTTGGTAAAATCATGATGCAGAATTTTAACCGGAACAATCAGTTTTGATTGCTGTTCTCCACTGCTTCATACTGGAAGGGAAAATGTTTTTTGGTGGTGAAAATTACTTTGTAATCTTGCCTTCTGCTTTGCAGAGTGATCATGCTTCTTCTGTTCTTGCGTGCTGAGAAGGAGTTCTGCTTTTATTGGTTCAGGTGTAAATCTGTATTTTCCCAGAGCAATTAAAAAAAAGGAGAATCTGGCCTAACTTTGGTAGATTAATATCTCTTCTAATGGCACAGTTAGGTATTCATACTAGCTTGGCTTTATATTAGAATCCAATGCTATCCTTAAAGCAAAATGAAAGCGGTTTCTTCTTTCACCTCCGCACTATGGCACATCAATTTTCATAGGAGGAACATAATTCAGACCCACTCAGATGTCTGACTTCGCTGTAAATTAATCTTGCTGATGCATGTCTGACACTTGAACTAAGCTGTATCTTCCACTTCTTCAGTAGCTGGCATGACATCAAAATGCTGCTCATACTGTGTTTCTTATCTAGATTATGATGATATAAAGAAGACCAGAGGAAAAAGTAAAATGCCAAAAAAACACTGTGTGGTGTTTTCATAGCTTGTTCCTATCTCCCTTTAGCTCAAAAATCCTTCTACAGGAGCTCTGAGCTGTCATAGGCTGTGAGGACGGGTGACATGAAAATCTATTTTTCTTGGCTGAAATGACAGTTTAAAACTCTAGGCCCTTTATAATACAAATGCTTTTATGGATATAATGGATCTGATTTTCCTCTCAGTTACCTGAGTATAAATCAGGATTATCACCTTGAAATTGCACAAATTCAAAGCAGAACCAGGCCCATTTCCACACATGTTGCTCTAGTAAAAAAGTTGTCTTCAGTAGTTACATTTCCAGGTATTAAATACTATAAGTTAGATGGAGAACAGAAACAGACTTCCATAGTGTCTGGTTTCTCTTACTACCAGGACTCTTGATCCTAGGAACTTTACCAACACGCAAATTTTAGAGTCAAAACAGTGTTTGCATGGTGATACCAGGAAACTGATTTCAATGTTGTTTTTCTCTGGAGAAAAAAAAAAAATCCCAAAGCAACAGAGTGGTTAAGGAAGGCTGTACCAGCACAGGAATATTGCCTGTGAGCCCATCAATGCTGAGATAACTCATAAACTCCACCAGCAGAGGCTGTGGAGAAGAAGTAATCAGAGGGAAGGACCATGCCTTGCTGTATCTCAGGGAGTCCTGGGACTCCCCCCAAATGTCCTTCAGCAAGCCCAGGCTGCTGTCAGTGATTTTGCCTTGTGTTTCACCAGTGAAGATGGGAGATATTTTTCAAGACACTTTAGCTTGTGCCAGTGGAACCAGCATACCCAGACAAGGAGTGGGGAAATGAAAGTCTTGCTTAAAATTACCTCTGCATATGTGTAACATCTGAATCCTGCCGAGCATTTCTTGACTAATCTGGAACCTATCCGCAGTATGATCGGAAGAGAGTTGTTCCAGGGAGGGTATTTCCAGGAATTAAATTGTAGCCCATTTAGTTCTGTGGTATCCACCACACGTATAGGATGAAATACATGTTGCTTGAAATACATGTTGCTAACAGAAAACAAAAAATTGTTGTAGGTCTATGGGAAGCAAAAATAAATAGATATCAATATTGACATTGCTATTTTTTCTTCTTTTTAATGCTTCGTAAGTAAGTTTCCCTCATGGTCAGCCTTTATAGAGGAAAAAGCTGGTTTGCTACTGCAGAGGGAATTAAAATTGCTCTTTATTTGTGCTCCCTTTTTATATAGATACAAATAACTATGAACAATGAGTCAAATGTCATCCATGACGCTTGGAGCTATGGCTCTGAATTAATCTGTAGCTTGGTAATTTTTTTCCTGCCCTTCAAATCTGGTTCATCAGAAGGGTTATTTCCCTTAGCTGCTAGTGGGAGATCACTTACCCAGTTTCAACTTCTCTGCCATAATCTCGCCATTTAAAGGTGAGATAATCAGCTTTTGTTTGGTTGACTTGGATCTAAGACAATCTCTGGACTAATGACAAAGAAGAGCCTGCATGAAGAGAATGCAGAGGCTCTGCTTGCTCACAGAGAAAGGAGTTGGCCTTTTATTCTCTTTCCAGCAGTAAAAATTCTCATGCCCTGCAACCCTCAGTGGTATAACCTAGACCATTACCCATAGACAAACATTCCTGTGAGTAAGTGAATATCATTTAGACAGCAGGCTCAGTCAGGGACATGCCAGAATATTTGTCATGGGTGATCATCCCAAGAGGAAGGAAGAATAACACTTTGTTCATTAAGTTATGGTATGCAAGGTTGCTGCTTGTGAAGCTAACTTTCAGCTCCTGTTGAAACCGTCACTTTCCTTTTGAGATTCTGTGTGTTTTAGAGGAGAGACAGAACTAACTTTTTCTTCCTTTCTCTCTCTCTCTCTCTCTCTCTCTCTCTCTCATTCTCTCTTTTCTTTCTATTCTCTCTTTTCTTCCTTTCTTTTGTCCCTGTTTTCCTTTCTCCCATTCTCTCCCTTTCACTCTTCTGAATTTATGCTTAAAAAAAAAATCTCTGGACAGAAAACAGGTGAGAACAAAGCATTTTATACTCACTGCATCCAGGCCACTTCCCCAGCTGGGCACTTTCCCAGCAGGCTGTATTTCTATATCAGTTATGCTTAGATCTTCCATCAGAAAAGGCTCACAAGAGTAGGAAACAGACTTTGAATTTGGGGTTCTCCCCACTACAAACTCAGATCCATCAGACGCTGTATTTCACCGAGAGGTTCTGGGTCACAGGACAGTAAAAAATGCAGGGTAACATAAAATTTCTCACAAGGTGGTAAGCCTGTTCAGAAGGTGATGAAATAAGCAGTTTTGTTACCTCCAAGAAGATGTTTCACTCTGCAGTTCTATTTCATGCTTTTGAAATTTCAGGATTTAAGGTCTATCTGAGAGTAAACAAACACCAATACGTCAGCATTTCACTAAGGCAGCAATTCCCATTTTAGGCCTCCTTTAGGAAGAGGGCCTAAAGAAGAACACTCCTGTGTTGTGTATTCCTCTAGGAAACTGAAGGTGTTGATGCACAGAGAACAAATAACTTTCGTGTCCCTGAAGGTTCCAGGGTTCCTGGTTCTGGTTGGGTCTAGTAGAAGTTACCATGAAGTAAACATCCTGGGTCTTCACAACATAAAACTTGATGCTTCGTAGCTCTATAGCTGTGAGTGGCTGAGGGAAAATGGACCTGGAATTACTAAAGAACAGGTAAGTGTTGCTTAACACTTGTGTTTATGAACTTGTTGAATGAGGCAACACAGGCCACATCTGACCCTGCCTGTAATCTCCTATAGGCTCACCTGGAAGTGTACAGGATCAAAAGGGACCTCAGTGGCCTCTCTGAAAAATCACACAGGCAGAACAGCCCAATGTTTCCTCTCCTGGGATTAGGGTCCTGCTGGGGTCAGATATGTGAGATAATGCAGCTGTCAGAGGTACACAGGAAGCTATTCCTGCAAAGGGATGGGTGAGAGGGATGTGGCATTCCCCTCATTGCAATCTTATGATTGCACTGCTATGGATTCAAACTTAGTAAATGCAAAAGTTAAAGTTCCCATAGCAACAGTTCTCTCTACCAGAATTCATGCCCTGTATACTTACCATACACACTTAGTGTCAAAGAGGAATATATTACATGACACATTTAATGAAGAAAAAAATAAAAAAAAGAAAATACTCCGGCTGTGGAATGCAGCCAAGTTAAAGATTGCAGACAAACCTTGATTTTTTGCACTGCCTGACCTTTTCAATTAGAACAGTAAAACTTTATGGTTACATTAACAAAGATTTGTACTTATTATCTGTTCAGTTCATCCCACAGATTGTACGGGCATTGTCCAAGCAGAAGAGATTTTTCTGTTCCATAGCTACAGTCTGTCTTCTACTAAGTCAGTGTGTCTTCTCATTTTCTGGTTGTAGTCTTGCAGGGACAAGAATTAACAAATACATTAAGAAAAGAAGATTGGTGAAAAAAACCAGCAACATAACGTCAGGTCAGTCAGCTGTCTGCTTTAGTCAGTTTTTTAGTTCCCTAATGTCTCCAAAATATAAGCAGAATTGGATGAAATAACACAGATTTTGTATCCCAGTTTTGATGGAGAAATGTGAGGGGTTTGCCCTTTTGTCATGCATACTGGAATGGCCTTAACAGCTCAACCCAAAAATCAGCTCCTCCAGCATTATTCTCTCAACAGTGATTGAAAAGAGGTGCCTTGAAAACACAAATAGGAGCAAGACAAAGATACAGTGAGACTTCCCAGAAGTTTTGCTTAGCCTCAAACAAGCTATGGCTCAGGATTTTTTTTCTCTTCCTATTCTTAACATATCAACTGATTAACTCATTTCATGCAAAATGCATCAGAAACAATAATGGTCTGAATTTAGCCCTGACAGAAGTGAGTATCATTCCACCCATTTCAATTGAACTACTTCAGGGACAAAATGGTGGTACTTGAACTAATTCTCTTCTGGCACCCATGCAAATACAAGCAGTTTCACCAAATCTGTGCAAAATGCAGATACGTAAAAGAAGAATCCTGGTGGATATTCCAGGCTTTCTATGAACTTGTGTCCTTGTTCACAGCTGCTCACCATCACCATAAATCAGATCAAACTGGCATTGCCTTGCACATTAACTCCACATTTCAGATGGTGTAACCTGTCACAACACTATTCATTTCAATTGGTGTGAACCTATTTGCTCTAACCTTAGCTTGAAGAAATTTGGCGGCAGTGCCTGTTATTACTGGAAGCATGAGAACGAGTTGAACAGCAGACAAGTATCAATTCCATAATTTTATTATGTTCACCATCATTATAAGAGTGAAAAAGCAGATTTTTTTTAACCATTCTGCCATTTCTGTGCTGCAGTCTCTTTAGAGTTTCATTGATTTTACTCTTTGAAATCACTACCTCCCCATACAGGAGATTTTTGAGGCAAATTATCCAAGGCGGGTATGTAGTACCTGCCTTTTACTCTTACAACACTCCTTCTACTACCCAGCCCCCCCAGGATGCTCAATTTGTATGAGGGTACAAGAGTGTCTATGTAAGTAACCTATACCAAAACACAAAGAGGTTTATTTACCTGTTCTTTACTCACAGCTCCACTGAAAGTAAGATACAGGGATTTCTTACTCAAGAGACCTGCTTCCATGCTGTTATGTATCCACTTGAAAGTAAAAATTACATGAAGATCTTAACCACCATGCCCCAAAACAGCTGTTGTGTAAGCAAAAATGTAATCCTTAGTATCATCAATATACTTTGTGAACAGATTCTAAGTGCAGACTTACGATCATTGTATGCAACAGTTATAGTGCAGTTTATTTGAAATATATGTTTTGAAACAACATCTCATTTAATGGGGCAATAACATCTCTAAAGGAGAAATTTTACAGTTATTTAATATCGGAGAATGAACACTGAGGTGCCTATACAAAGGTTGTCTTTGCCTGAAGGCTCTCATGGGTTGGTGTTTGACAGTGTCTGAAAAGGCACATTTTTTAATTAAAGCAGAGAAAAACATTTCTACTTGTGACCAGGTATGATGAGCTTTTGACACTCAATTATCACCATATCCCTACAGTGAAAAGTTATCTAGCTTTCTTGGGTTGCCAAATTTAGCCTAAATAGAGTTTTAACTTACAAGAGGGTACTAAAAATGTGTCAAGTGTGACAATTTAGGAAAATCAGGTTTCAATGATAAAAAGTTGTGCCTTGTTGTAGTACCATAATTCAGATAACTGGACCTGCAGATTGGCAGATCATTTCTTTTCTATCACCCTCAGCCAACAAATGTCTTTGCTGGTGGTAGGACAGTGTTAGCATTTAATTTTTTTGACAGATATATATGAGGACTATCTGCTAGCTCTTTCAAGTCTGAGGCATACGTGACCTATCCCCTGATGCTTGCCATTACCGCAACTTCTAACCTAAGAAGGAGGAGCTTCTTCCCATCTCTACAAGCCTCCTTGCCAACTCACAGTATCTCAGCAACACAACCCTTGGCAATGATCTACTGATCATAAAGGCCAATGCACCAAGCTGTTTAATCTGTACTCACATTAAATTGTTTTCCTGATCAAAGCAAACAGTTGAAAGCTACATTTGCAGCATAGCCTGGTTCCATCCCTATTTCTGCATCAAATCTAATTCAGAACAGCATGGGTCCCAGCAGAGGTGATGTGGAATTCAACTGGGCCTCACTCCTCCACTTTTTAAGAATGGCAAATTATCCATAGTCTTTGTTTAATTTCTTTTAGCCATGTATTAAACGACCTGAGAAGATCTCCCTTTTATTCCATGACATTTAATTTCTTTAAAACCCTTTGGTGATGTGATTCAAAAACTGGTTTGTGTTGAAAAGGACTTCAAAGATCACTTCGTTCCAACACCTCTGCCATGGGCAGGTACATCTACCACTAGGTCAGGTTGCTCAAGGCCCCATCTAAATCACTTTTGAAAACCCAAGTATACTATATACCTGGCAGCATGCCCTCAGCCTCATTCTCATTAATTCTTTCAAAAGATGCTAATGCATTTGTGAGGAATGTTTCCTCTCTGTGAAATGTATTAAATGATTTGTTTGCCAGTTCTGTTTTCTATCATCTGTACCGATTTGTCTGTTACAGAAATTAATTTTACTGGTCAGTAGTTTTTCAACTCTCCTTTTTAAGCCTTTTTTTTTTTTTTTTTTTTTTTTTTTTTTAATAGCAACACATTTGCCACTTTCCATTTCTCTGCTTTCAAGGGTGATTTCAGAAATTAGCAGTTTAGCAGTCTCATATTTTAGCTTCTTTAGGATGCTTGACTGAATGCTACCTGGTCCTTGAGATTTGCTACTGTTCCTTTTGTCGAATTGCTCTGAAAATCTCTTCTGTTGACAGCTTGATTTCAGAGTGCTGTTCAGGCTTGTCCCTGTAAAGAACAATTCAGGTGTTGAAACCTCCATGACCTCTTCTGAAGAGAACATAGATGCAAATCATTCATTTAGATTTCTCACCACGGCTCTAGCTTCTTGGAGTATCCCATTTGCACCTTAATCAACTCTCAGCTCATTGACTTTCCAACAGGTTTCCTGTTTCTGAGAAAGTTTTATTAGTAACTGTTATGCCTGTAGGAAGATGTTCTTCAAAATCTTTTTTTACCATGACTCATTAGAGTTCTCTGTTCAACAGGATGAGTTTAACTTGTCTTTTATTTTCCCCTTTTGCACAGGATTTCATCATTCAAATGGATGAGTATATTGCTTCTAATAGTCTTCTCTATTCTGCTGTTTAAACATGCTGGCATTTTTCAAAATCTTTGTAGGGCTTTGGGTTTTTTTAAAATACATGTAATATATGTACTCAGAATCTAATAAAGAATACTCCCCTAAAGCATTAATTCTTTTGCCCAGTCCTTTTAACTATTTCTCTTCACTTTCATATAGCTTCCCATTTTTATAACTTAAGTGTGATAACCATTAACATTTTCCATGTTTTTAGTATTGCTCAGATGATATAAGTACTTACATTTTGACCTGGCACTTATGCACTGCTTCCAGGAGAATATATTTTTTTGTCTTTTGGGGGGTTTTTAATTAGTTGCTCCAAGAACCAGCTATTTGTTGATTCCAGAATTTGTAACTCACACTGCAGAGACCTTACAGCAACTGGAGTTGAACTAATATTTGAAATTTGCTGTGTAGTGTCCTTGGAAATAAAATCCTATGCTTCTGGAAATCGGAAGTCACCTACGAATATGAAAAAAAAAGAAAAAGTCACAAGGATAGGGTGTTACCTAATATCTGGACAACTGATAGCCCTCCTATTGTTAATCATCTGCAATTAACTGTGATGGCAATAAACAAAGCATACCAAATCTTGAAGGTAGGTAAGGCACTCTTGATAAGTCCATGTATTGACTTAATTCCCTTGTTTATCTCCTAGGTCCAGAAAGGTCCGTGAGGTTCATTATGAGCTCTGCAGTAGCAACAGTCTGTTGAACTGGACAAATTTCAACTGGCCCAGCCCATCTCCTTTTGTTTTGGGATAGTGTCTGCAAAACTGTGCCCTGCCAGGAGGAAGGAGGTGTCCTGTCACTGTTTCTGTCTGGTCCTTGCAGGACAGGAGCTACATGGCCTCTCCTCCCCACCATGTGGCTGGTGGTATGTCCCCCAAGCTGGGCAGAGAGCACCCCCTTGTCCTGCTCTTGATGCCAGACCTGGGCTGGCAGGCTGTGCTTTGGATGCATCTCCAGATTTTTCAGTGCAAAAAATTCAGATGCAAATAAATTTGTACAAATGTGTACAAATGTGCTCACCTTGAAGCTCCACAGTCAGACCAGCTATCCAGCCTGTAGGACTCATGTCAACAGCAGTTAGGGGAGGAAATTTTCACAAAGCACTCAGGACCGATTCTGCTTGTGTTGTCTTCACAGGCTGCTTTGAACTCTGAAAGTGTCATTTTAGCAATATTCCCATTGACAGGACTACTGTGGTGTTAGCACAGTTCCCTCGAGGCCCTTCAAGGTGCCCTGAAACGACTTGGTCTGACATGCTTTTCTGTAGCTCTGGTTGCCTCAAAGAAAATGGCTGAATTTCCCAGAGCTGAGAGACATGATTTCATATTTTAAGGCCAGAAAAAAACAGCACATTCATCTGTCACTCTCAAACACCATCCTTCTAGCATGAGGCACAGAGATGACCTGAGCATTGAAGCTTAGTAAGTTAGGCTTCTTGAGCTTTTTCTATTTCATATGGCCTTATCAATATGTTTGTGGCTTGAGGTGACAAAAGGGGTAATACTGATTCTTGTATTCATGAATATTCATGATATAAGAGCATTTAAGCAGTTAGAGTATTGTCTAAAAGAAAATTTAGATTCCCTTTGCAAGCACCACTATGGTGAGAGAAATTCTACTTTTTCTCTGAAATAATTTGCCTTAGAAACATTCTCCCTGTATTATTTCCAGCTATCAGGACTAGTCAGCAGGAATAACCTAAATTCCGATATGGGGCAATTGTAGTAAATGGAGAAATAAGCATAAATTGTATCACTAGTGAGCCCCATAAAGGATTGCTGTGATAAGGGCAGATGGGCTGAATCATTTATTTCACCGTATCTTCTACGGGAAATAAAATAAAACAAAGAAATAACAAATATTACATATATATATATATGTATGTGTATATATATATATATATATATATATATATATATCAAGATATTTGTATGCCTTGCCCCTTTGTTCTCATCTCTCACCAGCCAAGTGTAGCACTTGAGCACTTGAGTTCACATTTTTTCATCCACTGGAATATACGTTTGAATGTATCTATGCCACACAACTTTAGATTCCATTCCATTCCTAATGTTCAGCTGCACACCCCAGAGCATAGGTGAGGCTGCTATTCCTGTACTTGTGCTTCTGCCTCTGTTTCTGCTCCTTCTGTTGACAAAGAAATTAAATTTGCCAGCAGCCTCCACCACACAAGCTTTGCAAATCTTTCATGAGCATTTTTAAATGGGAGGGTTGGTGCATCCCTGTTTCAGTGGGCGTGTTCCCAAAGGTAAGAGTCGTGATTTCAGCAGGAAGAGACATATTTGCATTGGTACTGAGCAAACCAGTTTGGGTAGTAGCAGCAGCACAGTGTGGTGCTGGGAGTTCAAGATAAGTTGGATAGATCTGCCTACAAACGATGAGTACATGCTGAGGCAGCTGTTACACACTAAGGCATATAATGCAGAGCATCCTTCTAGTGGTAGCCAGGCTACTCGTAATGACATCTTTGATTGTAGGGGGTTCCTGCTGCTAGCCACATCAGTGCATTGAGGCTGTCATGTGCTGCTCTGGGACATGAAACAAAAGTAAATAAACATTTACCAGTCATCTGAAATAGGTGGTAATGGCCACTAATGATGTAAGTCAAATAAAATAACTGGTGTTTGAGTAACCAACCTTTAATTTCTATAACTCAGAGAGCATCCACTTGCTGCAGCATTCAGACATCAGCTGCTGTCACATGGCCTACTTGCTTTTTTATATAGAAATTCCTCTTTCTGTCTACCAAAGCCAGGAGTCCAGAACTTTTAAAAAAAGTTTATTATCATCTTCTCTAAATGTCAACCTTATGATTCAAGGCTGGTGCGTGGGTGCTTTTGAGGAGTTTCCCTTTTCAGATTTTCCCAGATGTCTGCATCTGAGAGAAGAGGCTTTTTAAAAGAACAAGTTTCCCCATCATTATAATACAAAATGATGTAATTACATAAAAGCATCTATAAGCTGCTTCATGGAATTTGTGGAAATAATATAGCTAAGGAACTATGACCATCAGCAACTAAAACTCTGCAGATATTTTGCAAACCTGAATTTCCCGCTGAGTAACAATTTACATCAACAAACTAATTCTATTTCTGGGTTGTTAACAAGCTTATCTGTTACTTTATGCATTCATTTAAAACGTACTAAACAGAAATGTGTTCCTGAATAAATGCTAATCTCACTTTTGGGGGTAAACTGTCACTCAATCATATTTATTATAAAAACACCAAGGAAACTCCCACATTGTTTATGGAATTGAAACCACAACACTAGATTGACTATAGCTAGGACAGGGACAGCCATAACTAAGAGTGTTTTAAGATCTCTGTCACCTGCACCAGTGTAAACACTTTAGACACTATTGATATCCATTCATGATTATATTAACTGCTCTCAGTTTAACATAATTCATCACAACCTGTTATATGTCATTAATTTTGAGTCATATTAACAAGACAGTGAAAGGTATAGAGGAATTATCAAAACTAGCCCACACCTGAATTTCATGATTTTATTTTGGTTGGAAGGCTTCTTTTTGAGCTGACTACCATTGCCTAAATATCCCCACCAATCCTTAACAAAGTATCCAGAAGCTAGATACATATTTCTTGGAAGCTGACAGGAAAACTGTTTTTCAGGTGAAAATATAAGATGAGACTTAAAAGATCTTCAGCTCTGAGGTGCCTTCTAGACCCTCTGGAGGTTTTATCAAACCATGTCATCCATCCACACTTCACTGCCTTGCAATCTCTCTGCTTTGGTTTTGGCTTGGGTTCTCAGATTTTTACAGCTTTACAGTTTTACAGGCTCATGGACATCCACAGGTGGTTGTTTGTGAAGGAGTAACAAATGATGGGTGAGGGAAAGCAAGCTTACTACTGCCATGCTGCTGTAGAGAAAGAGGGGATATTTTCAAAGGGGCATAAATAATGCAAGCTTAAAAGTCAATGCTTTTAACTTTCAGTTCTACCAGGCAAGATGTCTTTGAGTAGGTTGAGAGCATTGCACTGGTATTGGTGTAATGCTGAGGTCAGTCACTCCATCCCCCAGGTAGAGCTCCCCCATACTGACCTTCCTTATCACTCTATTTCTGTCCATACATTATAAACAGTTACTCAAGGAGTAGCACAGCTTATCCTCCATGTTTTCTAGCTTTCCTAGTTTCTGGTATTCACAGTAAATGCTGTTGAGCTTCTGTCAAGGTCAGGAGCCCAATGAGGACTGTAAAATACAAAGGATGGAGAGATACCAAAAATCTTCAGGCTTGTCTGCTTTGATGCTTTCTGTGGCTCACACACACTTCCACATTTCAAGAGCATAAGCATCTTAAAGGTGAGAGAAAACATTTTTAGGGAAAAAAAGGATATAAGTCTTCTTTTAGCTCACTATATGAATACAAATTTCATCCTCATGCACATAAACAGTAGAAAAGACTTCATGTTAAAAGCTAGTTTAACAACTGGAAGAATGCTCCTTCAAAGACTAAGCTATTAAAAGGAGATACATGACCTTAAAACTTAGACAATTTAAAGAAAGTATCTTTCCACTTAATGAACAACTGGTCGTATTCAAAGAAATATAGTCATTTTTCTTGCAGATGGATTTATAACTACTACTATTTTCATGCTAGCAGTATCTTTGAGCAAATGAGATAGTCTTTATGATGCACCATGGTTTTCTATACACATTTCATTCTTGTTTTTCCTTGAAAATAAGAAGAAAAAACAGCAAATATGAAGAAAAAATGGAGTACTCTAATAGTGTATTTACGTGAAATCTAGCAATAATATGTCAGAAGCTTTACCAAACCAAACCAAACCAAAACAACAACCTTAAAATGTAAACCTCTACTCAGCAAAGACAAAAGACAGTGACTGAATGTCATAAACAGAATGCAGAACACTGAATTTGCATGCAATCATTCACTGGCATGCTTACATCTTTTCTGGACAAATGCAATGTTCTCAAATACCATAAAAAATGAAAATATAATGGCCTCAGGACATAAAATAAACCCCAGTGTAATATAAAATATATTCCAATTACTGCAATTAATTGCAAAGTAGAATAAATTACTATACAAATAATTTATGTTCTTTAAATATCATTTAAAAAGCCATTAACAAGCCAACAGGAAACTGAGAACTTGACAATTTTATGGCACTAAACAGGACTGTGATGGTGTGATTCTGACTTCATTTAAGAAAATGACAGACCTTCCATTAGCTTTAGTTTGTGAGAACTGAAGTATCAATAATTTTTCATTAAAAAAATAGATCTGTTTTTCTTCTGCAATGCAAAGGATATAAAAAACTCACAGAAGTCTGGATATACTGATATTTGGGCTGTTTTAAGTATGCCTTACATAATTCCAGAAATTAACAAAATAATTTGTTATAGTCAGGCTTCTACTGTTAAATGTCTTGCATGGCAGAATACCCTTATGCTCATTTGAAGTTTAATTCTTATTTTTTCCTCTGATCAAGAAAGTGTCTTCAAAAGCTTATGGTCTTATTGGAGGTTTGAACCTTAAAAGCTAGCAAAGAAAAAGATAACTTAGGAGAAGCCATTTTTTATTGCTAATTTATCAAATCTGGTCTTTACAAAGAAGAAAAGGTAATCTCAAGACAAGGGTAGTTGACATTTCTCGGGTCTGTATAATTTTTTGCAGTAATGTAACAGTTTTGACAATATTGTTCACAACAGAAATTTCATTTATGATGACAGCAACACCCAAGTGAAGGAAGAGGAGGGTAATCAGTGTCTGAACCATTGGTGGTTGGCAGGAGGATAGTGGGGGGGCAACCTTCGGCACTTCAGTGGCAGGGTAGGAAAGGCCAACATCTTCCTGGTGCCATGGTGGGGAGGACCCAACAATTCCATTCCCTCTGGAGCACACAGCCACAAAGAACTTGGGAAAGCAGATAGGAGAGCATTTCTGTTCCGAGCAAAAGGCAGGGACAAGTTGCAGCTCTTCAAATCAAGGAGTGCCATCTCTTGTCTGAGACCTTCCTCCCATTCACCATGAGCTGGCATCTCGGAATGAGAGCTAAGAAGGATCTGCCAGAGGATAGCCAGCAAGTAGGAGGGGAGGAGGAGATGGTATTTTGGGGCAAGGAGGGGAAGGAGGGAAGGGGATGTGTCATGAATGAAGTCATGAATTACTGTTGCTGCCTGAACTGAGTTTAATTTAGCTGTTTTTGAGTAACTGCTAGGCAGTGCTCTCTGCTTGCACATGTCAAACACATGGCCCCTTCCCAACAAGGGCCCTGGGCAGAGGTTTATGAGACAGTCAGAGCAAGCTAGTGTTGAGGCACTGTGGTATGCCAACAGATGGGCTGGGATGAACATCTTATGTTGGAGATTGCTCCCCAGAGGCTATTTCTGGCCTCTCTAGGCCTTTTGTATTGCTGGAGGCAAACAGATAGTACAACATAATACAGCATTAGGTCTGAACGAGGAAGATGTTTCTAAAATTTGTGAAGCAAGTGCAAGTCAGCTATTTCAGTACTGGAATGATAATTGTCTTGCAATTTGAGTAATTACTATGTGTGGCAATATACGTGCTCTGTGACAGCATTTTCTAATGCATCCATTAGTGTGCAGCTATGTCGTACAGCAGCAAAGCTTCACTTTTTCCACAAACTTCCTAAAGCTCGAAAATATATTAAAGCCTATCCTTCAGTTCCTTGCTGAGTCGGGGAGAGATTATTTACAGTCTTAACTCAGCTTCACCAAAGTACATCTTTATTCCTCAGAGAAAAATATCATGGCTGCCTGCTGCTTTTATGCATTGAATTCCCTATATGCAGAAAGACTTCAATGCACAACCTTCCTTCTTTGCTAAAATGATAATAAAATAAAGAGTAACTGTGTTAAGTGATAACGAGGAAAAATATAGTTCCAGATGCTCAGAGATATTTAGGCCCCAAATTCTCACTGAAACTGTCTAGCTGAAGCCACCACTCCTTTACTTAGACATTTTGTGCATGGCCTTTGGTTATGTCAATTTATCACCATTTGGAGAAATCCTTACCCATTCTTATCTGTTCATTATGATCACCTAAGCCAGTCAGACTCAACTGACTTGACTGAAAAGTTTGTAAATATTTAAGTGCTCACAGTTCTGAGTTCTTAAATGTTTTCCCTGTGTGAGACACCTGCTTGTTAGCAGAGCCAAGCTCTGTGCTTCCTCTGTCTCCCACCCCAGCTGGGAAATAGGGCTTCTTGTATGAGAAGAATGCACATTTTAGTTGATGTTTTCACTCCAGGGTCGAGAGTAAATCCCAGAGACGAGCCAGACAGAATGATAACATGCAGCTGAGGGCAGTGGTCCCTCTGACCAGGGGTCCAGAAACAGGCATTTAAGGCCATGGGTCCAGAGGGACTTTTCTGCTCATGGTGCATTAATGGGACTCACAGGCTGGCTGAACACCACTGCACTCTGCAGTGGTTATGCAGCTAGTTACAGGCTGGAAGACAGTTTTTGGCATTTATTGGTGCCCTGTGACACCTAAATTATCATAAGGTCAGAGAATTCATTGAACCCAAGCAGTACTTAAGCACTGTTAGACTCATTTGTGGCTATTCAGACCAATCAAGTTTTTCAGAGGGAGACTATTTGATTCAGGTAAAACATTAATGCAAAGAGCACAAAAAGAAATCTGGGCTGTTTTAATAAGCTGTCTTGCTGCTGTAGCAGGGATGGGCAGGAGATTATTTCGAACAAGCATCGTGCTGTGCCAACTAAAGGAGTCTCTGGGATGGTGATAGGAGATAATCAAGGAGACACCCCTGATACATTTTTTCCTGATGGTTTTCCTCTCTTTCCACCTACTGTGCGTATCTTACTGATCTCAGAACACTTAGATTCAACACCCACCTCTTTCATGTTCAGTATCTCGGGGGAAAAATTATGCCAAGCTGTTATTAACCTCACCTGCCCACTCTAAGATGTCCATTGCTTCTTTTGCCACCCCAGTAGCAGTGGGAAGTCCACAGGCAAATAACACACTGGCCTGACGTAGACCAAAGAAACATAAATCAGCTCCTTCTGAGAGGAGATGTTGAAGCCCAGGATCCTCCCTAAGTGATAAAAGAAGTGACCCAGTCCCTGGGAGACATCCAGAATTCCCCTTTCTGCCTTGTTACAGAGCAGGGGGGACAAGGAGGAGGAGAAGGGGAAAGAGGAGGAGGAGATGGGAGGGACTCCAAGTGAGCAAGAAGTGGAGATTGAGATCCCTTTCCTCTGAATCAAGGGATAGCAGCTGTCAGTGTGAAGGTGGAGATATATAAGTGACAGGCTGGATTCCTTTTCTTCCCAGAGCAACAGCAGCTGAGTCAAAACAAGCACAGACAGAAACACAAAGCCCTCAGCCAACCCCCCATCCCACCCCCCCTTGCTCTACACACTCACTTACATATATACACACATCATAACTCATGCTACATCAAAGCAGTGATTACCACAGCTCTCTGGCTGTCTATTTCTGCTTATTTATGGTGCATTACACATTTTAATGCTATTCTCATACAGCAGCTCAGCTGCCACTGTTATGTATTTGGGTGTGGAAAAAAAAACCTCTAAACAACAAATGGCTGTAACATACAATATGTTGTCCCTTGGGAACAAAGGACAAATGGATGTTCATAACCTTCCAGGGAGTCATATTTCAGAGTTATTAATAGCATGATCCCCCCTTCCCATCTCAATCTTGTTGTTCTCCGTGGTACACTTGAGCAGGGGGTGGGAAGGGTGACATGGGCTTGGGGGTGAAGGGTCAGATCTGCTCCTATAGCGACCTTTTAAGATGGGCTGGCTTCAGAGGAGTTCTTACATCATCATCATCTCTCTCTGTGTCTAGCTCTGGGTGGCTTCAAGGCAGGAGATGGAAAGAAGAGGGTAAATGTTTGACATTAGCCTGAGGAGAACTACCAAACTTGTGTCTCGTTTGAAGACAGATTTGAGTTAGTAGTAAAAGATTAGCTGCTAAAAACGCTGCCCACTGTGAGCTCACAGCTCATTCCCTCTTCTCCTCAAGGTAAGGGAGGTCCAAGGTCCAAGGTAAGGACAGGGGGACTTGACTTTATTAATTTATTTAAGGAAGTGTCAGTCAGCTCAGGCCAAGTTGAGCATACAAAATTTATTTCTCCTTGCCATCAACCTTACCGTCCTTTCCCCTTGAAGCCTGACTTCTCATTACCATTACTCTCATAGCAAAATGCAAGTCATTTTGTTTATGCTATCAGAAAAAATATATAATCTCTTTAAGTGCATCGACAATAATATTGAACAGACAGCCAAAAGAGAAGCCACTGTGCCCACAATCCCCAGTGTGAGTGACACACAGACGGGGTGTGCACCTCCTGCTGTACCCTGGTGTATAGCAGTGACACTTCTAAAAGTCCCTTTTCACAAACTTTAGCCAGCCAGCCAGCCAGCCTTGTAAGTGTGCTGTGGGCATCATGCTGCAAGCAGAGCTTCTGCTGTGCCCATGCAATAGCACCCATGAAACTTGCTGAAAATATATCCAGAGTCCCAGGGTCCTTGCTAAATAGGGCAGGTGAAATGCAGCTGTCCCCTGAGTGCCATGCCAGGCTACCTTGGCCCTGAACTAGATGAAAGAAAGAAACACTCTGCTCACAGGCATTTTTGCAGTGGGAACCTCAGCTCAGAACAAAGAAGCTGGCAGGTTTTGGGAGACCTCTGTACAGTGAATGGAGACAGAAACAACACAAGTATCAAATTGTGGTTGGTGAGAGCAAGCTTCAGCCATTGTTGCCTGGAGTCCCATATGAACCAGAAAACCAAGGGTGAAGGGCTCCCATGAATTATCACAAACTTCCTAGATCACCCAGTCCCCTTTCACACTATGGTTGTAGAAGCTATTGCAACATGAAAGGGTAGCACGAACTGGCTAAGTCTTGCATCACTACACATAAATATGTATATGTATACATACACACATATGTATATATATATACACACAATGGCAAGAACAGACTCTAAGCCAATGTTGACCTCATGCACAGATAAAAAAGGAAGCTCTACTCATACTGGTGAGATTGCACTGGATTTACAGAGTAAGGAGTGAGAGCTAAAGCATCTGAATGGTATAATCTACACAGAGTTAGGTTTTCTACCTACATGTCCCCTGCTCTATCCAGGCAGGGGCCTCACCAAGCCCCTGTCCATCCCCTCCAAGATTTGAAGGGCTTGCCAAAGGAAAGAAGGAGGAAAAGGCTCACATGAAAGGTAGTTTTGGGCAACAGCACTATGCAGGGAAACTACAGGAGAGCTCAAATGTCAGGGAGCATGAAGGCAAAGTTATGGGGACTGGGGAGTGGGGTACTGATCAACAAACTCTGCCAACTTGTCCTCAAGGGGGACTCTGGTTCAGGGTCTGAGCAAGATTTTGACTGGTCCCTGGCAGGTCTCGGTTCACGGGCCGGCTAATCCCAGACGGCATGTGCTACTTGAGGTGGGATGGTAACACAATCCACACAGACAGATTTTGTAGGGAGAAAGAAATGCTCCTGCTATGGGGCAACATTCATAACAGAGGTATTTTTAGCCTCCAAGCTCAGTGCACACAAGCAGCAGCCATAGAGATGAAGGGGATGCTGCAGGAGTTTCAGGGAAGGGTGACCAGGTCTGTAACAGGGATTTAGCAACAGCAACAGCAATTTTAGCAACAAAATTTGTCATAGGGCTGTGCTTAGGTCAGAGAAGATAACAGCTCAAAAGAGGTCCTCTTGGCTCAGAAATTTAGTTGCAGATGGCTGGTTTCAGGGCTGACCATCAGCCTAATTTTTTTACTACCTGCTTTACTAACTGTGGCTATAGTGCTTAGACCACTAAAAAATATGGGATTGGCTATGTTGTTGCTGTGGTTTTGCATCTGGCTTATTCCACCTTACCAGAGAAATTAGAAGCATCTTAGGTAGCTCTTCCATCATTGAAGGATTTGCTGTTGCTGCAAATCAAATTTAAAAATGTTTACTTTGTCCAATCATTTGTTCAGCTTAAAGATGTTTTTTATTATTTTTGTCCTCTGTTGACAAAGCAGGGAAATATCATTCTGATATTTTGTGCTTCTTGAAAGGGTAATTCAGACTAAACTGTTCAACCCAAAACAAAATGTACATTTCATTTTCCAGGTGCTTAGTTCTCTTGTTGAACTTTATTTCCTTTTAGTTTAGGTTACTTTTAAAATGGAAAATGCCATTTTGACACAAAAGGTCAGAAAGTTTCATTTGGAAAATGTTGAAACAAAACATTTTTATGTACTTTTTGGAAGACTGCTGAAGCAAGTTTCAAATTTTTAAGGTTTTCCCTTGTCCTTACTTTTTTTTTGCAGAAACTCCATTTCAGGAGAATTATGTCTCCTAAGAAAGTTTCTAATCCTAAATAGATTGTAAAATAAACTGAAAGAAAAAGAACAAAATTAAAACATCATCCCAATTTCACCCAGATAAATTGTGGTCTTTCTTGCCACACAAATAAACTCCCTAAAAGCAAAGAATAGGGACTACATGTCCTCAACAGACACTTCTCTTTTTTCTGAGAGATCTCAAGAAAAAAGCAGAGAACATACAAGAGCTGAACTTGTGAAAATGGCCATATTGCTTTGCAGGGTGATCCTGAAATCAGCAGAAAAGTGCTGCATCTGGAAATATTTCTGTCCTTTATCCCCATGACCGATTACATGGACTTTGCAAACTGCCAATAGCTGGGTTGGCAGTGACACTCCTGTCACAAAGAAGGTGTTTCCATTTTTGCAGAGATTTGTTTGCTTTGTCAAGATCCTGCAGCATGATACTAGCAATCTCTCAAATCCAGACTTGCAGTGCTTTACCATAAGCAGTGAAGTAATATTGGAGTCTTGACTATCCATATTTCCAACTCTATTCATAAAATGTATTACTGTTTACATCAGGGAAAAAAAAATTAAAAAGTGTATTAAAAAAAAAAAAAAGTGTATCCTGTAACCAAGGCCTTTCAGTGGCTCTGGTGAGGAAAATTTAGGATCAGAAATTATGCCTGGTTTTCTGCTATTGGGTTCTTTGTCTCCCCCTTCTCTGTCCTTGCCTGACACACACACTAGCAGTGATTAAATCAATGGAAATTAATCATATCCAGTGAAAGAAAAATTGGCCTGTAGTTTGCCTTTTCTATGTGGTGGAATAATACAATCTACTTCAGAAATCATTTCTGATTGCTCTTGTCACATACTATTGACCAAATTAACCAGTTACATGCAGGAAAATCCAGAACCATTCCTTTGACTTCACCTTTCAGCTGTGAAGGTGCATGAGATGAATTCCATGTGTGTATTACAGACAAAACCAGGGAAAAGTCAAAACTATTTCATTTCAGAAGACACAAATTTCTTGCTGACCTGAAAACTTGACTAGGGACCTGTGTTTTTCCACAACTCAGGAAATTTCATTGCTTCAGAGAGTGAAAAGAGCAAACCCAGAACAGCAGTAAACCACTGACAAATTCTTCTCCAGTGCAAAAAAGTGCACCAATCCAAAAGAATCTCCCTACCCCCCCTTGTTCCATTAAATGTGCTTTCTTTCATTTCAATAAATTCTTCTGGAGTGACTGAAAACCTGCCCTGGTTTGGCCAGGTTCCATCGCCACTGGGGACCATTGGGATAGTGCCAGGGGGTGGTGGAGGATGAGAGGCGGGCAGTCCTTCCCTCTGCCCTGTGGGGCCGGGTGTTCCTACAGCAAAATAAATGCCGAGAACAGTCCAAGAAGCCAATCGTTTTTGTCATTAATGAACACACCTCTTGGCTGATTACTGCTCCCTGGCCTCATGCAGGGCAGGTAGATCATGCCAGTAAGAAGCAGTAGTTTTGGTGAAGGGGGGGAGTCCCTGCACCCTTTCTCTTCAGTTCTGTGAAGGGTGCTATGGGGTGCCCAGTCAGATCCCCTAGTCACTCCCAGGGATGCAAAAAGCATCCAAAATTGGCCAAAAGGTGAATGCATTCTTCCTGAGGCTGTGCCTGCATGGCAGTGGGCATGGGCTTTGCATTTACTCCCAGAGCCTTGAAGCATGCCTGCAGCAGTCACTTAAGCCATGAGTGTCATCACGACACAATTAATTAGTGAATTAATTATGGGGCAGTGCTGCTAGCTACCTGTCTGCATTGAGGAGGGGTTGCTGGCAGCTCAGAGAGCTCCTGAAGGGCTGAACTCCTTAGCACCCTGCTCTGGACTGTGTCTCTTTGGAGCCAGCGTACAGCTCTCATCCTCACAGCTGTCCCAGCTGCAGCGATGTCTTTGTCCTGCAGCCTGGCTGACTTCTCTAGGATTCATTTATCAAGAGAAAGAGGAGAAAAAAAAAAAAAAAACACAACAGATTTTTTTTTTTAAAGAAAGATCCCAAGAGCAAATGAAAAAGCTGATAACAAAGAGAGCAGGTTCCACTGGGATCTAAAAAGTTGATGTAAGTCAGACATTAAACCCTTTATCTAATAAAATTAATAAATTTTTTATTAAATATTAATGAACAAGGCTGGAGCCCATTTTCTCCCTGGTGAATTCTAAGCAAAATTAAATATGTCATTCTTCTCCCTCTAAAGTGTGATTGGTAGGGGTTAATTTTAAGGTTGATTTTTGCCACTTGACATGTGGATTTCAGAAGATTTGCATAGTATAATCACAACTGGCATTTCACCATGGTGACAGGTTCCTCTTAGAGGCTGCCCACAGAAATGTTCTTTTCCTTTTCTCAGAGAGATAGAGGAGGAGCACATCCTCTGGCTACAGAACATCAGTGCTCAGACTAACAAGGCACAGTCATGCTCTGCTGTCAGTCTGCAGAGTGATCTTCAACAAGTCATTTAATTTTGAAAAATTTGCATAGAACTATTGCCTGCATGTGAGCTTCTTCTCAAAATCAGGTGTGCATGTGGAGTGATAGGTTATTTTTTCCATAGGGTGCAAGAGCTCTCAATCTCCAGGTGTAGGAAATCAGGCAAGGATGCAAGAGACCAGCATGGCTGCGTTGAGACCTACTGATCAAACTAAAAGGCAAGATGGACCTACACAGGAAGAAGAAGAGGGGACAGGTATCCTAGTAAGAATATAGGGACGTTGCTCTCTTGTGTAGGGATGAGGTCAGGAAGGCCAAGACACAGCTAGAACTGAACTGGATAGCCAGCTGTGATGAGGAAGCCTGGTCCTTCAGAGAGGAGGTAGAGGATGGATAACACTCTCATCTTCTCGGATCAGTCCCAAGGAAGAACCCAAGGGCTCCTCTCCAACAAGGAGCCTGAGGTTTCCCCAGCCTTTGTGAAAACCCATTGGGCTCCTTGGCTGGAAGTCTCTTGAGGAAGACACTGCATGATTTCATTTTCAAGGGGCTTAAATATTCTGCCTGCCTATGGCCTTTATCAGCCTCAGTTCTTTTTTAGCCCTGGTATCTAAAGTTATTGTTCACATACTGTAGCTAATCCCATTTGATGAGTTGCACAGCAAATAGAGCTTCTTCAGTTCTTATTATGCCAACTCTGGATGCTGGCTTTGCTCATGAGGAAAAAAGTATATGGATGGATGCTACATCCATCAGTAGGTAAATTAAAAATAAGATATGCTCAGAGACTACTCTGGATGTGGGTAGGCATTTAAGCATTGCTTTTGCTTTGGCTGGCAAAGCACGAACATCCCTAAGGTCAAGGAAATGCACACGGACAGGTCGTGATATTTTGAAGAGTGTCTTGACCCAAAACTGTGATTAAACAGAAAGGAAAAAGCATTTGAAAAATAAGTAAAGGTTCACTAATATATTCAGGGCCTTGGAGGGAGAAATCTGCTTTCACTTTTCCTGGCATTTTGCCTGTCAAATTATGAGCTTATTTGTGGTGCTAAATGCTTTGCTTGTGTCTCAGAAAAATGCAGGAACTGCTGGCTTTTTTTTTTTCCTGCGGAAGGGAGAAGTTGTTAATGATCCCAAAGGTTAAGAAATTGGCACCACTGGAAGCCAACACTCCTTTATTTCTTCATCATCTGGGCTCTGTGGGGGCTTTCAATGTACAGGATTCCCCACTTGTCTGCATGCCTTCTCCAGAGACCCCTCTGCATCTGTCCATGTGTGCACAAATAACCTATGTATAAAGCAGGGTTAGGCTTGCAGCCAGAGATACAGGAGAGACAGACTTGGACCAAAACTATAAGATGGTTCAGCTTTAGGCAGGAGTCCTAAACCAGGCTTCTTTGCTTCACTTTTTCTTCCTTTGAGCTAAACCGCATTTGGAATTGCACAAAACACTCAGAAGCTTCAGAGATTTTCAGCTCTGGCACAAACTATGTGTTCAGATGCCCATATTTCCTACATCGATATAGAGGTGGTATGTCTGGGGCCACTGCCCTCCCTGACCCATACCTCCTGGTATGTGAGCAACTAATCCCAGGGGGGTTGGCATAAGGGTGAGTGAAGGCTGCCCATAGTTTCCCTTACAGAGGACCTTGGATCTCTGGGTCTTTAATGTCATAGATTATAGAACATGCAATGAAGGCTTTTGGCTTCAGTAAGGACTGTGTGAAAACCAGACACAGGGAAAGGCTCCTTCCAACTCATCAGGACAGCCCTGATGCTCCTCAAATAGCAAAGAGACCCCTTCTACTGCACCCCTGTCACTTCTGTTTTGGTATGCACAAGGCCTCAGCCAGGTGAAAAGGGTCAGAAGAAACAAAGCTACTTCTCCCTTTCTGCTCTGCCTTTTATCTGCTGCTTCTTTTTATCACCATAAGTGTCTCTCTGACATGTGGATGTGTGGCAGTGACCCTGTGCAGGTGTTTTACCTCAGCCCTTCCACTCAAAATGGAGGATACCTTCTGGACCAGATCAGCCTCTTATCTCCAGTTTTCAGTGACTTTGTTAGAGGACAGGTGAGTGCATCAGCTTAGAAAATCCTATCTATTGAGAGCAGAAAGTATTGCCTGCTTAGGAGATTGCTTAGGCAATTAAGTGTAGTGAATTTTCCTCTACAGTGGTATCCAGAGAAATCAAGAATCAACTCTGCCTGACTTTCCATTCAACCTTCTCTCCAAGGAAGCACAGGAGGGGAAAAAAACGGAGGAAATTACAGTGAACTTCATCCTTGGAATCATAAGCCTTGCCCTTATCTTTCAGCTTGCCCCTTTCCTTTCCTATTTAGTTTAAAATATTCATTCTTTAAAATTAAAAAATAAAAAAGAAAAAAGGAATTTTAAAAGGAGATATGTAGCAAACTTGTTAAAAGTACAGACGAAATTTTACTGCTTGTTTTTGGAGCTGAATAAAGAAAATCAAAGTGTTCTGGCAGAGGAAGGAATGCATTTATTGAGATATCATGCTGTATCAGTGCACAAAGGCCTCTAATGAGAACATGTCCCAGAATGCTAAGTAATCCTGATCTACATGGGAAGTTGCATTTCCTGACACCTTCTGCAATCTGAAGACATGGCAACAAAGGATAGTGTCTTCTCTTTTATCAGGAAGGAAAGTAATGTGCTGAGAGATCAGGCCCTATATCCCAAAGCTGAGAGCTGAGCATCCTCAAATAATGTGTTCAGTGAGACTTATCCCTGTGCTGCAGAGCTGGATCCAAGAGCCCATCTCCTCAGGAACAGGTGAGCACCTAATTGGATGTTGTCTCATGCATCCACTTGCATGTATCCCCTATTCACTATATACCAGGACACAGTTTGCTATCTGAAAGCCCCTAGCATTCAGTTTGTGATGGAAAAATAATAATGGTGTTAATGTACTAAAATATTAATATAGTAAACTAACTGCTGTAATTTCTTCTTTGTGTGATTTGAGCTAACAGCATCTTTTCTTGAAGGTGGACTGATTTGAAAGGATCAAGAACAGCTCTGCAAAAGAGGGAGGAAGGGACATTTATATAACAATAAGTCTTTTCCCCCCTTAATTTTCTCACTTGGCTGCACAGTCTTCTCCTGTCTTTTGATGAGATCTCTTAATAAAAGCATTAAAAGAATGAGCATAGGCAGCTCCATTTCCAGTAATAGGATGGGTATGAGGCCAATGAGAAAACTTCATTTCATAAAACCTCCCTGCTGAAATCCACCCTACCTCAGCATTTATCAGCTTCTGTGCTTTATTGTCTAGTTAAAATGGAAATAGCTCAGCTTTGGCTCTTACTCATCAATCCATGTGGATGACAATGTCAACTGACACCAGTTTTCATAAGCTAAAAAAGCTGCCCTGGGGTAAGCAGCAGTGAGACCAATCAGATTTAGTGATTAATATTTCCTGCTTCAGAAAAGATAAAGACACACATGCAGTTGAAATTAGATTTCACTGGCAAAGATGACTTGAGATAACAGCTGAGCAAAAATCAGGTTTCTGAATGAAGAACCAGTGGCTCAGTTCTTAAGTGGCCTTTTCCAGTGCCAAACTGGTTGTGTAACAGACAGGCAAGAATTTAAAAAATTGAAAAAGGAGTTGCCTCTCATTGCCCTGCAACCAAATCTATTCCCTGAGCCATTAAAAAAGGGAGTCAGTCCTGCCCACGGTGCTCGCACAGTAATAATTTGTACCAATTCCAGCCAAAAAAATGTTCCTCTCTCCTTTCAGCTTGTGTTCTTTAGGATTCCTGCAGCATCCCCAGTGTGGCTTTGAGAAATATCCCACTGTCTTAGCCTGTTTTTTCACTCCTTTCACCCACCAGCAGCTTTCATTTTGCTTTGCTTGCCTAGCCACCTGGAGGAAATGCTTACAGTCTTTCAAACTGGGCTCACAGGGTTTGACTGTGAAGGTGTTACATCAGTGCTGAACCAGAATCATCAAAATAGAGTAAACCAGCTAATGAACAGGCAAACTCCATACTTTGGGCTCATGCTGGTGACTTTGGTATGCTAATACTGGGTATAAGAGAGACTTCCATTGGGTTTACTGTGTCTTCTGCAGTTTTATTTTAGTAGGCTTAGTCTCTAAAGATGTAAAAAGAGGAAAAGCCTTTTCCCCTGCTTCAACTCTATCTTGTAATAGGGATCCTAGCTGAGAACTGGCATAGGGATGAAACATCCCTTTATTCTCATAGGCAGCTCTCTTACAGCTTCCACAACACTTGCCTTTCTCCAGCCCTTGCATAAGGAAAAGAGTGAGGAGGAATGCTTTGGCCATAAGAGTCAGATGTGACTGCTGACTGTCCCCCAACATTTCTCATTTCACAGGGAAGTCTCTTAAGAGTAGCCAGATGTAGAAAAGCCTGAGTAACCACTGCAGTCTGGTGGAAAAAATGTGCCAGTCAAGTTTCAGTCTACTCTTACAGATCACCTGCTGAGCTTTCATGCTGTCCCCAGGACATAAATGAGTGAAAAGCTGTTGGATCATCTCAGGCAGGACTCTCATGGCAAGTCAAACCTACACTGTGTATATGGAGCATCCCTCACATCACTGCTTCCAGGGAAGAGGCTGTCAGGAGAAGCAACTGTCTGAGCAAGCTGTGTGCTATTAGCTATTTGTTCTTCACAGAGATGAAGAAGAAATGGATCTCAAGGTAGCCCCAAGCATTTCTAGTGCTGAAGGACACACCTACCAGGAGCAAACATGGTCAGGATATTGAAACTTTCTGAGACAGAACTTCCTAATGAAAAAAAAAGCCAAAGAGAGGCTTGGAAATCAAAAAGCTTTTGAAGGGGTAGTGAACAAAAGCAAACAAGACATAGCCCAGGTTCCAGAAGAGGAGAAAGAATCCCACTAAAGAATGAAAACTGAGGGACTGTGAGAAAGATCTGCCAGAACAGAAGAGAGACCAGATTTAGAAACAGAAAAAAAAAAAAAAAAAAAAAAAAAAAAAAAAAAAAAAAAAAGAGAGAGAGAAAGAAAGAAAGAAGTCACTAAAAGAAGAAGCACTAAGAGCCAAAAGGTACTCAGTAGAGCACTGAGATCAAACAGGTTGCTTTATGGAAGTTGAAAGCCCAAGTAAAATGTAAAAGTGGTGGAGAGACTCCATTCCAGGTAAGTCTGCAGCTCAGGTTTTGAGATTTCACAACACAAGGTATAAAATGTTTGACCAGGTTATCGAAGACAGGAAAAAAACCTCAATCACTGTACTTCTGCAGAAGAAATCCTGTTTATCAGTTTGAATTGCAGGAGCACTACTGTATTTTTTAACCCTTTCTGGTTTGGTTTTGTTTTTCCCTGGTATCCTATAGCACCCAAATTTGATGGTGATTTGTTGGTATCACATATTTTGGTGGATAGAGAGCCCAGTGGAGTGAGAGAATGAAATCACATTGCATCTAGTTGAAGAATACAGTTTCTTGGAGTATTTATGGTGCTCTGAGAAGGAGGGCATGATTAGAGAGGGATTACATCAGTGCCATAGTCTGGTAACCACAGCAGTAGTGGATCAAGGGTTGGACTTGATGATCTCAGAGGTCCTTTCCAACCCTGCTGATTCAATGATATATGTGGCACAAAAATATACAAATTTTAATTCCACATCACAGGTCAAATCTTTCAAAAGAGCTTGGTTTGAATTTGGGCATGGAAAAAAGCAGACAGATTTTACACATGCATCAAAACCTATCCCCAGAATGAGATGAAATGTTCATTTGGGGGCGATGGAGGTTTATGGTAAATTTTGAAGGTCTCTAAATTAAAAAGCCAGATTCCTTTACCCTCCATCATATGCTCTTGGTCCCTCTAATTTATACTCCCTTCCCTCAAAGAATTTGCAAATAAATGTATTTTATTTAAATGGGTTGTCAAAATACAACACAGTCAGCTCCAGCTCACGTGTTTCAGCTCAAGCACAGCAGCGATCCATGCTGAGAGAAAGTCACTCTACCAGTAGATCAGAGCTTTCAGTCAGGGCCAAGGGGATAGCTTTGATACTTTACAGTTTGTTCATGATTAATAAATGTCCTTTTTAAAATGGCTTTCCCACATCCCTGCTCTCCCTTCTGGCTGCTCCCTATGGGCTCTGCCATTCTGATGTCTGACTGCTCAAGCAGTTCATCTGGATTAGGGGAAGAGAGAGTATATGGAGGCAGGGGTGTGTGTGCATGTGTGATGTATGTGCCCCTGTGTGTGCATGCACACAACGTATAGCTTGTGAACCTCCCCCTTCTGAAAGAAAGAGGCTTTTCATTCTTGTCAAGACAAACCCACAGTGAAGTTCAGAAGTCATTGCTGTTAGACAGGAAAAGAGCCTGTTCAAATCTGTCACTCCATCAGAGCACGGTATTCCCCTCTGTTAGAGGTCACTTGGAGAGAAGATATGAAGGCAATTCAATACTTGAACTTATTCAAAAAGCCAAGCAACTTATTTACTATGCAGAGACCCCATAGTGACCTCATCCGCAACATATGCAGCTCCCACTGGCATCAGTTGGTGTCATGAGTACAGATCAAGAAAACAGTATTGCTGTGCTAGGGGAATATATCAAGTACATCTTGTGGATTAGTTTCACAAAACCTGTGTGCATCTTTCAATCATTTTTAATAAACATTAATAAAGTATTGAGTGGAACTTTGAAAGATGTTCTTTGATTTTCATCCAGGCGTTTCTAATGCAGTTTCTCCAAGCACAGCAAGCAAGGCACGTACACCAAAGACATGGAAGAGTTATTCAAGCTGTGCCATCCTTTACCTTGAACAAGAGTGTTCACAGAGATGCTCTGAAATAAATTCCACTCTGAGTGATCATCTGCTTAAAATTGAGGAATAAGCAATATTTTTTTTTCTTTTCCAAAACATTGGAGGCCAAAGGGTAATTTAGAATTTTTCTTGCACTGAGCTTGATTTCATTAGTTCTCAGGAGGACAACTAGTTCAGAAGGTAAAGATGAAAAATATTATTAACATCTTTCAAAGGCTCACCATGGTTATAAGCATTACAGGATCACTGTGTGAATCACTGTTTAGTGTCACCATTCATACACAGCTGTGTTACCACTGTGCAGAATTTTTCTGATCATCAACATCTAAATCTGGATAAAAAGGGAAGCCCAAACAAATTCGTTTACTTCCCTTACTATTCACACATATCCTTGTCACCGTCGTGACTGCAGTACAGGGACAGAGAAGAAGGAGAGCAAAAAATAAACACAACAAACTGAAAATATTAAAAGCTGAAGCTGTTTCACAGATAGAAAATAATCATAAGGTCTCGCTTGACTCTGGGGTTTCTAATGCGATTTTTTAAAAATTACATTCCCTGGTTCCCCTTAAACCAAGTTTATATTTCTAGTATAAAACAGCCAAACTGCCTTCCTGATATAAAAAGCTATTTTCTTTCTTCCCCCCCCTTCTCCCCCTCCCTCGTCAATCGACAGCAGTTGCCTCCGGTGCCTCAACAGTAGCTATGACTGTGTCTTAATGAAAAAAGATGTATAAAATATTACCATAACCTCAGAGGCATGAGTAAAGCCCTTATTAGAATTCGGGACCTACAGCTGGAAGGGGGGCTTGGGCCGGCAGATAAAGTTAACTATTGTTAGCTCACAAGTGGCTCAGACTTCCTGGCAACTGCAGTGAATTACTCAACCTTTTATGCAGGGTTTCAGAAACAGTTCACTGTTTCACAACAAAAAAGGCATTCAGACCAGGAAAGATGGTCTCCCAGGGCTCTAGATAGCTAGCTTTAAGACAGTGAATGGACACTGGAGCCTCCTAAGTGAATGACCACTGTGGGAAAGGGTGGTGATGTCAGCCTGAATGCATTTCCAATGGTTTTGTCCCACTTTTCATTGCTTTTGCACTCTCTCTCGCTCTTTCTCTGCCTCAAGCTGTCCCCTTCCTGTTCTTTTCAGGCCATTATTTTAAAAGTTTAGAGCTCGCATCCACACGGAGGCGAGGGCCCACTGTGGCATTGCTGCCATGGCAATTCTTCTCTGCACTTTTGTTAGCATATAAAAAATATTGGGAGTCATGGCAGGGTGGGGAGCTGAAAATAAGATGAAAAAGTGAGAGGTGGAGGGACAGGAGAAGAGGGAGTGTCAATGTCTTGTGGCTTGGACCTGGGGCTACTAGGTTTGGAGGGGGGGGGGAAGGAAAACTGGGGGCACAAGGAGGGGAACTGATGAAAGCTGCAGGGATTTGGGGTCCTTTGAAAAACAAATTTGTAATCCTTCACACTGCACATGTTTGAAAGGATCGGCACTTTTAAAGGCCTAGAGAAGAATCGGAATAATGTTCTTAGCTAAGCCCTTGGAAAGAACAGAGCTGTGCTTTGGAAAACATACCCAATTACATAAGTTTATCAAAAGCTTTCAAAGGCTCCTCTGTCCTCGACCAAAAGGGAAAAAAAATAGCAGAGGGGTGAAAGAGGGAGAGGGCTCCTAAGTGCATTTACTCTCTGTAGCAGGCAAACAGCAGCTAAGCTGGCATATTCCAATCCAGCCTGGCCCACGATCCCAGGCCTCCCATGTTAGCAACATGTAGGCTTCCAGCAGCCGTCCCTGGAAAGAAAACCATCTGGATGTGTAAATAACAAGGGAATATGGAGTGAGGCACTCTCTATCCACTCACTCCCTGTAAATAAAATCATGACTCCCCTGGCTGACAAGCCCACCTGGTTTGCTTCCTGCTTTCTGTGAAATACTTGCTATTCATACAGATAAATGTATGCAGGCTTGGCTAAGCCTGTCCTGAGGCAAAATTATAGGATAACAGCATGGTGCAGAGAGTGAGCATTACAGCTTAGCCCACACTAAGTTCCCAGTGTGCTGGGAGTTTTTAACGCTAATGTGTCTAAGAATGCAGATCTACGTGCTGCACGCACAAGTGTGTCTTAGCATCTTAGCAGCAATTCCCTCGTGGAGGCTTTCCTACTCGCTGCCTCAGCTGCAACCCTCTTTCATTATAACTATCACTACGGGTAAAATAAATAAATAAAAATTGAAAAAAAAAAAAAAAAGTAACTTTTGTTGTTTTGCTGCTGGATAATTAAGACAAATTCACAATACTGCTTCAAAAATACCAGCAGAGACCAAGACAGACTTTTTGTGCTGTAAAATAGGTGAGGAGAGACTGCTGACTTCACCTAAACTGTCTTTGTATTGGTGCATTCTGTAACCCTGTAAACAAGCACAGAGTTACAGAATGGTAGAGGCTAGAGGGGACCTCTGAAGATCATCTAGTCCAACCCTTTTGCTAGAGCAGGATCATCTAGATTAGATCACACAGGAACATGTCAAGATAGGTTTTGAATGTCTCAAGAGACTCCACAACTTCTCTGGGCTGCCTGTTCCAGTGCTCTGTTACCCTTACAGTAAAAAATCTATTCCTTATATTTGTGTTGAACCTCCTGAGTTCAGATTTATGACCACTGCTCCTTGTCCTGCTACCGGACACAACTGAGATGTGTCTGTTCCCATCCTACTCACACCCGCCCTTTAGATATTTATAAGCATTGATGAGATCCCTCCTCAGTCTTCTATTCTCCAGGCTGAACAGCCACAGCTCTCTCAGCCTTTCCTCACATGGTTGATGTTCCAGACCCTTCAGCATCTTAGTGGCTCTGCACTGGACTACCTCCAGTAGTTCCTTGTTCTTCATGAACTGGGGTGCCAAGAATTGGACACAGTACTCCAGATGTGGGCTCACCAGGACAGAACAGAGGGGACAATAACCTACCTTTACCTATTGGCCACACTCTCAATGAATCCCAGGAATATACCTGTGTAGCCAGAGCTAAAAACACAACACAGGAAACATGCTTTAGTTTTCCCATAAGGTAAATTCACTAATATCAGTCTTGTGCCCCATGTGAGGCTAACTTCAGTGAGTTTTACTCCGGTACAACTTTATAGCCTTGTCTTCACTGTGTTTATATTGTGGAATAACTCTTGCATATGATAGGAGGCACAGTTTCTATCCTTAAAAAGAAAAGGCCCATGGCTACCTCAAACTATACACAGGCTCCCTGTCTCCAGACAGGATTTCACAGGGAGGTACCTTAACCATGATAATTGTCACCTGAAAAAAAAAAAACCCAACCTTATTGCCAGAACTTAAAAGAGCAAACACAAACTCTGCCTTCTTCAAAGCATTCACTGAATCACCTGCAGCCAGCCTTACAATTTGAAACTCACTTTTTGACCTGGTGCTCCTGACCTCCTGAGGTGCTTCTGAAAATTCTATAAGGTTCTTCTGTCAAAACACGATCTACTAAGGATGTCTCTAACCAGTTTTATGAGATAAAGCAATTGGATACTTATTTCCCTGTGGAATTTTTTTCTCCTTGTTCTTTTCCTTAAAAACACTGGTTAGTACCATATCTTCTTCTGCTTGGCTTTAGAAGTGGACCTCAGATCTTATCCATGCAGTAAAAATCCAAAGACCAAGGAAGACATATGATAGTCTTGTTTCATGACTGGTTTAGTCCAGTCTGTGATTAAGCTGCCAACAAAGGGACACACAGCCCTGGACACATACTGTGCCCTTACTTGCAGAGGGCAAACCTATATGTTCTGATGTCAGGATAATCTCCAATGAGCTTACTCTGCCAGTGAAACCCTCTTTTAGCCATCTTTTGCTTCCTGGACTAGTGCAGGCTGGTGTGAATAATGGTAATATGAACATTCCTGTTCATTATAAATCAATTCACTGTCAGTAATAAACTTACACAGTGCCAATAGGAAGGTTCTTTCACACAGGCTTCAGTCAAAAACAGCAGGACATACACTTGATATAGAACTTTCAGTATCACCAATCAAGTAGACAAATCCACTGAGAATGTATGTGGTCCCTGTGTTTCCACAACTGCAGGGACTGAGATGGTAACTCCTTGACACCGGCGGCATTTACAGAAATTGTTAATTCACTGATTATAAATAGGTGTTAAGAAAAATACCAGAAATTTAAACTGGCTGCCTGAAGTGCTTTCTGTTCTCAGCTTCCCTCCACTTGAATCTTTTGATTTCAGTATTTCATTAGGGTTTTTTCTGCAATAGGCTTAAGTGACCAAAATGAAAATAATTTAAAATATTTTTCAGGCCTTTTTTATATACTGCAGCAAAACATAACAAAGCAAAATCAAGCAAAACAAAACAAGACACACCCCACGAGACCAGAAGGGTGCAACTTTCTTTTCCAGGTCACCTGTTATTCCCATTCTGTCTCTGTTGTTTCCACAAAGCTCTACAGAAAAATATTCTGCTGGGCCTAGAAGGTCCCTGTCTGCTTGAGTAGCCTTGGGCCTCCACATAATTACTCCAATGTACCAACAATTCCCCACCATGACACTTATAAAAACCTCTCTTCTGAAGCTGCATAATTCCATTCACACAGAAGCACTGCCATGCCTTCTGGGCTCCAGTGGAGTAGGAGAACTGTGGGATGGAGGCCAGCAAGAAGGCAGTGGCAGGCAAATGTAGGTATCTGAAGTGCCACCCTCATGAAACTCTACTGCATTCAAGCAGTTGTGAAGATAGATGTGTCACTAAGCAGAATTTTTTCTTTAAGAAATTTACTTATATATGAAGTTTTAATTTTTATTTAATGCTTTTGTTGTTTTTGTTGTTCTGATTCTAGATGAAAACACATGTGGAAGTACGGCAAAAACCTTCAGGACAGTCCTGTCTTCTGTCAGTTCTGCTTGAAGGTTGTCTAAAGGTTGGACTGTTTTCTCTGGCACCAGGCTCTTAGTAAGCAACCAGCTTTTTTTTTACTTATCAAGAAAAGCTCATATCATTACAAAGTTCTAGTCATTGAAGATATTGCTTTAAGGAAGAAGGGATGTACCGGCTAAATTTGAACCCTCTCAGAGAAATTGTCCCTAAAGTTTGAGATGGATATAAATCATAGGAAATAAACAGCCATGAAGGCAGAAGGCCAAAACAAGATTTAAAAGGCTTTTGAACTCTATCCAGACAAGATCAGGGGAAATTAAAATTATTTTCTAAGAGCTGGCTCCTGACAGGTATATTTTAAAGTAGTCTCTCCTGAAAACTTCCCTTCTGTGCTTTAATTTCTCACAGCTTTGCAGTGAATGTGGTTAATTAGATTCTGGAAAGAAAATCTTTAGAAATATAATCTACCTTCTTTACCTTCATAACTTTTCTAACATCTTGTATCTGGGTTCTTCACAGATGCTGGTAAGCTTATCCTGTCTCCTTCCCTTCCTTTGCCCTTCTGGGAGGCAAAGGAAGGAAAGGAAACCTGTCTTCCCCAGTTTTCTAGTGGGAGGCCATGAAAATCTCACTCCATCAAAGATTAGGTCTCTGTATGTTGCCTGCATCCACTTTCATTACAGAGGGCTTTCCTCCTTTCTCCTTCTCTTCCTGGCTTTGGCTGTAGTGGAAAATTTGGGCTTCCCTTTTAAGCCCTCCCTCTTTCTCTTCCCTGTTCTTTATCCTCCACACATCACTGTAGCTGATACTTCTCCTTTATCCATAATGCTGTCTCTTACCCCTCTGATTCCTCTCCATAAGCCTTCTCTTTTAATTTAACTCTAAACTCTCCTGGTTCTTTTTCATCTGAGACTTTGCCCTCAATATTAATGACCTGCTTGATTTGCAGCTTCATGTGTTTTTCCTCCAGGTTTTGACTGCACTTGTGTTTGCTTCATAACTTCTCCCGCCCATGAAGAGGGCCACTGACTTCATTCCTTCTCAGCCAAACATTGTTTCCCCTTCTCTGACAGCCCACCTACATAAATGGTTCATCTGCTTAAACATGAATTGAGCTCTTTTGATAACCCACATTCAGATTACTTGTCTGTGGTCATGCAAGAAGGATATAATAGAACTAAACCAGAATTGACATTCTGATTTCTCTTGGTGTTCCTCTTCAAACCACTGTCTGCACAGATATTACCTTGGATACACAGAATTACTGCATTAACTCCAAAATCTAGTTTATGGCACTTTGTTTTCAGTATGCCTATTTTATTTCCTTGTATGTGTCTTGCTCTCTGGAAATACTTCATTCCTTGTACAAACATCTCACTACTAGGTTAAGGTCTTGCTCCTC
Organism: Heliangelus exortis; assembly: GCF_036169615.1. Taxonomy (NCBI): domain Eukaryota; kingdom Metazoa; phylum Chordata; class Aves; order Apodiformes; family Trochilidae; genus Heliangelus; species Heliangelus exortis. The sequence continues at coordinate 45,987,756 of NC_092424.1, forward strand.
TTTGATCTCTCCATGGTACTAGGAGTACTCCTGAAATACTTGGCAGTTAATAGATGATCATTGATTTAAGTGGGAAGTGAGAAACCTGAATATTTTATCGGATCTGGGCCATGGTCCCCCCTTAGGGAGCTTTTATCCACATAAACTCAGAGCATCTGCCTAGCATGCAAAAGGCATCTGGCTCTGCTTGAGAGATCTACAAGTACTGACAGACAACATCTAGCTTCATATTATATGAATAGACAGGGAGAAGCCAGGTCAATTCTGTTCTCTCTAGAGTTTTTCTTCATCTTTGGAGTAGAGCAAACACCAGATTTCCTTCCATCCCCAGGACATCACGGAGTGATGCAGTCCCTCTGACCCTGGAAATACCCTAACCAGTCAGCAGCACCACTCAATCCAAGAAGCATTGTCCCACAGCCCCTAATGTGGAAATCCCACTCATTCTCAGGCCATGGTGTGCAGAGAGGGCCCTACTTCTCTGATGCACTGGAGCTGGGTGATATTTACACTGTGTCTATTAGAAACCCTAATGACACTGGAAATACTGTATCTCTAGAAGTAAAAACTACAATTTCCACCCTTGGTGAGAGGCTGGAAAATGGGGTTTCACTCTGCGCTTTTCTGGAGAATGCCCTGACAATGAGGCTTGATCCTCTTTATCCTAACTTCAATTCTGTGTGTAGGAGCAGAGCCCTTCCCATCCTTCTCCAGTCTCAAGCTGTGTCACAGTGCCAAAGTTTATTCAAGTTAGTTAAAGCTTAAAGCCTTGCACACAAGTAAAGACCCATGAAAAGAACAGGTGACAAGGAACCTGAGTTTCTAGTCCACTGAAAATGTGAGGGGAAAAAAAACAAAAGGAAAAGGAAGGAAAGAAGAAAACTCTTGTTTACCATTTATTGGCCTAAGGAAATAAAACCAGCGTGAACAGTAGCAGGTCTTTCAGTCCTTCATGAGGTCATTAAGTGGGTCCAACACTACTTTTGCTTGAAAGGTTTCAAGGGCTTTTCTTCCCATGGAAGTTTGTGCAGAGAAGGCAATTCACAGCACGCAGGGGACCTAATGTTCCCTTCCTTTGAGAACACTCACCCTAAGCTAAAATAAAATTTGGTATGGGTTGAATATAAAAAAAAATATTTGATATTCTCACAACATAGATAGAATTTTTAGCATCCAATACATATGCCTAATTCTGGCAGGATGTCAACAGGGTTGTTGAAGTAGTAATTTCACATAAATACAGAAAGAGCAATCCAATGTGTTAATATAATATTTGCTACACTGTTTGTTTTGAGATTACTGTAACATCTCACCAAGTCCAGTTTTACATTTGTCATGTTTTCTCTTTTTTGACCTTTTCTGATTGTTATTTTTCAGTTTTATCACTGATCAATTGTATGATAGAAGATTTTATATTTCAATTTGCACCAACATTCAATATTATTTGATATATTCTTTTGTGGTTTTTATTAAAGTAGCAAAAAGTTTGAATGATAAAGAATATTGGGCAAACCCTTTCCTCTTGTTTCAATGCTGAGAGTGGATTGTTGCAGTGGCCAGTGCATTAGCAGCATCTAGACACAGCTTTTAGTCTCATTTTCTAGTATTGGAGTTGCTGTAATTCTAAGTCACATGGAGAAGCTTCACCGAGGACTTGGAATCACCAGGAGCTGAGTTTTCAAATGCAGGGGTTACACACTTGAGGACTTTGGTGCCCATATCAGCTCATTTAGTCCCTGGAGCATCAGGGCTGTAAATGAAGCCAGTAAGAGCTTTTGCTGGTCAGCACCTCTGAAGTTCTTACACTGTTTGGCCTTCAGTTGGTAGAATGGACTCTAAAGCTTAGAAACAAAACCTGCTTACTGCTGTGACAGCATAATATTTATCCTCAAGGCATCTCCCCAAAGGAAGATTCAGAGGTCACAAAAAATAGTTTAACAGGGGATGGATGAGTTCTCCATATCCCTTTACACATGCAGAAGAGAAAACACTCTATTCCATTATTCTCTCTTAAATTTGGGATTTTTCTTTGTCTCAGAAAGTGCATCCCCCTTCTATTTCTCTCCATGTCCTCTCCTTTGTACTCCTGCAAAAATCAGCAAGAAGGACATATCCTGAGAATAGGACAGAAGGGTAGGAGGGAAGATCAGACAGGTATGACTTGTTTACTCTTTGGCATACTAAACAGCTGCAGATTCAAGAAAACAGAAACAAAACACAGAAAGAAAAGTACCTGGGAAAAGATTAACAACAGATTATCTCAGAAAGTAATTTTGAAACTGTTTTCAGGAACATGAAATATCAGACGTCAGGGACCAAGAAGGCTGCTGCAAAGGAGGTTAAGCATCTATGTTCTACACATCCATCTTTGACTGTCAAACCCTGTCAGAAGAATAAAAAAATCATGCCATTTAACTGTTCATAGTAACCTTTCCAAATAGCACAAAATAAATATATGTGGCAAAGAATAGATGAATGGAAATATAGACAGATGGATGTCTCTGGTCTGTAGAATTAATTATGAATTTGGATAAGCAAGCAGTCCTTGTACTATTGACTTCTTACTCTTTAAGCTATCTTGCCTGATGGAGAAAACATTTTCTCCTTTCTGCTTATTAAAAGAGCCCACCAAAACAACTAATCAAGCAAACTAAAAAAATCCCATCTTTGATATGTTCCTTCAGGAACACATAAAACCAACTTCTGCTTAGAGACAAGTCAAATGCAGCTTAGTGATATATGTTAATATATCTTTATGTTAATATAATTAACATAATTAACATTCCCTAGTAACTAGGACAGTAATACGACCAAGAAAATATGAGGCAAAGTCTCTTATTAAAAAAAAAGTAGCTTGCCGAAAAGGAACACAGGTAAGAAAGGAGACAACAAAATCATAACAGTGAATGAAATACTTAATGCCCAAATTTACATCTTACAGCATCAGAAAAAACATCAGTCATTAGCCTGATGATGAGTGAAAAGCCTGATGAAGGCAATGGCAGCAAGATGGCACAGAACCCACTGGAATCCCATGCTGGGAGTTGCACTTGCCTGAGACCCAAGGAGTCTATGCACTGGGAAGGGAGGTTATATGGTGAAAGAAGGGTAGACCAGTGATGGTTTACTAAGAAGTGCTGGGAGATGAAAGGCATCTATGGATGCCTTTCACTTAGTGGAGATCTGGAAAAAGCCTCCACTTTAAATCCTTCAGATTCAATGGAGCAGAGAAACAGTTCCTTGGCTGATGGCAGCAAAGTACTGTTGATGCTGAGAAAGTCAAGTAGCCAGCCATTCATCACTGTGGCATGGGAGAAGTTGCATAAAGGACCTGAAAAGCCCTCTAACACACCCTGAACCCGTGCAGTAATTATATCAAGCCTTTGACCCGCTGAAACCACTATTAACCTCTAACAGAGGCACAGTTGTACAGCCAAACATTCATAATGTTAGTCATGTCTAAACAGCTTCCAGTAAAGATGACACAGGCCTATTTGAAGGATTTGCATTTCCTCTGGAATTGATGTGATTCTTTCAAGTCTATACTCAGCCTTGACTGCCAACTTCATCTTTGCAGGTCTTACCCCTTGTTTTCCCTGGGAACCTAATAAATGAAATATTGTGTCCACAGATTTAATTTTTCCTATTAGAGAAGATTTGGTTTGATGAATTTCGTAAATGGTTTATTAAAATATGTATATTTTAAAACTTGGCCATGAGCCTCAGTTTGGGGTAAGAAAGGAAACATTCTGTTCTCCAGTTTTTGCTTTCAGGCAAATCAAGGAAAAGTAATCTGGTGGTGAATCAAGTCTTTGAGGAATAAAGCATAGAAACAGAGGTCTAGGAGACAGTACATACCCAGTTTAACTGGTGTGGACCAAGGATAGAATTCAAGCAACACTGCTCACAAAATTATACCAGAATTTAGTGGCCCTGTGTATATTTCGGGGTAACCAAGCTTACTGTGTAGCATCTGATTGTAGATCTCTTGGCAACTCTTTCTTGGTTACCTGAATTCACCCTGGGTACCTACTACTGTAAGAGGTACATTTCTCCTGTGATTCGACATTGTGTTCAGAATAATCTTGTCTCCAGTTCCCCAAAGTTTTCTTTATGATGTTTTAATTCAATCCTGACATGGTAGTCGTGAGGTCTTGATAAGGAGTTGTGTAATGCAATAGAAAGAAGAGTTATGACTGGGGTCACCAACACCAGCACACCAGCTGTAATTTAGCAGCCAATTGCAGGCTTCAGGGAAAAAAAGATGTGGAAAGGCTACCATGTAAGAACTTCACTTTTAAAATTACCAGTCCTGTGGTGCAACCATGATGAATGGGCTTCTCCCAAGTCCTGAGGGTGAGGTTTTGACTTAACCATTGCCAGCACAAACCCTGAGTCTACCAGGGTCTGTTTTTTCACTCTTCACTAAGAGGTTTCCTTCAGTTTCCTCCATAGAAGCTGTGCAGTACCACTGAATGTCTCAAGAGTCGGGAAAATTGTAGCTTGTGGCCTACATTCATTCCTTAGCTCAACATTTAACCAGAACCTGAAGGCTGTCTGCCCTTCCGTGACTCCTACTATCCCTCTTCCCACTCCTTCTTTGCAGCCACTGGATATGTTAATGCAACAGAGCAGCAGCACTGAAGACAGAGATCATGTAGACAGATCTAAACTAGCTTTGAACAAACAGCTCATGTACCCCAAATGTGTGAAGCTGGTGTAGCAGATCTGAGTGTGAGCCACTTCAGCCCCTCCAGACTAAGGTGCAATCTATGCCCTGCTGCAGCTACACTGAGCAGAACCTGAGCTTCATATTGTAATGCTCATTTATCTACACTAACTACAGTAATAAGGTAAATGTCTACCCATGGATATTGCATGTCCTCTTAGGGGTGTGGTGGACTTGGCAGTGTTAAGTTTAGGGGTGGATTCAACGGTCTTAAGGGTCTTCTCCAAGCTAATTGATTTCTTCTATGATTCTATATTGTATAAAAGTCACTGAGATGTAAACCAGTCTTGATATTTCTCTAGATGCACTTTATCACCATCATCAACAAACTTATTGCTCACCGTGCTTTGTGATGCTGAACCTAGCTGCCCTTGGAGGTGGGGCATTTAGATGCAATAGCAGGCAGACCCCAGCTATAGACTGACAAAAATCTGAGTTCAGCAAAAGGATCTTCAGAAAGGAAATCTGGTCCTGAAATCGTAGGTTGGGACTATGAAGGAGACCCCAGGCGACTTATGAAGGCTAAATTTCATTGTATCATATGAGAAAAACACTGTAAGGGAAAGAACTTGGCAAAATGTCAAGCATGATAAGACTCCTTCTATAAAATTAATGTGAAATAACTTTGGGTTTCATTTAAGCATTAAGAGAAGGTTAGGGTCAGTTCAGTTTTTTTCTCTCCTTCTGAAGTGATGCCCTGATTCCTTTTTACAATTCTATAATAAGTTTCTATGAATTCCAATAAAATAATCACTTGCAGGATTCCATTTTATTGCTCTATACAAATGTATCATCCTTAGTCCAATTTAGAAAAAGCATTACATCCATATGTAATAGTCCAGATCCTCTAAAAAATTGAACAGTCATTTCATTTAACAGCAAGGCTTTTTTTCTCCATCAAAAGGCTAAGAGACATCACCATTATCCAGCTTTTTCTTAATTACATCATATGGCAGGAAAAAAAATCTATAAATAATCATACTGGCACCATAGTTTGAAAGTTGCCATCTCTCAGTGGTTATATGTGCCTCAAAAAAGAGAATCTAGTATAAATGTTGAAAAATTACTTGAAACATTGTCTCACCTCAGACATTCTCCCTTCTCATCACCTTATGATACTCACCTGTTGCAAGACGAACCTCTCTTAGGGCACGGTGCTCCAAGGTCCAACCAGGTGTTCTAGCAGAAACTCCCGAATAGTGCTCTGAGTCTATTGCCCTCAGGGCTGATTAGCCTGGATCGGTGCTATTGCTCCAAAAGCAGCCAGCCTCTCTGCTGCCTTGCTCTGGAGTGAGCTGAGCCTGTGTTTGGAAGCTCACCTTTTATTGGCCCCCAGTCCTGCTCATGTGCAGTTGGGGCCCACCCTAATCAGGCCCAGGTGGGCTTAACACAAGCTCATGCCCACTATCTGGCAATTAGTGGCACCGGGTTGCCTCATTTCACTACACTCACCCAGAAAACTGGATCCAGGTTGAGATTGTTTTCACCTAAAAGGGTTCAACTTCATACCTTCCATTTCTGAGGAAAGGCAATTAGCCATGTTACCTAAGATTAAGCAAGGCCATCAGATCGTAACTCTGGCATAGAGTGCCTTTTGAGCTGAAGCTGTACTCATGGATCCCACCATTAGCACTGACATAGCCATCATATGATGGCATATGATGAGAAGCGAAAAAAAATAATAATTTTTATTCCTGCTGAACAATTTACAATTTATCTCTTGAGTCACACATAACAAGACAGTCTTCAAGGAAGAAAAGTAAGGTAATGTTTTGCATCACCACATAAGATAAAAACTGTAAGATAAACCCATAAGACAGATTGAGGTGTTGGAGTCAATATGCAGCCCTTGCTTCTGTGTCTTGGTCTCAAATCAAGTCCACAATGGTCAGTACTTTTCTTCTTGTGAGGGGCTCTGTGTGAAGATCCTGACTACCTCTCAATCTAACAGATAAGGCCAGTGTCTTCTTTGCTACCTTTTACATGCCAGAAAAGTATGCTTCAACATCCATGCATTGACCAGTTGTCTTCTCCACCATGGCACACAGAAATATTAAGTACCTGTCTAAAAGACTCCCACATGCATTTGGCAGCACCGGATTGGACAGACCAGAAGCCAATTCCCTTCAGCTCTGTTCTTTTTGAAGTTGGTTGGGATGGTCTCTTTGTTTTGTTTAAGCTCTCAAATAGACTAAAGTGTGTTCAGACCATAGACATTCACTCAGCTCACACACCCCATTATGATAACAGCCCAATGCACTGGAAATAAAAGAAGTCTGATCCAACGACCTCCTTTTCACTTTGTGTTAGAGGAGTCTTAATACCTCTGTATACTGAAATCTGAAATGCTTCTGGAGCCCTGAGGACAAAGCACCACATGTCATCAGGGGGAACATGGGCTGCTGTGCTTTGGACAGTTCCCTGATTTTAATAAATCTGCCAGCAATGCCAGCAGTGTCACTATAGAAACTCCCTGTGCAGACCAAAAGCCCATGTTATATTGGCCATAAATAGCCATCCTGCACTGGTAACTTTCAAGATCTATACATGTTTCCAGGACTGGAGAGATGGGCCTAACCAGTGTATATGTCATTCTGTTCAAACCTTTGTGAGGCAGTTCTTTTTATACCACTCCCATTCAGAATGAATTTGGTGCTTTCAAAGTTGGGCATTAATTGTTCTTTAACAAGATATCATCATAAAACATGCAATTTAGTGCTTCGCTTCTTCCAATTTCCATATAGGAATCTGACTGTGCTAAATTCAAGCTTTAATCCCCCTGGCCCTTCCTGTAACTGGTGCTATAGACTATGAAGGGTTACCGACCCATAACAAATAAATTAATAAGCTTGTGTAATTATATTTGGGTCATTTTACTTCAAACCACGGCATCAAAAGCTCTGTTCACATTAGTGCAGGAATTGCTGTAACTGGCCATAGAGGCTCCCTTGATACACCATCTGCAAATGCAGCAAACTGGCACATGTTGGACAGAAAGCATCTATGCTCACAGCCAGCATGCATGATTTTTTTCCATTGACTTTTCTGGACATAGGCCTCAAATCCTCTTTCTAACCATTCCCTGTCTCAAAAGAGTAATTCTGCCTTCCACCAGGATCTTTGTGTTTTGCAGGTTGCTGAAAAATCCTCACATCACTCCTGAGTGGCAGCTCAGCTTACCTGGCCTGCAGCTCTCTTGGGGTGAAGGGCAGAACAGGTGCACACAGATGCAAAAGGGACTCCTAGAAAGCCTGGAAAGCAGTGCTGTGTGCTGTAACACTGTTACTTATCCCATCCCTCTAGGCCTTCTATAGGTGTTCTGGCAGAATATGCTTTATTTGACAGATTGAGTCACTGGAGGCTCTTACTTGACTCTTCTCCCTATGCAGCACAACTCCTGTTCTTACCTCCCTGCATCCCCCACCCTTATTGTTGATTTGACTTTGGACTTTTTGCTCTTGGCTCCATTTTACCTCATGATCACTTCAAATTGGAAGCCTGGCAAAGTTCTGCAGCCTGCATTGTTGTTGTCCCCAGGAACCCAACTGAGTTCGAAAAACAGTTCTAATTTCCAGACCTTGTAATTCAATCAAACAAGATGAGAGGCAAGGCTGGTTTCTAAGTTACTGAGGTCTTCTCTATAGCCACCTAGATGTCTGTATTCCTGCAGCACAGAGCCATGAAGAGACTTCTTCCTGCTCCTGCTGCAAGTTTGAAGGGCCAAAACAGGACAGCCATTCAATGTACTTCCCGACTTCATAGGCTCATGGAAAAATATTTATGCCCATATCTAACAACATTCTGGACAACTTGTCAATTGCCTGACACCTCTTGAAAGACAGCTGCACACAGCTGCCTTGTGAGATAGGCCAGCTGGCATTTTCTGGTTGTGAATTGCCTACACACTATGAGGAGCACATGAGGATCCTGGTCGTGAAAATAGAACTGAAAATTACTTCAGGAGGGCTGATTAGTTCACTGCATTAAGATATATTAGTCAAAAAATCCTAGGAACAGATATCAAAAGCTTCACAATGTTAGCAGGGCTACACTTGAGTACTCATTAGTAACACAGCAACTTTCAGATAATGGGTTAGTCAGTAAGTGACTATAAACGTGGTAGCTCTTATTCAATTTCTGCATAATAAACCTCAAAAACTGTGGCCCCTGAATGGTAAGAGGAGGCACCAAAAGAAAAATCCTGCAGTAGGTACCTGTGCTTATATACTGTTCCTAAGCATCTACCGGTAGCCCTGTCAGCCTAGTATACTGAGCTAGATGGCCCTCTAGTCTAGGAGAAGAGTTATGTCCTTCTAAAGAAGGATCTGTGGGGTGGTTAGTTACTGTGGCAGAAAAATAACATAGCTTTTCCATCTCCTTTACAGCACAAATGTCTCAATTCTGCCCTCAGCAAGCTTGCTGAAGTCCTCACCCACTTCAGAGCAAATTTAATATCTGAGGGCAGACCTTCTGGCATTCACATTTCTATATGCTAAACCTAAAAAGAGAACAGTTTAACTACCTGGAAGCAACATGCAGTTGCTTCATACAAGGGTGATTCGTAGCAGTTATAACCATATTATGTTTATGAAGTTGTATGCTTATGATTTTGACATGGGAGGTTTTGTGTGCAAGAAAGCCACTGTAAGGAAATCTGAACCAGAAATGAAAGCAAATATAACCAGAAATGAAAGTAGCTGTCAGCATCCAGCACAGCACACCAAATGTTTAATTGTATGGTCCTCATCCTTTTAAACGTAAATCACAGAGTTTGACAAGACAGAAACAAACCCTTTTTGTCACGTTAAGGGAGAGACAAAAAGATGATTTTGTCACTTGGTGGTGACTTTCCATGAACATCTTTTTGTGTCCAGCTCTTGCAAGTACTGTAAGACAAGGGGGGGGCAGGCCCATCTCAGGCTGGATGGATCAGCCAACAGGGGGCAGGCAGAGGACAGGGATGAGCCTGGGATCCTGGCACCCCTTCCTTGCAGAGCCCAGAAAAGCAACAGACAGTAACAGTCAGTCAGCCTACCAGGAGCCCTTGGTCTCTAGACTGATTCATTAGACAGACACCTCCCTCCCTGGCTCACCATTTTGTTATGACACAGGAAGATGTCAGCCTTTCATGGGACAAAAGGACATTCTTAGGAATGCAAAGGACTGAAATATCATCTCATAGCCTGGCACGCTTCCAGGACACCAAGTATGAGCAGTCTCCTTAATCGCAAGTCCTTTTTTGGTCCTGCTGCATTTTAAGAGACTAGTCTGACTCAAAGATGGTATCAGGTTCACCTAAAGTAGCTTGGAAGAGTTGCATTTGAAAGCCATCCAGCCCAAGCTTAACCAAATCAGCTTTCCTTAAATTAAAAACAAAGAAGAAGGGTCTTGCTTGATAGCACTTGCTTCTGCTTTTCAGCTTTGCCCTTGGGAGAACACACTGCTTTCTTCCTCCAGGACAGTATTTTTGAACAGTATGTTACTTTTATTCAGGCCAGGACACAAAGTAGACCACCAAAAGGACATTCACAAGCTGTTTTGGAAACCCGTGTTTTTTCTTTGAGGCTGTAGTCACACAAGTGCACCTCTGCTTCATAGGGCTCTTCCTACACTGAAAACTGGTGTTCAGGAAAAAACAAATTAAACTGGGTGTCTTGGCATCACAGCTGGGCCCAGGAATCTAGGAAAGGTTAGACTGCCATGGCACAGTGTTGTCAGAGTATAATATTAGAGGTCTGACAAGTAGAGGATTTCTCACTGGGTCCTGTACCTGGAATGGACTTCAGAGCCAAACATGACCAACCCTATTTTCATCTCACATGTGGAATAGTTACGTTTTAAATATAAATAAATTATAAATTACCCTCCTCCCTGTGAAACAAGAGAAGGAGTGAAGAAAGGAATATTACCCTGTGAAATCACTGGATAGTCTTTTCAAAATACTGCTACTGAACACCCCGCAGTCACTTCTTGTTGTCTGTCATGACCTTCTAAAGCCCTTTTTCAATGATTTCCTATACTTGGATTTTTAACTCAAGTCTTCCACCTCTGCTGTTGATGTGCAGCAATTTTTCCCCCCATTCACAGGACCTCCTTTCCACCACTATTGCGTCTTCTCCCATTACTCCTGATGCACCTTATCTATTCACCTATGCTTTTCTCTTTTATCACTCATAATTTTAATATTATTTGTTGTTTTTAAGTAAAAAGACATTTCCACTGCTCCCCTGCCTTTAATTTTCTCAGATTCCGTAAAATGCTCACTCCTACCCCATAACTTTTTCCACTGATGAACTCCATGTTTCTTGACATCTAGCTCTGTTATTTGCCAAATATATGACAAAGAGCAGGAGCCACAGGCACATTTAGAAACACAGTAAGTGGAAAACAAAATTTTAAGGTAGTGGCATTTCAGCACGGATGTCACTTCAGTTACGTCCTCATCATTAATTCTAAAGGAGTCTTTCATCTCTGCATTATTGTGTTTCCAAACTCTATACAGGAATTTTCTCAAAATGCTTAAGTGATTCAGAGCATATATCCTTGTCAAAAAGCAATCATGTATCTTAAAAAAAATGCTGATGGCCAGAGCATATTTGGAGGATGGTTTCCTTTATTCACTGCTCAAACTGCTACCTGCTAGCTGAGCCATGAAGACTTGTCAGCTTCTTGGAAACCCACTTTATAAGCAAGCCCCATTGCCTGCCTGAAAACTGTTCACTCAGACAAAACGTTTGTTCCATTTCCTGTCTATACTCTAAGGGACAGAGCTGGCCCTCTCCTATGCTCCCTTAACCACCTCAGATTTGTGTATAGCTAGAAGGAGACATGCTCACTAGATTCTAGAGGCATTTGTTAACAATGTTAAAAAAATACGGGTGAGATACTCAAGGTCTGCCATCGTATGTGAAAGACCGACACGCCTCTAGTCCCAGAGGGGTGAAATACATTTTTCTTTACATGCTGCTGCTTCAAGCCAGCCCCAGTTTATTGTCCATCAAAGTCAGTGGCTGTCCATCCACTTCACTGGACACTGCACTGGGCCCCAAATCAATAACATATTTCAGAAATTCTCCTGAGAAAGAGCAGAAGAATTAGCGAAGCAGAACATGAATTAAAGCAGGCTTGATCCGCTTTAATGTGCACTCTGAGCCTGGGGCCCACTAAGAACCTTCTGATCACATAATCTGCCTATCTGGAGGATCTGTATATATACAATGAGATAATCCCGGTAATCAAGAGTATGGATAATAGCATTATTGTTTTATTATTATTTTATTCCCATAAATACTTGAAAAGACAGGTTTTCTTCTTCAGCACAATCTGATAGGTAATTCCCACACTCACTGAAAAAAGAAAAGAGACCTGCCATTCGTGGAAATGTAGTAGGAATAAAAGCAAGGATAAAATGTCTTCAGAAAGCAAAATGCATGAAGTAGAAACATTTGACTGCATACATGTTTTCAAATCTTCGGATGTAATAAAAAAATCACTGAGAAACAACATACAGCTGACAGTGTTTTACGAGAAGTGTCAGAAAAGAGTAATTGTATTCACCAAAGCTTTGATCACATATTGTAGTTGTGTACCAGGAAACCTTGGACCACAGAAGCTGGGGGCAGACAGCAAAAGGAGAGTAAGGCATAGGTAAGACAGAAGTAGGCAACTCCTTTTGTCCCGGGGAAGGGGAGATGGTAGTACTGGGGCAGGAGGGGACAGGAAAAAACGTGTGAAGCCAGAGAAGGGCAGTCCAGGTCTGGCATGCTGGTGAGTGATCACAGCAGTTGCAGTCCTATTCTGGTGCCCATGTTGAAATGCAGTATCTGCCTGAGCCCTACTTAGCCCATTATGTCACTACTAAAGCCAAAGAAAAATGTTGACAACTCAAAGACAGGACTGAAGGATGGAGTGTTACTGATATAGTTCAACTGGTAAGAGCGGAAAGCCTGGTCCTGTCACACAGCAGTAGAAACACCAGAACAAGGATGTTGTCTGCTAATTGGGTGAACTGTTTCTCCCAGCTCCTGTGTCTGAAGAAATGGACCCTTCATCTTTCCTAATAGGAAGCAGGGAATTTCCTTCATATCCTAAGGGAACTGCAGCAAGGACAAGAGGTCACTGCTGTGACAAATCCACTTAAGTTTGGGAATAGCAGTTATTGTCAAACATCTATCCAGTGAGTACCAGCATAATCCCCTAAAACACTGAAGGAAACTCAGGTCACCTTCTATTCTATACATCTCTATCTGTGGTTTATTTATGGTCTGAATGTTTCCTATTTCTACATATGAGTAGTCTGGCCCATATGGTGTAGATGGGACTTAGAAGGAAAGAACTTCCTCTACAGTCAGGCACTCCAATTTCTTGTTGTTTTTAAATGTAAATTAATAGTGAGGGATATGTCTGTGAAGCAACTGCATGTATTTGAAAATTAACACTGGAAACTGGCTTCTCAGAGTTCCTGCCATCAGACTACAGCAAAACACTTTGTGATAAACCACAGAGCTACAGCTTGAAATTGGACCTAAAGAATCATCTACATCATATACCATCTGCAGAGCAGGAATTACTCACCAGGAGCTCTTGAGCTACAACAACAACAAAAATGTACACGCTTCTGCCAGACAGATTGTGCCAAAAAGAGCAGACTAACCAAGGAATATTTTTTGCTACATGGTATTTACACAACTGTAGTCCCCCATGTGACTCAGTTTTGTGTATCTTCTGGAAAAAAATTCAGGACACACAATATGAAGCTTCATCCTTATTTTGTTCATGTTGAAGTCTTTTTTATTTTTTTATGTTATGGTTTTGTTTGGATCCACATTAAAGAGAAGGGACCATTTGCAAAATCTGGATTGGTTTTGCTTTTCAGATTCTCATGACATTAAGAGAAAGCTTAATCCAGCACTACTGAAGTCAGGGGAAGTTTTGCCAATGGCTTCAATGAGAAGTAGGAATTTAATTACACACTTCTGAGAACTGTCAGCATAGTACTTGTAAACACAGTATATGGGCTAAACAGGTTACAGTCAGTCCCCAAATGGCAGTACTGTGGATTATGCACAGCTTGAGGGTCTTTTTTTCCAAAGAATAATTTGTTTCTAGAATCCAAAGCCCAGGAGACTTGCATTTTGTTTACAAAGTATTCTCTTGATCTGCAGGAGACAAATACCTGTGCTCCTTCTCTGTACAAACATTTTTTGAGAAGGAATTCTTTCCTTTCAGTCCAGGTCACTGACATCACAGGACTATGTAAAAGATTATTTTCCTTTAATCTGACTCCTCCAGTGTGGCCTCCCAAGCCTGCAGTCCTCTCCTTCCCAGCAGAATGGGGAGGATTGCTTTTTTGACTCCTCTTCTTTCCCTGTGGAGTCCCCACAGGCACTGTTCAGGTTGTCTGTAATGTTTAATTTCATTATGAGATTGATTCTTACATAAATGTCAAGAGATTGTCTGGTTTTTTTGGTTTTTTCAAGATGAGATGTTTACATTAGAAGGCTTTTTCCTAGTTTTCCAGGTTATCAAGATTTCTGTCAGGTAGGATACTACCTTTTTCAGCTCCCTGCTTTCCATACGATTATCTAAAGTGCTTTTTGTTTTCCCACATGGGGATCAATTCTGGTCTCCTTCACAAGGGTTTTAATCTGTCTGCTCTAATGGAGTTACTTTTGATTTAGTTCAGTTTGGCAAGGAATCACTCCTCCAGCCTCCACAGAGTGCTGGAGTGGGGTTCAGCTCCCTAATTGTGCTGTTTAATGCTTTTATCTTTTTTAAGGACCCTCCTGGCCCCAAATCCCCCCTCTCTCAATGGCACTCCCACCATCAGTCATTCCTCACTTCATGGCTTAAAGGGGGACAAAGAGAAGGAGAGCCAGTATCAGGTGAAGAGGATGCAGCATGGGCTGCTGTATTCCACTCCATTTTCTTGTTGGCTGTGACTTTCCCCTGCAGTAAAAATAAGTAGAGGCAGGAGTTTTGCCCCAAACCCACTTCTACTGGTGCTTACACTAAGTTAAGAGAACTTAATCTGTCATATCTGCCTTGACACTGCTCATCCCATCTGGATCTTGATCTTTCATGGAAAGAAGAATCTCACCTGCTCAATAATTATATGTTGGTTTGTTAGGGAAAAATCAAATCTGGTAAAGAGATTAAAGAGGTAGTATCAGAGACAGAGATACATGGAACAGTTGCTTTTGAATACATCAATCTTGCATGTAATTACAGACAATCAGCATCATGATGAGCTTAATCCATTTCACAAACATGTGGACTACCGGTTCATTTTTAAAGACAAGAGCAGTTTATTCCTGGAAGTTAATGCCCCGCAAAAGAAGATAAAGCAAATGAAAGATAGTAAAGGGGAAACCAAATATATGTTTGCTGATTTAAAGAAGTTTTTTGATATTTATATTGGGTATATCTAAAGCTAGAATAGATGTTGTGGTTAAATAAATTAAAAATTAAGCAACAACACACTTTTACTAAATATATGTGCTTAAATCTGAGACAAAGAACGAGACAGCTAGTGACACTCCTTCTCTCTTCTGGTTTATAAGACATACGCTTTGTTTCACAATCCATGAACTGTCTCTAAAAAAATGCCCACATTTTACTAGTAGCATAAAATGTTCCTGATATTAGTATAGCAAAATATTTTACTTACAAATAAGCTTATAAATGTTTTCTTATAAATGTTTTTCCAAGCAGTAAAATAGGGGGCAAATGTAGCTCAATGTCAACTAGAATTTCTCCACATAACCATTCCTGGCTGAGCCCACCACCCAAACAATGATTACATCTTACAGACATTTTTGGTAAAATTACCGTGAATGTTTTCAAAGAAGGAATATCAGGACAATCTTCCTGAATATCCATTCAGATAACATATCAAGAGCATTATTCCAGAGTTATCTTTAAAAACACTAAGTTGTGTTGCTGGAACTTCTTCATGAGAAACTACTAAAACAAGGCATCTACAAGGCATCTGAGAGAGTGTCCATGAACAGAAATCTGCAGAACCCTCCTCAGGAATCAGTGTAATAATCTTTGATGACAACTTCTGCTTCTTAGAAGACAGAAGTGGAATGGTATCCCTGTTTTTTCTGTAGGCTGCCACTAACTGACCCCACATTCATCTGTGTTAATCACATGAACATCTTCATTCACAACAGCCAAATGAAAATTCAGGTGAACTTTCCCACTGCACCAAAAACGTATGTATCTTTTAGAGCAGTGGAGATGCGGAATCAGTATCATCCATTATTGACTTTGTAGTTAACTAATGGTTTTGCACATTATTATCATTACTACTATGAATATGGCTAATGATTATTAACATGATACGAAAAAGTGCTCATTAAAACACTGTAAAATGTATTTGGTTGATAATTAGCACTTTGGAAAGCCTAACTTCTTAACTAATGCACTTATTTCTCATATTTATAATAGCAAAATTATATGCATTCATTATTATAGATTAGTGCTTCAAAAGAAACGTGCTTAGTATGACTCCAATGTATGCTTTTTTGTCTTTCTTCTCTTTCTCTTTTGCATGTTTATAGAAACTGTAAAAGAAGAAAATCTCAGTAGTAACACAGTGATGGGATGCTAGCAGATGGAGCTCCTGCAAAAAGCATTTGCCTGACAGGCAGGGCAGCATGAAATAGGCAAAATGCCACGTGGGAATGTGATGCTCTTGAGTGGACACCATGGTGCCCAGTCCTCCTTGTCCCAAGTGCTGTCCCTTGGAGCAGCCACTTGGTTCACCAGTACATTCAAGTCTTCACTTCAGGGAGCATCACACATCAATAATGAGCATCATTGTAAGTATACCTGCAGCACAAAGACTTTTACTCCAAAGAAAAAATGATCCCCAATTTCCAAACACTATAATGGTGAAGATCAAGTTTCCTCATGTAGAGAATCTGCTAGGAAGTGGTTTTATCATCTCCTGGAGGAGAAAAAAACCAAAAACTCGAGCAATACCTCAGCACCCCACTCTCTCTCCCTCCTCCCGCCCAAAAAGAAACACCACAAATAAAATACAACAAAAATCTAGCTGAGATAATCAAGAAAAACAAAGCTGTTGGAAGAGAGCTAGGAAATTACATTCCTTTAGTAAGGCCTAATTTTGTCAAAAAGGAAGAAAATTACAAAAACCAGATCCTGCACTTTCATACTGAGTTTTGATTTTGAGCAAACTAGTAGGGACATTTTTTGGTTTGTGAGTAGGACATGAGACTGCTTGAGACCTCTCTGTTGCCTGCAGTGACACTCCTGAGGGCCACAAGCAAGGTCTTGCAGCACCCTGTAAGGTCTCTGCTGAAGTTATGTTTGCCCTTGGTAAGGGGTAAGCCCAGGCAGGGTAAACTCTTGAAGTTGTGGCCCCTTCACCCAGAGTCTCCTGGAGCAGAGGATTCTCCATCCCAGAAACACAGTGGTCTGCTGGCTGGGGTAGAGCACAGTCCCAAGCTGTTTCACAGCAGGACAAGGCTGCTTACATTTGGGTATCATTAGTACAGAGACCCTTAAGAGGGAGGCTTTTCCTTGTTTTTCACATCCTTTAAGCAACTTTTCAGGTTCCTATGGAAAAAAAATTTCTCAATGTCTTACTGAGTTAATTTGAAATTCCAAAACTAATGAGGCTTTTGTCTTCCTCTTAAATTAAGAACTATTGTTTCCTCTAAAAATAAAAGAGATAATCTGCTAAAGAGTTAAAAATACTGAACTGTGACAGTCTTTTCAGACCTTTACATAGAAGATGACTGACATGATTGCACCTTTAATTTAAACAAAGAAAATGCTGAGGCAGGAGCTCCTATTCTCACCTCACAGCAGATCTTTCACCAGCTGCCTGATGGTTTCCCTCCCACCATTAGGAGGCAATCAGCACAGGCTGTGTAGTTAAGTATGCTCAGAAGGTGATATTCACTAAGAAGCTGTAACTATCACCCCAGGGGTTCATGTGCAACACTGTTTTCAAGGAAGAGCTCTGTTGGTTTTTGTTGTTGTTGTTGGTTTGTGGTGGGTTTTTAGTGGTTTTTTTTTTAGGTTTTGTTTTGGTTTTTTTATGTACTAAAAGCAGGGAGTGCTCCTGCTCAAATCCCCATGGCTCCAGGACAAACAAGAGCTCTTCTCAAACACACCTGGATACAGGGGACATGATGAGTGAGTTTCTGAATGTTTTGGATTGAACAGAACAGTAAAAAAAATAGACCTAGTTAATAGTACCAAAAAGCTCTACAATTTATTGTATAGGCTTGAATAGTCATGGTGCAATAAACTAAAATGTCTGTTTTTCCAAAGATTGCTGGTCAAAACACAGTCAAATATTTGCCTTACTTTATGAATAGCAAAATTGTATTGGGTGTCCACAGCAAGTTGGCAGTGGCAAGGGAACAGGAGGAGTGTGGTATGGGATGAGAGACCAGGAGTTGTCTCATGCCAGGCACAGCCACATCTATCTGGCTCCAACAGACCCACTGCAGCATCCAGATGAGTCCATCAGGTGGTGCCCCTGTGATAACCAGAGAGGAGGAGGGGAAAAAAGGAATGAGAAACTGCAGATGGAACACCAAGGCCAGAGGATGAGCCCCGGGATGGAATAGATATTCCTGAAAGAACTGCAACTTGGGAGGAACACCCACACCAAAGCATAGGAAGAGTGTAAGAGGGAAGGAGAAGGAGAGAGATATCAGTAAATCTGCTTCAGAATCAAGGACAGGAGTCGGGAGTGAA
The DNA here is from genome assembly GCF_036169615.1 of Heliangelus exortis. Taxonomy (NCBI): domain Eukaryota; kingdom Metazoa; phylum Chordata; class Aves; order Apodiformes; family Trochilidae; genus Heliangelus; species Heliangelus exortis. The sequence continues at coordinate 46,006,228 of NC_092424.1, forward strand.
GGAAGAGAGGAAGAGAAAAGGTGTTGTATATCTTTGTGCTTTACTTCCAGATTCTATTTTAATTGGCAACAAGTTAAATTAATTTTCTCCTAGTTGAGACTAATTTGCCTGTAAGAGTAAACAGTAAGGGATCTCCCTCTCTTTATCTTGACCCATGACCTTTCTCATCCTATCTTCTCTTAAACTTGTCACTTTCCTAGGTTCTGGGTTCTTTTTATGACACGTGATATGTAGTCCAAAGCTTGCAGTACACAGAGGGATGTCCTTCACCTTCTCCAACCTCTTTGACAACAGCGTCTGCAATGAAGAGGACATTGAATCAAGAAAGCTTCCCTCCTCTAAACACTCGTTCTGGGGACTGAAGAGAGGCTGAGAGAGAACATTTCTCCCATCCAGCAGATTGCTCATCCTGCAGAGCCATTTCCAACACATAGAGCTCCCTGAGCCTGCACAAGGTGCCATGAGTTAATCTCTAACTCCTTTGTACTCTAGAATCTTTCCACTCAATTAGGCTATCAAGGGATTTGCTGTGCTTCTAGTGTGTCATTAAAAAAGTCCTTTAAAATATTTCAAACCTACTTTAAACTTGAACTCCTCAAAGAACTTTAACTGTGCTGTGTAAATTTATGAAGACCATATGAATGATGTCAAGCTCATGATAAAACTCAGAGGAAAAAAATATAAAATAATTAGAGTACAAATTACTTTTCAATATTCCTGTCTTTTCCCAGCCAAAGAAATATCTCCTGCATGCCTCCAGGGCAAATCTCCTGACAGATGTCAGACAACCTACATGATATGTCCGTGTACATTCTGAAGTCACTGGTTACTTCCACAAAATCCTGCATTAAAAGCCTTTCTGCTCTTTAACATCATTTTGTTGAGTTTTACAAGATGCACAGGGTTGAACTTAGTATTAGACCGGACTGGTTTTGAAAATGCCAGGTTATCTCTGCATGTTGTGTTCCTGCTGATGGAGCTCTGCCTTTTGAACCAACTCTTACTCAATGGCAAATCTTGCCTGAGACTGGGTGCCAGTTCTTCAAGGTTTTTTTGGGACAGAAAAAAAAACCCGAAGTTTTGGTTGTTCATAATTGACAGAGACTTTGTGGCAATAATGCATGTGTTGTATCACACCAGCTATGACCTCCTGTTTAAATCATACTTCGGGTGGCTGTGTTCTGGCCTTTCACTCTCATTGCCATCTCAAATCAACAGACTGATCTCTAATCTGTAGGTGTTTCTGTGGGTTGTCAAAAAAATTGTTCTGGCCATTCCCAGCATGCCCACCTGACATATGTGAAGTAAAACATTTTAAAATGTTTTGAAAGTGCAGGATATTGTTCAATATATAATTATTTCTACATTGTATCTAATTTCAATATTTTTTCAGTATTTCTATTGTGTGAGCAGAATTGTAATAAAGGTTAAATAACTTGTTGAAGTTTCACTTTACTGAGATTGTATCCTAGACTTTTTAATTGAAGAGAAAGAATCATTTCTGACTTGCTTCTTGTACCTTTTCTGATAATTTGAAAACAAAACAGACCAACCAACCAACCAAAACTTCCATTCCATAGAATTGGAATGCATTTTCCCAGAGCTATTATCTATCTCCCAAATAAAACATTTGTCCTCATTTTCATACATGAATCATGCAAATACCTTGTTTTCCTGAGGTATTCCTGTGGATTTCTCTCCATTAAAGGAGGATTAAATGAGGTGGGGAGGTTATCTAGAGTACCTCTACAGCCAGGTTATCTAAGCAGGTTTAATCTTGAGGCCCCATCAAGCAGCAGGCAGACTTGCAGGATCACTCGTTGTGTGGTTACTAAACCTTCCATGGGCCTGTTCTCTAATGTCAGGACTCTTGTATATGAATTGGGGTAAGTCCTGTAGTGTCACACTTTACAGCTCTCCTGAGTCTTCTAGGACTTTCTCTGCTGGCCTTAAGATCCCCTTTAGACCAATCTGCAGGCTGACATCAGAGGAATACAGTTCTTTTTCTCCTGCACTCCAACTAATGATTTTTAAAGCCATCCATTTCACTTTGCATTTGACACGAAGGCAAGGAAGTACATTTTTGAAATCACCTATTGGGTAAGTAATAAAAGCCTTGAGCCATTAAATTCATACACGTTTTTCCTTAGCCTTTGCCAAGTTACATGCAATAAAACAATTTGACTGTCCTTGACCACACTTGATTGTTGACTACCAGAGCAGCATAAGATATCCCTCAGACAGGCTGATTACATTATACAGAGAGATTATATTAAATGTGTCCTACATTTTTGGCTGGGTCTGTGGCTAACAGTGAAGATAGTGGAACCTCTGATTGTAAGATAATTCCTTTCTCCACCCTATTTAAGATCTTGTGCAAATTCTTTCATAAGATCTAACAGTTCACATTTATTGATTTGGCCTATGTTTGTGCACTGCATATGTGGGCAAGCCTGCCCCACAGTAACCCATGCTTCCAAGCAAACTCTGAGTAAACATCATGCTGCTGGCTGTGTGAAACAGTGAATTTAATAGGCTTGCTCAGTGACAAAAATCCATTTCATATCTTCTCTGCCCAACCCTTTTTTATTTAGCCATTCAATAGAGTGCAAAGGGCTTACATGATGCATCCCTAGGAAAGGAATGCATACTTATACCCAGTTTGATTTTTATTTTTGGATGCTTTTATAAAACTAAGCCAACCCAGCTATACCAAAAATATCTTTCATTTGACATTCATTGTTCACATTCGTCTTTAACTCGCTGATATTGAGAACAATCACTGGCTCACAAAATAGAGTAAAATTCACCTTAATAACATCTGCAGAAAAATTGTACCCCTACTGTAATATCTACATTTCTGTTTAACAATGTGACACAAACCATAAATGATACACACATACTTGTGATTTTTAAATAAGAAAAAACAAAATCATCCTCTCTGGTTGATGAATAGCTCAGTGATTCCTTTGTTTGAGCTATGACCTTTAGGGAATCCTTGTTCATAACCACCAAAAGACAAATAGTGGTAATGCTGAAAATGCACAGAGAAATTTGCAAAAGCCGAGCCAGGTTCACATGGAATTTTCTGAGGGTGTCCTCTGATTAAGGCCATTGTGGTGGGCATTATGATGAAGAGGAGTTAATGAGGACAAAATGTAGCTTTCCCCTGCCCCACTTCTCTCAGGTCACAATTACAGATATCTAAAAGGTCTGGGACATTCTAGACAGTGGGCAATGTCTGCTTAAGAGAGTGCCAAGGCAGGAAGAGTGCACAGAGCACATTGGTTCAGCACATTCCTCCTACAGCCTCTTCCCATGACAGCTCCAAAGTCATCACTGCTTAGGAGATGTGACAGGACATTTCTTTGCCTTTCCAGAGAATCTCCCATGATTGTTTGGGCTTATTTGGACAAGGAAACTTAGTTTACACCTTCTTACCGTGACAATGTGACAAGACCTACTGGACTCACTGAAAAATTTATCTCCGTGTGCTACAAAGTGCTTCCTATCTTCATTGAAGCATCTCTTTTGATAAATCTTGCAAGCCCAGTGTTATTTTCATTTTGCTAAGGAAGAAGTAAAAGTGAAGTCAAAGGACCTTTGGTCCAGGTTATGCAGAGTTTCCTCACCCGAGCTGTATTTGGACCTTGAAGACTCTTCATTCAGCAATTAGCATATCGATAACTTTATTATTAAAATAATGAAAATAAAAATCCTTCTAGATCTATCCATCTCTGAGGTGTCTTCCTTGCTTGGACTTCAACCAGTGTTATGAAATTAAGCGTAAATTGAAATAAATTGGTCAGTTTAAGAAATCCAGCACAAATTTTTGCTTGGCTGTTCACGCTGCTTGGCTGGATGTGATCAGTTTTGATTCACACCATAAAGCCTAATTCTGAGAATCGGTTGCAAAAACAGAGAGGATTTTCTGCCTACTGACTTTTGACCCTGAAGTTTTGAATTGCTGAGCTGAAACCTGACTGATCCTACATTCCCAATGCCAAATCATATAGAGAAAAATGAAATTTGAAGAAGAGTGGGGCTAAAACAGGTAAATGTAAAGTGTCAAACACTATGCTGAAAGCACATGCATCTCGTAACACAAGTCTGTTGATGAAGTAGCAGGCAACATTTTGTGTAACTGCTCTATTTTTAACATGCACATTTTAAATGAGTCTGTACCAGTCTGAGCATTTTTTTTCTCTCAAAGACTCATTATTACCATAATTTGTTCCACGGTAAAATCAAATATTCACTAATGTTTTTCATGTCAGAATGACAGGGGGGAATACTATTTTAGCACCACAGCAAATTCCATTAAATACGGGAAGAGTTTAAAGTCTTGTTGTGCATCTCAAACTCCCGTTTTTAATTAGATCTCTTGTATCCTTTTTTTTCCACTGGGTGTGGGAATCCTTCAGAGCCAAACCCATCTGGCAAAAGCACAAAACTTACTCACAGCCCATGGCTTTATTTGATTAATACGGAATTGTTACATATCACTGTGGACATAATGCAGCATCTGGGTTGTTTTTCTCTCTCTTTTGCTGTCCTTTCTCGCATTAGCATTAAGAAACATTATTTTGCTTTTTAAGTCTTCATCTAAAGTGCTGTGTATGTCCATATACCAGCTTCTCCCCCAAAACAAGGCTGCTTTTGAGCTGCAGGCCCAGCACACAGAAGTCTGCAGAGATAATTTTATTTCTGTTCCACTGATGATGAAGGCTGCATTTATCAAAGCAGAAACATAGAAGAAACACCTTTTAGAGATTATAGGATATTCGCTTCGATTACAAAATAAAAGGAATGTATTATTTTGCCTTGCAGAAGAGCAGTGATAAGGCGATACAGTTACTACTGAGAGATTGCAGTGCTGCCAAAGCAGTGAAAATCCTCTCTTTTATGTGATGGCTTGAATCAGCAATGCCTTTTGTGGCAAAGGCCGAGGTACTTAGCATGCCTTTATACTTAGCCATTTCACTATCCACCACATCATCTTTTGAAACTGTGTTTTGAAGATATATTTCAGTTTAATACATTCTGCTCAGTAATTAAAAAAAAAATATATGAAAAAAAACAACCAAACAAACAAAAACATCACTTAATCCCAGTTGTCTTGTGGAATGTGATAAATCAGCTTGGCCTTTTGGAGAAGACAGTGTTAATTACAAAGAGAGTAAGTCTTGCACAGCACCTTGCTAATGCCTCAGTGATCCCAGGATCCAAGCTAAGACAACACACAAGAACCCTTACAACAGAAGAATCTGGCCTAGGCCACACTCCCTTTTAGAGAGAGATTATAATTGAGGTTTTCCCAAACAGGAAACCTTGAGCAGCACAGCACAACTAACTAGCCCAGTCCATTACATTTCAAGCAGTAACCCCTTTGTCAAGGCCAGCAGTTTCTGCTTGACTAAAATATCACATCTTTATTTCACCTTCACACAGATATACATCCAGGGCTGATCTGGATGAAAAAGCCACCATCTTTCTCCATACCTGGCCCAGAGGCCCACTTAGTATAGGAGACCTGGAATTCTGCTTCTGGAAAACACTTTCCAGGTCATCTGAGAAGTTATCTCAGGTGTTGGTGATGTTGTGTGTGTGGGAATAGGAACATGATATAGATCATGTTCTTTGTAGGCATTGTCTTGATTGAAAGAAAGTGACAAAAAAAAATTGAGGAAGACCCAAAATATTTGCACAATGGTTCTTTATAATTAAAAAATTGCGAAGCTTCCAAATGACTTGGTTCAAATCTGAGGGAGTGAAAGTAGCAGAATCACAACTGGAAGACTCCTGCCCATCAGGAGCCACTATCCAGGCCTTTTCTCTTGTCAATGGATATATAAGTTAAGGAGTTTGTTTCCATAATGCAGTCACTTGAGCCTCTCTGTACCATGTATTGCTACAAGTCCATTTGCTTTTTTCTTCTTTTATTAAATAGATTGGCTCAACACTGTTTTTGTAATGCCAGGAACAAGGGACATAGCTACTCATGTGCAGCCATTCAGTCTTACACCTAATGACCTCAGCCTGACACATATTAACTTAAATGACTAAAAAAAAATAAATCAGCCTTCAGCTCAAGTGCTCCAAATTACTACTTATTGTGCATTATTGAGGAACATGCTGATGATCACCTGGAAAGAACAATAATTACCTCACTACAAGCAGAGCCCTCAGAGTTCTCTACCATGCAGTTATTTTGTCTTATTCAGTATGTATCGTTTTGATTTAAAATAATTTCTAAGAACATGATTACTGCCTTTGGCTCTCATTCTACTTAAACTATCACATAATGCTGCACACGGACTATTTTCTTTCATTATTCCCTGAGTTAGATCACATGGATCAGCATAAGACATCTCTGCCATGGCCAGCAAGGGAGCAAACTTGCATTTAGACTCTTGGCTACAGTGATGCTGGGGTACAGGTTAAGCAGAAGCTGTCATTTGACTCAATCTCACTAAATAAATGAAGGGAAAAGAGACTTGATAAATGCATGATAAATAACACAACTGTACAGTGAAACAATTATGGCAGTGAGGGTGAAGAGGAACCAGACATGTCTATCTGTAAAATGCCATCCTAACAAGGAGACAGCAAGAGTTATAAGATCACTCACCTAAATACCTCCTAGGATGTCTTCTCTGATTAAGGATTTGTGAGAGTTATTGAGTTTTGAATTAGATGCACTTTAATAAAACAGTAGAATGTTCTTATCTGATTGCACCTGTATTGATTGTGTTAAAGAGGTCTATCCTCCTATCAAGGTCAATGATTTTATATAAACTGACTAGCTAGATGGAATCACTAGTGGTATTTAGGACTTCCAGTTTGTCTACCCTTTAAGCATATGATACTATGAAACTTAGAACAACTCAATGTTCATTCCGTATTATCTCTGTCTTCCATCATTACAACACTTAATCTAGTTAAGGTATAAAACTAATTTGGAAAAGACCACTTATTCTAGTGAACTCTCTAGCACTGATTCTTATCAACTAGAGAAGAAAATTTTGCATCTTTTATTAAAACAGCAATGTTTCACGGACTTAAAAGAAACTTGGACCATTTTGAAATACTGTACTTTATGTAAACATCCTTTACCCAACTAAAATGGGACATTGATCTGATTTCTTGTTTCATTAACCTCAATAGAACTGATCCAGCTTTCTGCTGTGGTGTTACAATTTGAATGGCTTCTGAGTGATATACTAGTATTTCTCCTCAATAACTATAGATACATATACTTAAAAGGGTTGTGTATGTAAAAAAAGTTTAAATTGCACATATGACTTACCCACTTTTTGTCTGTTATCTCGCTCTGCTTGGGACCTTAGGTTCAGATCTCAGGACATATAGGCTGTAAGGCTTTATTTAGCAGTGTACAAGCCCAAGAGCTCAGCTAGACCATGGAACTACCACAATGATTGAAAGTCCTGGAAGGCTGCCGAGGCCAGCAGTAGTGTATGAGTGTGTCCATGTACCTTGTGGGATGGCCCCAGCTCCACCATGAGCCATGTGAAGAGATCAACCTTGCACTTCCAGAACAGGCAAGCAAACCTCCTCCCAGTCACCCTTACTTGTTCCTAACCCCATGGAGGATGAAGCAGAGAAGGAAGACTATTCAACAGGCTGCTTACTGCTGATGGAGACACACAGCAAACCAGAAATCCTACTGAAGATGAGCTTTTTACATGGGCACAGTGAGTCTGCAGGATAGCAGAAAAAGGAAATAGGCAGCCCTAAGCTGTCCCTTCTAAACTCAGGATGAAGAAGCACTCAGCTTGCAAGTTTTGCAAAAAAGTGATGGCTGGATGTCAAGAAGCAGGCTGGGGAGATATTCAGATAAATCTGTTCCTCCTGAATGCTGCAGGAGTGTCCTTCGCTTCATGGCAAGGGATGGAAACTGAACACTGACTACAAGTGGAGAAAGCTCTCATCACATTTATAGACTGGAAAAAAGGTCTGGCCAAGATCCACAAGCTGGTTGCTGTGGAGAAGAAGCTGCTGGCAGGCTGAGGAAGAGATTCTGGAGGGGACAGGTGTGGGGAAGAGATGGGCTCGCTGTTGAGAGAGGCAAGGGAGCATCAGCAGTGCAGGTGTTGAGGCTGCTGGGGGCCCAGATGGCAAGATTTCCTGAGTAGTATTTCCAAATGTCAAAACTGTACCATATGAAGGGGAGAGGGATCCCAATACCTATTAAAAGCAAGTTTTGTTCATGAAAATGTGAAGGTCTGTCAGCAAGGCAAGGAAAACCTGCCACTGCAGCTCCACACTGAAACGCATCCTGTACATGTAAAATAAGGCTTCAGATCCTGTTAAGTAATTTCTTAGTCTTTCTGGTCAAAATTCAGCCCCAGCCACATACACAGCAGCAAAAGTAGGACTTGGGAGAAACAAAAGTTATCCAAGGGCACTTGGAGCTTTCTCTGTAAAATTTCATACAATTTTCATACATATGCTAAGCTTCAGAGAGCACCAGGCCAAGATGACAAGCACACAAAGGAAGAACAAAGTACTCACTAGCTACTTTTGAGCCAAAAAAGTCACATTTGTTATCTATGGCAAAGCACACCAATGAGAAACCTTTCTCCTCCTCAGCTGGCACATTTTCACAAAGGGTGGGATTTTGTTTGGATGATACACAGGGTCCCATCTGTTTGCCTTATTTTCCTGGTGCTGCTAAGTGTTGGGGAGGAGTGAGTGTGTTCATTTATGAGTTTCCTTCACTCACACTGGAGTGAGTGCAGAAAGAAATCAGGAAGACAGTGCTTCTCAGCCTGAAACAAATTGTTCAGACAGGACTATATCCAAACACTAACTAGTCACACAACTTTCTCTGGACCAGTTGTTGTCACATTTGCCTCAGCGGCTGAATGTTCTCTATCCATCAGCAGGTAAAACACAAAATAAATTTTGCTCAAAATTGAGGCAGGGGTAAAACACTTATTTCTTGTCAGGAACAAGTAGGATGCCTTTTGCCTTGCAATTCCACTGAGCTACTAAGATATGAGATACCTAATCCTTTTCTTTCACGCATTAGCCGCTTGTTTCATTTCTCACTAATTAACTTAATGCAAGAAAGAATCCGTAAGCTTTTGAACAGGCTCAGCTACTTGTTTCCCTGCTGTAGCAGTATCAGGGACTAATAAGCAAGAAGATCCTCATGCAATTCCAGGCAGCAACGTTGCTCTTTTGCTGCTGCTCAGCAAGGATTTTGATTTTCTCTCATTTGGCAGGAATGAGCAGAGATCCTCTTCCAACAGACGAGGTAGTTTGCTTACAACGGACTACGTTTTGGGGGATGGAGGAAGGAAAATTAAGTGAGCAAGTGAGGCTGTATCTTCACAGAAAGTTAAGCCATCAGATCAATTCACTAAATGAAATATAGTAAACATGTTGCTTTAAAAAGATTCGTGCCCTGGCAACTGCAGATTTTGCAACATCAGGCTTGGACCATGATGGTTCCCATTTCTCATAGACCCGGTTTCATTCCTAGGAGCTGCAGGAGTGAGATAGAATAAGCTAAAGACAATTGTCTTGTCATCCTATGAGGCAAAGACCTCCATGTGGAAATCCCCAGCGAGACTTGGCCATGCTGGCCTTAAATGAGGAGGCATGGGTGCTGCTAGCAGACACCCCAAAACACTCAGGAAATGTGCAACAGAGAGTCCAGAGGTAAACTCCTGGGATACTGACTGGTGCTAGGTGACACGCTAGAAAAGCTGCACTGGTGCTGGCGCCCACTGTAGAGAGTTTAATCTAGCTCACATTTTACAAGCTGCTTTCATTTTTAGGGCAGTCAAACCCTGCAGTGCCTTAGAGGAAAGTCAGTCTAGAGAAAGAAATGCTGGAGAATTGGAGCAAAGTGTTTGTTTCATTTTATGTAATGACAGAGGCAAGCTCCTCAGTTCCTCCTGATACTCATGTTTGTCCTTTCCCCCTGTGCTAAGCAGACACTGGGACACAGTAAGGGCTTTCCCCGGCTGGTAACAACATCTGGGCTGCCAGAGAAACTCTCAGGGTCTCTGGTGCTCTAGAGATGCAAATGTAAACCAACTCCCAAACATCTCCTCTCTGGATAATGCTTGAGGAAACTATCCAGACCCACTGAACACAGGGTGCAGGTGGAATTTCCCTAGCTGGACAGAAATAAGAGGGTGGGACTGGGGGTGTCAGGCACAGGTTTGGAATTGGCAAAGCTTTGAATTCAGATGTATTATCTGTTTCACCCAAGGAATGACAAGCAGTTGTTTTTCAAAGCCTTCCCAGCACATCTCTGAGCAATGGTGCTGTGGGTCACCAAGGACACCTCAGAAAAGAACAGAGAAGACACGATGAGTAAATGACGACTTTTTACAGCTCTCGGTGACACACTTTCAATCTCACCAAACAGTCTGCATTACATATTTGTATCTATCTTCAGAAGTAGCAGGGCTGGAGACATGTCTTTTTTTTTTCATTTTTAAATGAAAAGGAAGACAGAGTTATTCCTCAGGATGTCTATCTTCTAACAATAGAGACACAGCAATAGGCACAGTAGTTGCAATAATCCAGGCCTAGAAATAACAAGCCAGTTCAAAATCAAATATCTGTAAAGTCCCCAACCTATCCTAAGCTAGGAATGCAAATGTCTCCAGTTTCTATAAGCCTATATTGGAAGCAATCACCATATGTGTTTAAGGGAAAAAAAAAAAAAAAAAAAAAGTCTGAAACCATGCAAAGAAAGTTCAGCATATGCATTTAAAAGGAAACATCTCAGATGTCTCCTTGAAAAGCTTTCAGGTGTGAAAACATACGGGTTGCTTTCACATCCAAAGCTCTAAGTCCCCATTCCAAAAAATCAGTGCCATCGGTGATGCTCTCTCAGCAGCTCAGGAGGAGCAAATGAATGTGGAGACTGAGAAAACACAGTGCTGCCTGCCCAAGTGATGTCTCAGCTGGCTCCCGACACTGCCACCCATACTGCGCTTGCTGTCTGCATCCACTGAGCGTTTATCTCCAGGCAGCTGTTAAATAGGCTGGCACCTTTTGTCAGCAGCTACTTCAATATGAAAAAATCAAAACACACTCAAAAAAGAAAAATAGAGGAAACTGGAAAGCACACTAAACCCCAACTGGAACAACAAAATGTAAACCCTGGGTGGAGGAGGAAGAAATAGAAGATGAGGAAATTTATAGCAGCTGTTGCCGGAGCTGCTCATGGCAAACAGCAAATGCTTCCAGGGCCACCCATTTTACCCTGTGAGATATCTGGCTCTGCTATGACAGGCTTGCTCAAGCTCAGTTAGCAAAGGCAGACACCTTGCTCAGGCTTATAAGCAAGAGTTATGCATAGAGGTGCACAGTTTGCTATGCCTCTTCTTTGCAGCTTTAAATTTTCCCATGCCTATTTTAGGAGTTTGCATATGCTTACAAATAAACAAACAGGAAAAAAACAAAACCAGGGAGAACTGGAATTATGAAAGGCAGATAAGGCAGAAGCCTATGGATTCAGGAGGCTAAGTAGACTCAGACCTGGTTTCCCAACTGATCTACACCTCCACAATCCTTGGACTTAACTTTATGCAATTAGTCACCTCTCCTTACTCCCACCTCATTCTCGGGTGAATTAGGAGAGGGAAAGGAAAGGAGTAGTTCCAAAAGTTAATGTTGGCAAGTATAATCTATCCAGGACTTTCTATAGTTACAAAGGAGAGACAAGCATCATTTAAAGTAGTATTTGAAACAGAAGTCCAACTTGGCTGATTTAAATCACTACTCTGTGATTCAAGCCTGATTCCTCTTCTTGCCATGTGGTCTGTGGGGGAAAACTGCAATGAGAATGAGACCCCAGCCAGGAGGGAAAGTTACAGAGTCAGCAGCACTGGGAGCCTCCAGCTGCTCCTGGAGCTTTTCATACAGTTTTGACTGAGCTGTCAATTTGTGCTGGTGGGCTGCTTCCTCCAGACTTCCTGCACAGTTTTCTTCTGAGCATCTGTCTTCCCCAGCTTCTCTTTCTCACTTCGCTTTCCCTCCTTTTCCATTTTAGCATCTCTTCTTCTCAGTAAACCTCCTACATCTGGCCCTCCCCAAACCTCAGTGCCAGCACACTGACTGCTGCCATGTCACCTTTGCCTCTCACTGTGCCTTTTCACGTTGGCTGTGAGGCCAGGCCAGTTACACAGCACTGTGCACCACTGTGCAGAGGGCAGGACCTAGCTGGTGGATTCATTGTGCAGCACTGGGGAATGAGAGATGAGCACTGAACTGAACCCCTTTTTAAATTCTACTTATATGTACACTTTATGAAGGTCTGTTGCACCCTCTTAGTGTTTGTTTTTTCCTGAGGCTCAGATAAACACAAGGCAATGCTGTGTTATGTCAGCAAGAGTGAGTAAGAGCGATAACAAAGGCGACAGGATAAGGAAACCCACATCAATAAGATGAAAGCATCAATTTTCTGCTTTCCAGGGCTTCCCCACTTAAAACGCCTCGCTTTCATTTTTTCATGTATGTTAATCATAAGCCAAGAAATTCAAGCCTAATACATCCAGTCTTTGTGCCAAATTAGCTCCTTAGGGGTACATTAAAAAAAAAAAAAAAAAAAGTTACGCTATTCATACGCATAGGGAGGCACTATGAGCTCCTTTGCATTCGTGGGATCAGGCAAGATTGGCATAAACCTCCTGAGAATATGACAACTATTGTGCTAGGGTCTATATACTGCTTCCAATATTCTAGTTTCAAACCTATATTTAAAGAGGTACAAAAACTACATGCAGGCAAACCCTTAGGAATATGTTTTTACTCTCCAAACAATTCTAATCAAAGGAACAATACTGACCCCACTCTAGTCAGTGGGAGTTATGCTGCACATTGTTCTCAGGTTCTTTCAGCTCCTGGAGAAATATCTGTTAAGTCAACAGGCTCTCACGGTGCAAACAGCTTTCTGATGTTAGAAAGAAAAAAAAAAAAAAGAAGAGAAGGGAAAAAAAGAGGAAATAACACCTACTGATCAAAGGCAAATCTATGACTACATTGCTCACATACACATTAGCACCTCATTAACACTACTTGTACCTACAGAAGAAATCAAGCTTGGAAACAGCTCTGACATGAAGTAAACAAGTCTTAGGTTGAAATACTGCATTATTCTTCTGATAGTACCAGAAGCAGGGAGTCCTTGATTGTGGTAGCTTTGTTCATACCATTTATAAGAACAGAAATAAAAAGTTTCAATACTCTGCAATAAAGAGTTCTGTGAGAACTCATAATTGTGATAGAAACAACAGCAGCAAATTGAAGATAACAGAGTGGGCTTTTTAAACTTAGTATCAGTTTTACAGTATGGTTAAAATATCAGCACAATCTATTTGAGGAAAACAGCATAAAAATAATTATATACCTTTGCAAATGTTTAGTCCTGAAAAAGTCTAGAAAGTGCGACAGAATTAGATATTTGCCATATCTCCAAATTCTCTATTTATAATTCTCAGTTTTCATAGCATTTCTATTTTCACAGTACAGTGCCTCACCTCTGTGAAGAAGTGGAGCTCCTTCTTCCTTCTTGTACCTCCACCTGCTCCCAGTCAAACTCCCCAGACACTTTTCTTGACATACTTCCATCTCAGCAGTCTTTGCAAACCTCTTTAAAACTCTAACCTGGCAGAAAACAAGTGCATTAAAAACACATGGATCAAGACCAAGGTGTTTTGCTGCCTCGGTGGCCTGGGGAGCCGCAGCCCAGGCAGGGCAGAGTTATCAAGCTGACATCTTGCTCATCATTCCCAAGCCTCCTCCACTGACCAGTGTAGTCAGGGTGGGGGTGTGCTTGTAGGTATATGCTTAAGTTTCTGGGAAGAGACTTCTTCATCCAGGTAACCCCTCTTAGCTCCTCTGCTGTAGATTTGATTTCACCAGAACTTGAGACTGAGATATGATCTTCAGTGGCTGCGCAGGATCTAGGGTGTTAGTAGGACATCCTCTGCCTGACTGCTATCAGGCAAAAGGAGAAAGCTTCTCTTGGGTCCATGGTGAATCTGCACCCATTTCACTTCTCTAAAACTGATCAGATGTTCTTATACCAACTTAGCTAAAATCAGTTCCTAATTGATAAAAACTAACTTGAAATAAAATTGCCTAGGCCATAACGAAGGGTGTCTGCAGCAATTTGACTGGATTTAAAATAACCTATCAATGAAGGAGCTACAACCTTTGAGCTTTTCATGCTTCTTCCTCTGTGCTCAGGAAGTGTAAGTGCAAGGGGGAGCTAATCCTAATTACTGCAGTGGAGTGCTGCTGTAGGAAAACCATGAGCAATCCATGGCAAAACTCATCATGCAAACTGCTAGAGATCTGGGTTCTGCTTTCAGCTTTCCAGTTAACTCCTTGCATTGCCTCCACCATAATAGCCTTCTTCTGCCCGGGTTATGAAAGAGACAAAAATTCTGGGAGACAGGAGCTGTCATGTACCTTGTGTTTGCAGGGCCCCTTGAACCAGGGGGAATGCAGTCTTTTCCTGGTCTTTGGAGAGCTGGCATTAACCAAATATCAGCCTTTTTGGAACAATGAACACCATACTTGCACTTCATCAACTTCAGTCTTCTTTTTTTTTTTTTAAGCCTGTATGTGTCCATGGTTGAAACAGAAAATTAATCTGAGAGTAGCTCTCCTCAGTTTTAAAAGCTTTTAGTCCTGGTTCCCATCCAGATGGGAACAAAAAACAAACTCAAAGAAACCCTGCTGGCAACAATTCTGCTGATGCAAGTCAGTTGCACTAGCTCCTGTGGTTTTGGGTGCTAACTATACATTTGGGTACTTTCATAGGGATAGTGTGCGGTATAGCAGAGATTTAGTACCAGTTTATAGATGAGAGTTTGAGGAGGCATATAACACTTGGCTGCATTGCCTCTTTCACCTGTGTCAGCTGCAGGCCCCCTCGCCAAACTGGAGCCCCCACCAGGTTCTGAGCTCCCTCAGCTTTTAGGAGACAGCATTTTATTTACATAAAACCTTTGTAAATAGGTGTGCAAAGCACTGAACATCTTCCTTCTGCGAGAGAAGCACTTTCTGCCTGGTCAGGCTTGGGAAGGAGGGTTGACTGAATATGCTGCCTTTGGGGAGATGCATCCATACACACAGGCTAGCAGGCATTAAACAAATCATCTCCTTCGGTCCTCTGTGCTGCATATCTTTTCTCTGCCAGCCCACAGGGAACTGAAAAATACCCAAACTGCTTAACTGCTTATTCAGAACAGACGTGAGCCAAAGCTGAGATTGGTTATGCAAACGATCCTAAACGCTGGATTTGCTGATGAAACAGGATTCAAACCCAAGCTAGTGTCTTTGTTTCTGCAAAACCAAAAATCGGGCACTGATTTTCTCCAAAATAAACGGAATGTTTCTACGTCTGTTTCATTTCCACATTTTCCTTTCATGCTTTGCCATCCAGCCAACACAACATTCCCTCCCTCTGCCTGCCAATCACTGCTTCACACTTCCAACATTTAAATTATTTACATTATTTTAGCTGCAGAAAAAAGGTCCTCCTTTGATTTGGTCCTTCTTAAATCAAAATCTGATACTGACATCAATACAGAACAATGATAAGGAACTAATGAACATTTAGAAATACCTTAGTTATGAAGAAGCAATTTAGATTTGGCTAACATCTTTCCTACAGGCAATAAGAGTTTGTTTTTTTTTTTAATTGCAGTTGATGCGTTTGATTTTGTTGTTTCATTAGTAACTTCTTTTGTTACCCAAGAAATTGTTGCAAAACTTTTAAAATTTGAATTTTTTTTTTTTATGAAACATAGTCAACACTGATGGAATTCTGGTGGAAGATGATTAAGTCACTTGCTATTTACAAGCACAAACCTGAAGCAAGATACATACATCTGTGTATGTATCAGTATGTGTTGTGTCTATGTTTGTGCATGCACACATTTGCATGTGCACACACACTCTTTGCACACTGAATTATCTATATATGAGAAATAAGTCTAAGCTGCACAATTCAATCTACATCCAAGTTTGGATCTTCTCAAGTTTCAGAGATGTTTTCAGGACATAAAAAAATGGGTCCTATTCAAAATTGAGAACCCATTTAAAGTGCAAACATTTCTCACCAGTAACCTTTGTCAGAGTGGCATCTGGGCTTTTCAGATGAGACAATGTTACACTAAAAACACAGGAACGTTATGTCTCTACCAAGATAACAGCAAGATGGCATTCAAACAAGCAACAAGGATTTCTGCTAGCATAAATCAACATGTTCCCACTGAGATTCCTACAATATGGAAATCAATATACCATGCAAGGAAACACAATTTCAAAATCACATTTTTGTCCTTTTTTATGAAAGGGAACGATACTAAGTCAATAAAAAAAAAAGAATGACAACTCTCTTGATTCAGTTTCTGTAAGCATTTGACAGGAATTTTACGTCTTCCTCTGTGTAATCAATGAACCCCAGTCGTGTAGGTTTTCACACAGTAACAAAGGACTATGTAGCACAGATGTGTATAAATTATCAGAAATACTGGTGAAAAAGTCAGAAATAGGAAGAGGGAGATTAGAAACAAGTGCTATATAAAAGAGGCTTTTTGTTTTGCAATTGACCACATTCCAGTTGAATTTGTCCCTTTCTTATCACACTTAATATAGATTTATTGTAGTTGCAGTTCTGAGACTAACAAAATAAATAATTATGCTAACATGCTAAAATGCAGTTTTACTACATGGCCTGTTGAAGACAATTAAATCCTTGTGAAGGCATGCAGAACAAGATTCCAGAGAAAATTATTAAACCACAATCCTAATAAATAACTGTCATTAACACAGAATTTGAAGCCAAATTTTTGAATATGTGCATATGAACTTTTGAAGGGGGAAGAGTGTCTTGGATTTCAGAGAAAGAGTGACAATGGTCACCATGGGAAATATCCATGGTGTGACCAGCCTGGGGAGCTGCTGTCTCCTCTCATGTCATTGCCCAGAGGACACATACCCACCCCACAAACCTTCCTGGGGTTGTCCAGTGCTAAGAATTGCTGGCTTCTTGTCCCCCTCACCTGTAAGTTGTCACCATCCAGGGCTGGATAAAAGCAATGAACAAATGGCACAGTGGCTCTGCCTTCCTACATACCATCTTGACTTTAACCTATACAAATCTGAAGTCCAAAATCTGAGCATGTACAGGAGTTAACCATAAATTTGCTCCCATTGCCTGCCAATGATACCTTACCAAGAATGAGGAAAGAGGACAGCTGTACAGTCAATACAGTCTGACACAGTTTGGGTTGTTGAGTTTGGAGAAGAGAATGCTCCGAGGAGACCTTATAGCAGCCTTCCAGTACCTGAAGGGAGCCTACAGAAAAGCTGGGGAGGGACTTTTTGGCAAGAGCCTAGTGATAAGATGACTGGGAATAGTTCCATACTGGAAGAGGGTAGATTTGATTAGGTATTAGGAAGAAATTTTTTCCTGTGAAGGTGGTGAGACGCTGGCACAGGTTGCCCGGGGAGACTGTGGAAG
This sequence comes from Heliangelus exortis, assembly GCF_036169615.1. Lineage (NCBI taxonomy): Eukaryota > Metazoa > Chordata > Aves > Apodiformes > Trochilidae > Heliangelus > Heliangelus exortis. The sequence continues at coordinate 46,023,758 of NC_092424.1, forward strand.
TCCCCTCCCTGGAAGCGTACAAGCCCGCATTGGATGGGACTGTGAGCAACCTGGTCTCATGGGAGATGTCCCTGCCCATTGCCAGAGAGTTAGAAGTAGCTAAACTTTAAGCTCCCTTAAAACCCAAATCCTTACATGATAATAGTTAAAGGTTCTCCACTGCCACAGTTAGGGATTTTCACCCGAGTTTTGCTTAATTTAAGGATTTAAGGATGTTGACTATTTCTCTCTACCACCTCTAGTCTAGGCATGGGTGGTCCCAAGCATCATGCAAGCTCAATTGTTCCTCACATCTCCCCATGTGGGGGCAATAACAGCCACACTGCCTGTGTTTCACTCCGCAGCACTTGGTATGACAACCAGCCCTCTGCCTCTATCAGTTTGATTTGCAGGTTACCACAAGGAACTTCAATAGTTTGCACTTGAATAATAAATACATAAATAAACTGACATGAATAACACTTCTGGGAATGAAATGTGCAGTGAATTGCCAGGTGAATTTCTCTACCAGAGGAAAAAAAAAGAGAGAGAGAAAGGGAGAAGATGAATAACTGGGAGAGAATTATACTCCAAACCTTCCCTGGTCATGGATTATTGACAGAATAAGAAGTGCTGAACTGTGGGCTATTTGGATGCATTAGTCAGTCAGCACACAACTTCCCCACAACTGGGCTTTATATATGATTAATGCTATTAGAGCTGGAGAAGACTATTAGGAAACTGAGAGATGAAAATGATATCTGAAATTAGTATTTCTGACTGTTTTTCCTTCCTTCAGGTTATTTCTACAAATCAGATTTTGTGAATTCTTATCTTGTTCCCAAATCAAATAATGCCAGTGAGCAGCAGTGGCACGGTTTGAAAGAGGAATCTCCAGCGGTCTGTGCCTCAGAGCTGTGGTTTATTCTCTCCTTCCTCAACTTTGAGGCAGCTTCATTAACTTGGACTTAGATTCCAGCCTTAGCTCCTGTTGTGGGGAGGAAAAAAAAGGGATGAAAGAAAACCTCAACACGATCCAGCCAGACCTTGAAAAATTAGTCCCAGAGAAAAAAAGAATACAATTGGAACTTGCAAAGACTTTTTTTTTTTTTTATTGGCCTTGTAATTTCCTCACTAAACACGCTTTTAGCAGCCTACCCCTCTCAGAATCTTAATTATCTTGCAGCCCCTCATAAAGGCCCCATTCATGGCTTTGCAGAGCAAAGCACTGTGATATCGCAAACACAGGAACTCAGAAGATACAGCATGTTCCCGACGAAGGGCTGCACACCCACAGATAGTTGGCAGAGGGGATTTGCTACTTGGAGAACATAATATAATACAAATATGTGGATTTTTTTTCTTTCTTCTTTTTTTTTCCTTAAGCAAGGAAGAGGAGATGCTGTGCCTGAGTTGTGTGTAACGGGGGGGAAAAAAAAAACCTCTCTGATATACTGTTCTGAATAAAGCAGAATATTATAGGCTCTCCATCTCTCTCCTCCACCATTTCCGACTGTTCATTGACTACCATAAATTAATATGACGTGATATATTATATGAGCTGGAGACATTTTATGAGCTTTTGAAATCTTTTCCAACAGAAAATGTGAGACATCACTTACTGCTCAGGCTTTTTTTGTTTTATTTGTTTGGAAATGAACCACGGGCTGAAAATATTTCAGTTGAATGAAAATAAAGAATAATGAGTTGGTCAGCATCCTTGAGAACTGGACATTTTTCATGATTCAAGTACATATTTCTACAGACCCTTTCTATGATAAAAGAAAGAAAATACTATTGTATCAGGAAGAAGATAGTAGCAAAGTTTTCACAAGCTGCTAGCTCAGTCTTATTTCTGAAGCTCCCACTGATTTATGCTCTACAGGTACTTTTTTTTGCAATCAGTTTTCCTTCTCAAATCTGCAGTCTGATACTGTCAAAAAAAAAAAAAAACAAAAAAAACACAGCAAAATCAAACACCACAGTTTTCTGAACAGTAATATATGATAGGTAAAACACATACCCAGAAAATTATATTGTCACTTACAGTAAATAAAAATCTTGCAAAAAAACTGTAAATACTACAATAAGAAATATAAGAGTTTAACAAATGAAATTACTGTTCAGAGAAAAAAATCAACTTTGTATGTCCATACTTGTCTGTGGATGACATTTTAATCATTATATTTGGCACTCTAATAGAAATGGAAATGGTCTAATGTACTTGAGGATATTTACCATGGTCCTCTGTATAACTTTATGAAGACTTACCATTTTTTTTTTCAGCAAATGTGCTCCCTCCAGAACTGGCAGGCTAGGCAAACACCGTGAGCCATATTCTTAGCTGCAATGGCAAAATAAAATTGATCCCAGAACAACTGTAAGAATTATGGAAAAAAAAAAAACCTGTTTATCTAGGACCTTCACAAGGTGAAGGCAAAGTTTTCTTTTTGTCCACCTCCATCCAACCTAAAAATTATTTTTCAACCCCATTTCATCTAATATGTGCAGATGTGATGCAGGTCAATTTACATATTAGAAATGGTCAATTAAGAAAAAAAAAAAAGCTAACTACTATTGTATTGCATACAGAGAGGGTTTTGGCCCTGCAAGGGCAGGAACGTGGGGATTTATAGATAACATCTCCCTAAAAAAATTACAGGTGAATCCACTTGGTTTTGGGGACAGGACTCGTCTCCAGAGTCCTGTTTTTAGCCATCAGAGAGGACCAAAAGCCAGAGACACCACACAGGTAAGCAGCAGCCTGTGCTTGAGCTGTATTAGGAATCTCTTTCAGGCTGGCAGTTCTCCAGGAACCTCATCAGATGAGTGTGTACCAACCCAGCACTGCACTGGCACCTTGCAAGAAAGACAAAGGAACCTGAGAGAAAGAAACAGCTACTGTCTCTCCTGTGAAAAATGTCTCCTCCAGAAGATGGTGAGCAGAGAAGCTTCTACATGCCAGAGAACCCAACTGCACCTGCCCCAGGGTGATATGGTAGCATCAGTCTCTGCATTTTATGAAAAATAAATGCCTCTGTGTTGCAAGACGAACCTCTCTTAGGGCACGGTGCTCCAAGGTCCAACCAGGTGTTCTAGCAGAAACCCCCAAATAGTGCTCTGAGTCTATTGCCCTCAGGGTTGACCAGCCTAGATGAGTGCGATTGCTCCAAAAGCAGCCAGCCTCTCTGCTGGCTTGCTCAGGAATGAGCTGAGCTTGTGAGTTTGAGCCTCACCTTTTATTGGCCCCCCAGTCCTGCTCAAGCGCAGTTGGGGCCCACCTTAATCAGGCACAGGTGGGCTTAACACAAGCTCATGCCCACTACCTGGTAATTAGTGGCACCTGGTTGCCTCATTTCACTACATCTCCGTTAAAGGAAGGGATCACTACCTACGATAGATTGAAGGCGAGCATAAGGTAAGCAGCAAGAAATGCACCCAATACTTGCATTTACCAAGTGAAGCCCAAGGTTTTGCATCACTAGGCAGAAGGAACAAATTGACCTCTTCACAGAAGTGGCACACTGAAGATGTTTAATGAATTGCTTCAGAAGCTGAATCAGTTCTGAGCTGAACAGAGGTATTTCAGGGAGGGAAAAGATACATAAAAGCACCGTGCAAAGTGCTGACAGCACTAGCTATGTGAAAGACAATCAAGGTGCTTAACGTTTTAAACCTCATGCCCTGCATAACCAATGCTGCAGAAGCCTCAGTTGCTCTTCCAAGCACTGAACTAAGAAGAGTGTCTCTGTACTAGGATCATAAAAGATATCGTTTAAGCGTTTTGCATAAATGCATGAGTTCTGAGTTGAGAACAGTTAACTTCTTCATGTACCTAAGGGCCATTTTCTCCCTCAGAAGCTGAGGGAAGAGGGAGAAGGGGGCATCACACTATCGATTTTCCGCAAATGCACTTAACCTTTAGTAGCTGCTGTCAGCATTTACAGTTTCAATACCAACAGTGAATGAAGACACTGGAGGAGTGCAGGGAGTTTGCTTTAGATGTAAGGCTTAGGAAAGCAGAGGTTCTTCTCTCAGCCGACGGTTAACTGCTTTTATCACTGTGCCCAAAACAATGGGGGCACAGGAAAGAAGCAGGGAAATTTCCAAAAATTCAGAAAATATCTCCTGTAAAAGTTACAAAACCCCTCCCTGTAATTCCCTTGAGCTTTTGGGTCTGAGTCAACTAATAACACTCATCATCTAGAATATACACTGTTCTCTTAATTAGTGCTATATGACATCACAGAAAAAGGTGCTCAGTTTGTGGGTGATGAAGGGGCAGCTGCTGCCCAGCTTCCAGACCCTGTGAAAGAGTTTTGCAAGAGGCAGTAGCTGAAAGACTGGTAATAGCTTGTGCAGCCCTTTGTGTCTGGGTTACTAGGTCGAGTGCAGAAGCATGCAAAAGTCATCTTCTCTATAGCAGTCACCTGGTGCCCATGTGAGGCTGTTGCTTCAACCCAGCTCCTCTGGAGCAGCTGCTTGCTCTCATTGTGACCCAGGCTGGCTCCCTCGGTGACAGTCTCCACAGGAAAGCATGGCAGCAAATCGACATACAGCTTGAACTGCTTCCTGACTCCTGTACATCCCAATTTATGTCAGGCAGGTATTGTGTCCACCTCACAGTAAATTACAATTGTCTTGAACCTTTGACCAACTTACCTACACTCTGCTCACCAATGCATCTCAATTGAGCACATCTAACACACCTGGATACTGCAGCTGCTGTCTCTAAAAGGCAAACATATGAGCAGAAGCATGAAGTCTCTCCTTGTCCCACACATATGCACATCCACACATGCATGCTTCACAGCAAAGATCAGCACTGTTTAGTCCAGCAGGAACCACAGGCATACACTGCTGTAACTTGCAGGTGGGCAAGGATGGAGCCCCTCTGGTGGCACACGGGACCTGACACGCCATCCTGCCACAGCACCTCCTCCCCTCTTTTTTTGGCAGCAGGTACCAAGCCTTGGTATCGTGGCGTTATGACTGAGCTTTGTAAAATGTAATATTTTTTTGTTGTTATTACCTCCTCCAACACAGTTTGGGCTTGCAATATTAAGACAGCTTGAGTTTACATACAGAGGGAATACAAATAGCTTTCCTGCAAAATAAGTGGTGAAAACACACCATTTGATGGTGCTGCGTGCCTTACAGGATTTATGTTCTCCCGTTTGGGATGAACTGTGCAGTTCTCTTGTGGTGTTGCCATTATGAATAATGCGGCCGCGCTAAACTTGCACTAATAAAACCTGAATGTATCACTGCATTGTTCAGCACTCTGTATAGGAGAAACCCATCCATTAGCCAGGCGGGCACTGAAAACTCTTTGTGACAGGAGCAGCACAGGGACGGCTTCACAGCAGCTATTTAGAGACACTTTACAGCTTCCTGAGCACAGCCCAGGCTGGGCTGTGTTCCAGCAGTGTGGGAAATGGCTGGCAGGGGAGGCCCTGGCCACTGATTCATAGATCACACGAATTCCCCAGGGAAAGGAGCAGGTACTGAGAGTACCTGTGGACATGCTACAGGCACCCTTGAGCAGATCCTTTCAGTACCTGCTCAAGGGTGTCCGTAGCATGTCTGTAGCTCATCTTTAACATTTTTTTCAGCCCACCTGTGCCTTTTACAATCTCTTTGACAAAGCAAAGTCACTAAGACTCTGTACAAAGAAGACGATCACCCCACTGTTTTTGATGATGTATATAGCTAGTGGTGACCACTGGAGCCTGCATGGACATCAGAAATGTTCAAATCAAGGAAAAGGGCAGATACTGCTCTCAGGGAAGGAATGAAAGCACCACTGCCTTCCCACTGCCACTGACCCAGTTGCAGGGGCAGAGCTGATGACACCAAAGGCGTGACTGCTTAATCAGAGCAGTGCTGAAACCAAAAGCAGTGAGAGCACCTACCAGCAACACCACTTGCTTCCTGGCCAAAAGCCTCCAACCTTCATCGATAATGGCTGACATATGCTGCTTCTTGCCTCTCCCATGACTAGGCTGGCTGGCTTCTGTTTCTCCTGCTCCAGACCACTTCCATGTGATGAATGCTCTAACCCTAGAGAGTTACCAAAGAATGTACTAAGACCATGCCTTACATTTCTTCTGCCTGAAGCTCCTACTAAGTTGAGCTGCCTTCTTTTAAAGAAACCCACAGCTTTGCTTCTGGATTTGCCTTTCCTCCATGCAGTGGCATTTAAGCCATGCAAAATAGTCTTGTGAATTCACTTGACTGCTGTGGCACAAAGAGAGCCCTGATGAGAAAGTTTGAATTGAACATCTTTCAGTAGAAGACAAATCTTGGCCTTCCTGAAGCCTTTGAAAACCCAAAATGCAACGCAAATTAAAGTTCAAGGAGCTGAGAAGAAAACTATTTCAGCTTCAGGCTTTCAACCTAGCAAAAAAGAGTTAAAATTTTCTTTTAAACAGAAGTTCAATCATTTGCTTACTCAGTATTAACAAACACCTTCTGTATGGTTCCCCAGATAAGGCTGTGATTCACATAGCAGGCAAACCCCATAAACTCAAAAGGTCAAAAAGATGGCAACAAAGAATTTTGTTAATATTACCTAGAATCACTCTGTTCCTTTGGCTATTTTAGTATCAGTAAATAACTCTCTACTTTTTCTGACCTAAGCAGTTCCATTTGAGAAGCTTCCCAGTCTGGATGTTTCTAAAATGTTTCTAAAATGATTAAACACAAATCCTCAAATGAAGAGAGCAGGTTTTATTAAATATCCCAGAGCAGTGCTGTCTGCCCACACTTATGCCCATGTCTGGCTGCTGGCTGATAAACGCCTTGGCTTTAAGATATTACTTATTAGCATGCCTGTATATTTCCACCTCACACAGTCACCCAAGGGTGATTGCTATCTGTTAATTGAATTCCGTGCCAGCAACTGTGTCTTTGTGTGCCTGCCATTATAATTTCGAGGATTGTGACTTCATTTCCTATTTACAAGTTGCAGCAATAAAAAAGTGCATTTATTTATATGTATAAAACCACCACATATTTGTAGCTATATGGCAGGGAGTTGGTGGAAATCACATGTGAAAGGAAATGCCCGGGTGTGTCTGTTCTTTTGCTTTTTTTTTTTTCTTTCTTTTTAAAGGCATTCCACTTCTCATCTAAGTCAGAGTTTGGGTGATGGAGCATCTCCCCAGTGATGGGAGAGTAGACTAAGGGAGAAGAATGGCAGTCTTAAGGTTAGACCAGAGCAAGCTGAGGCTGTGGAAATGCTGGGGAAATGCTTGGTGCCTTCCAAGCACTGGCCTGTTACAGGCTTACTAGAATAATGATTTGCACATCTACCACATTTTTATTCAAGCATCTCAGAACAATTTCCCATCACTATCTTCATAACAGTGTTTTATGGAATGCTTTGCCCATTGTTTTAGATGAGAAATTGTGACGTATTCAACTTTACTTTTCCAAAATCACAACTGTAAGACTGAGGTAGGACTGGGAGAAGAAGCTAGCAGAAAACACTAGACCCCTGTGACATCTTGAGTGAAAGCTGGCATGTCTGACCTCTGGGCTTGAATCGTAGCATCAAGAACCCACATCTCTTCTAGCTTTTGTTGACCTCCAAAAGGAAGATGAAGCTTTTGAAAAGACATGAGTCCTTTTGTGTTTGGACAAGTCTGCTTGGGCAAGCAAAGGAAACTCATGAACTGCTAACCACAGTTTACTGCTATTGAAAGGGAAAGTCGGTCTGTAATACCTTTCTTAAACACTCTGCGATTCACTTCATTATCTCTCTTGGCTTTCTTCCTCCTCAATATTTCTGTAGGAAGGTTGTTCAGGAACATCGGTCGCTGGAAGATCAGAAGCTGATTTCTCTGCTAAGATCCACAACAATCAGATAGTAAAAAAGTGGATGTAAAAAAGCCTGGAAGGGGTTGTGGCCACCTCAGGATAAGGGTCTGTGAAAACCAGGGTGATCTCTTTCATCCACATAATTAATATTTCACAGAAAAAGCAGCCAAGCCTATAGTCACACGAGTCCTTTTTGCAGTGTTCTGCATGGAGGTGGATTTCTTACTGTTATTCTCTGAGCACACCTGTTATGAGCACTCCTATTTCCACATGATTCCAGAGATGGCACCTGAGTAATGGATGGGAACATCCCTATCTGTTATGTCAGACACTAGCCAAATATTTATTCAGTAGGAAATGTTCTGAAAGCTTTGCTTTTTAATAAGATCCCTATTATTTCCTGGAGCTTGCCTATGTGAGAGGCTCCTTCATCACTGTTTTGTTTTACATTCTTCCACAGCCAGAATGTGCTGGGTGACAACAAAATTAACATAAGCACCCCAGGAAGTTATGTGAACTGGAAATAAAAGATTTGGGACCAGATTAATTTTAGCATCCAGAGAAAGTCTTAGCCAAATTATATTATTGTAGTCCAATCTTCCCCCAGCTTAAGAGCCTTCCTCTTTAGTCTGGCTTTTATTAGAAGACAGGATGCATATTGCTATAAATTAGCTTAATAAATGATTTTGTCTGTAGACAGTGTATACTTCATGTTAATCACTCATTCTGTGAGCACTGAAATTTAGGCTTCAAATATCACCTTTTTATGTTACAAATTCTCTATAAACTATTTTATTTTAAAATTAAATACAATTACTGTTTTCAGAGAAAAAAATTCCAAGGTTAAATTGTTTGCAATGTAATAGATGAAACTAAGGATACCATCTATTATTGAAATCACTCAACTTAATCTGTAAATGTATTTGGCTGCTTGTAACTTCAGCAAAACTTACTCACTTGAACTACTTTTATTGTTTCTAGATTGGGTGTCATCCTGGTGACAGCTATAAATTCTGCTGAAATCAAGTCTGGGATTTGCTTCCTTTCTTCAAATACTGGAAAGCATGCATGTAAAAAGACCAATATAAGCATACTTATTGACTAATAAAATTGGTCATTGTCAGCAGTAGCAGGTTTTAAAGACTTGAAGGGAATTGTGCAAGTGATTTGATAATATTTAAATTTTAATTGTAAATATACAAAATATATGATCTGAAACCAAAAGAAAATAAATCAAGTCAATCTCAAAATAACCAGCAGTGAAAAATACCTTCTTCAGATTTTGAACTGCTCACTTTTTTTTTTTTTTTTTTCTTCTCAAAAATATCATCACAAACAAAATGTTCCTATGAAACATTTCAATTCTGACAAAGCTGCATTTCCTGGTGGAAGATATTCTGGTCAAAAAAACCTTTCAACAAAATGTACTTCAGGCTCAGTCTGTGATTATGTGAGAACACAGTGGTCTTTCAAATGTCTCAAATGCAAAATTCGTCCTGCTCGGTGTATGGCTCTAGACAGAGAGGTGAATGAGTGCAGGGCGTTCTCTTGCTGCAAAGCTCTTGCTGTTGGGGTGGGAAAATCAGAAGCATGCTCACTGAGCCAGGTCAGTTGCTTAGGTGACCAAATTCAGGGAAAAGTTCTTGCCTGGGAAACATTGCAGATTTGGCCTTGGTCTGATCCCAAGGCTTGGCCAGAGCCCGGAGTCTTGGCCTGTGACACAGTCACGCACCCATCACAGCCGAAGGCTGAGGGGAGACAACTGGAGTTTCACTAATAAAGGCTATGTTGTAAGGCAAGCATGCATATCTGAGGACTCAATTAGGATTGCACCTTACCTCTGATGCTCCATAAATTTGAGTGCTTGGCTTTGTAGTGTTAGTATTTTTTTGTATCTCTAATTCTTGTTGTATACTTGTATACAGTACTTAATTACTCGTAATTCATTACTGCACATGAGACTCTGCAGACAATGTTTAGACATTAAATCTCAGCTCAGTGATTGAACAGAGGGTACAGTAAAAATAAATATCCATGTATTTTGTAAATATTTGCATAATGAGCTATTTAAATGCAAGAGATTCTAACATATGTAAACAACTGGAAATACTACATGTGTGAAACTGCAAAGTGGATGCAAAAATATACACAACCCCTTGTAAAATCATACGATTTAGGAGCCAAACATAGTATATTTTTTAGGGCTTATGTATTCTAATATTATAGACTGTAAATGCACATTGTATTAAAAACACATTGGTCGATACAATTAGTCAGTAAGTCTGTATAACTGAAAGGTTTGGGTGACAAATATAGAGGCATATTAGTGCCTTCCCAGTTACAGTGATATCTTTTTGCAGTCTGCAGACCTAAGACATCTAAAGAGCTACAGGCCTGAGTCAGCATAAGCAACCCCAGTCCTCCAAGAGGAAACAATTCTTTTGTTGTTAGAAAGCTGCCACGTGATATGATGTGGAGCTTCCCCTGCAAAACATTTTCCCTGCTCAATATGCAGCAGTGTCTGCAATGGGAACTGAGAGGCTAACTCCACCAAAATATACCCCTTCCATCTTGTGATTCTAGTCCAGCCTAAGACTTCTCAGCCAGTGCATCAAATGGCATCTTAAAGAGGCTTCACGTCCCCAGCCGCAGCACAGCGCGTTTCGGTGTGCTTTCTCCAAAAGAAATGCAGTAGTGGGGGAGGAAGGGAACAAAAAGACTATCAAAGTGAAAGCTTTTATTTCTGTGTTAATAACCAGCCTAAGCTAGCTGTCAAGGAGAGAAACAATGAGTCTTATACTCAGTAGCTAGTCTGTCTACTGACTAATTACTGCCTTTGCAAAAATCAACTTCTACGCTAAGGACCAAAGCAGTCGGGTAATACCCACAGTCACACCTCCGGGCTCACAGCTGCTTAAAGAAAGTGAGTAGGGGGCTGTTGGCATCCCCCTCAGCTTTCATGACTCAAGGAGACACTGCTAACAGGATGCATCATCCTCTTGGGGAGCACTCCACGTGTCTGGCAGAGAGGATGAGTGAGGGCCCCCTCACTTTGGGCATCACAGCTGGCTAGCATGGACAAGAGGAGATGGCTAAGGGATCTTCTGCTTTCAATGGAAGTCATTCTCCCCAGAATGACCCGAAGGCCAGGTACATATAACTTATTTTTATATACATTATATATGAAATATATATATTATATACATTATGCATATTTTATATTTATATTAGAGTAGCTGTCTATAACCCCAAGGCCCAAGCAGCCAGAGAACTCAGAGGAGTAGGGACATTCCAAACACATCCCTGTGCCTAGGTGGTACCTCTGCTGCCTCTTTCATGATTCAGGTGGTGCAGAAAAGCCACCCACCTATGACCTAAACAAATCCTGTTGCAACATCCCAGCCCCCCGAGCTTTGTGCACATGCCAAACTCGTGGCACTGAAGCAGTTAAAAAATGTTTGAGTCACCAAGGAGCTAATTTAAGATAGCTCACAATAACTGGGTGTAGCAAATAATTGGCGGACTGAAGAAATGGAAGATAATATGAGATGTTTGGGTGTGGGTGTTTATGTGAGGCAGAGGGAGCAGTTTTTGACTCACAGGCTAAGCTATCTGGTCCAGACTTAAGGCTACAGAAACTTCAGTATGAATTCTGGGGAGGGAGGAAATTAATGTCAATCTTCTTTAAGGGACATTTAGTTTCAACATTCAATTCATATATATTTTCATTATAAATGCTGCCACTAATCAGCTCTGAATTTTTAAAATCTCCCTTTCAAACTCCTACACTATATTTCAGACATGCTGTGTCCAAATCATGACAAGCCCTGCATGAAAAAAAATACTTTCTGCACAGGAATTCCACGTGCTTGGAGGCAAAAAAAGAATGTTTTCTTAAATGCCACGCACAAGAAAGCCATTTGGGTTGTGGGGGAGAATCATTCAGTGTGCAAACCACAATCACAGTCATATTTCCTACACTTCACAACAATCAACCCACAAAGCTAACACTCAGAAATACTTCTATGAGATTTTCTATTCACCTGCAATAAAGATAACATTTAGACTGCTGTTCCTCGTTGAGCAGCAAGTTACTTAAAACCAAGATGTGTTCTTGACTAATCTGTTTCCAAAGAAAACTTGAGCAGCTAAAAACCTTGCCTTTGCAGACCAAGGAGAAAGGCCAGTCAATTAGTATTCTACCTATTCCTCAAAGTCTTCTGATGTGAAATGCTATTCTTTAAAATATACTATTAACGTAATCTTTAATTAATACAGGGTAATTTTAGACAGAAAGAAAGCTCCCTTTTATTTTCATCACCCTCAAAAAAAGGCTCTGAAATTAATTTGTTCTGGTAGTGGAAAGCATCACACAAATATGTGAGGAGGAGGCATATTTGACAAAACCTTTGTAACAAAAAAATCTCCAGTCCATATGTCAGAATCTTCCAGCTTTCTCTCTCAACGAACAAAAGGTTCAGGTGGAAGTCTAAACATCTGGATGTGCTTTAACATGTGTGGGTCCTGGCAAACAGTGGTTTCTGGCTCAGCAGGTAAGGACAGACAACCTGCTTGTGGGCACTGCAGAAGGATTTAGAGGCAAATGATCTGAGCCTGTACTACCAATTGTTTCTGTTCCAGCAATGGAAGGTCTAACTCAGGCTGTGTAATTATCTTTTCAGCCTCTAAAGTGAAATGTGCACTCCCTCACGGATATCATTGATGGAAAGCCAATTGCGGAAAAGGCTGACCTACATGGCAGGATCAATTTTATTTGTGATGTTTGGGTTTTTTTACCATTTCATCTATGCATATAACTGGTTGAAGCAGATGCAATTAAATACTATTCCAGCAACTGTGTCACAGGGTAAGGCTTAGCTTTTAATTAAAAAAATAAAGGGGAAAAAACCATCACAGTTTTATGGTTATCATAATTTGTTTCACATATTTTTTTCAATACTCAGGTGAGATAACATATTTAACTGGTAAATAAAAATGCCTATAAAGTTCTAAAGAGATATTCAGAGAACCTGGACAGAGACTGGAGAACAAATTCTTATTCTGTGTTAATTGACTTCTGATGCTTACATGAGCCATATATGACACGTAGATATATACAGTCATGCATGCAATTATCTCTTTATCTACGCATCACTTCCATATAGTAAAAATGTAATAAAAATATTGATCTCTAACCTTACAACGCACTGTTCTGTCTCTTGTTTGATTGATATTAACAATATTTGCCGCCACGTAAAGTCTATTACCACACAGTGAAAACTGATATCACAGACCAAAATAAAAATTCAGGTTCAGACACCAGTTCTAAATTCCCCCACTGAAGAGCAGTGATTTCATGCTTAAAGAAAGATAAAAAAGAGATTAAAATCTTAATTAATGCTTTTTTTTCATTTTAAAATACAGAATACATCCAGCACGTTAGAAGGAAGATACCATGATCCCTTAAACAATATCAAATACTTCAATCTTTTAAATGTCAGACATCAATAATATTAATGATATAAACAAATAAATAAAGCAAGTTAAAGTAAAAATCTGACATGTATGATGCCTACAGGCCTTGGGTGTCTTTTCAAGCTCTAAACCTTGGATAAGGAGCAAGACATTTCTCCTGAGTTTTTTTACCCAGTGGATGTTTATTTTTCTTCAGTGTAATTTGATCCTGATTTTTGCATTAATACATTAAAAGTTAAATTTATGTCAGCACCAACAGATCAATGATCAGATGTTGCTATTAACTTTGACATCAAAATCATTAAGAGATTGCCATCGTGTAAATTAATTATCAGAATTGTATTGGCATGAATGCATAATGATATTACTCATGCAAATAATTAACAAAAATGCAAGTGCAAAACACATTAGAATAATGGCATAAAATGTCATTATTCTGCCTTCTTGACAACTAGACACTATTAGTTTTCAGCACAGTGAACTTTAAGGTTAACCAACAGAGAGAAGGAAGTCCAGTGCAGGGCACAAGCTGATCTCATTTGTACTTTTATTTTTACAAGACCATAGAAGTGAAAACAAACATTTTAAAATTTGCCAAAAAAAAAGCTTTTTACATCATTCTGGGAGAGATTTTTTAAAAAAATAAAATAAAAAAGCAGCACAACACCAAAGCATCAGAATGACTTATAGTCCAAAGATGCATGTTGTTTTCTTGTTGGCAATTTCATGTCTCAAAGGACCTCAGGCACAGAAAGGTTGCTATTGTTAAAATGCTAGGATATTTCTGAGCACAGAAGAGTAATAATTAACCTCAAAAATATTTAGGTTATCTCCTTTCATCCCCTACCCAAAAGGTAATTATTACTGATCAGTGATCAGGGAGAGAGAGAGTTGTGAGCATGTGTGTGTTCTCTAATTTAATGTGTAATGGACTGAGTTAGCTTTTTTCATCAAAAGCAAAAGACAGTCCACTCTAATAGAATAAACATTACTAACAACTCAGTAGTGCATGCCAGCTTACTCACCAGCTGGACACATTTCTTTTAAAAGTCTCTCCATTCCCTCCCAAGTCAATGGAAAAGCTCTCTCTCTGTCATGGTTTTGTACTTGTTCCAGAAATTATATTATAGAAAATACATAATTTTCTATATATTCTTCCAGCTCCCATCTTTACAAGACTAAGGCAATACCACCACCACCACCCCAAACCAGACATTCATATCCTAAAAACAACATTCAATGTTTTAGACAGTTAAAGGATGGAGGGAAAGAGCCTTATTTGTCTTCCCATTGAAGACCATTTCTAATGACACTTGGAAGAAAATTAGTATTTCCAAGATAAAGAGGAGGGCTAGGAAACAGCACAACTGTGAGCTCTTCTTGGCTCTATCCTACACAGGTTCAGGTACATCACTTAAAAGACTTGCCTTAAATTTTTCTCTATTGCCAAAGTTAGACCAACATTGCCAACATAAAGAGAACAACTCAGGGAGTTGAGACAAAGGATCCACAACTAAAAAAGCAAAACCCACTCCATAATTAAAACTTATCAAGATACCTAGGCATAAACAGATTTCCTAGAAATTTATCAGAGAATCTGTAAAAGATTCATTTGTGACTTAGTGTCCAAACTCTGCAGCTGTGCATGCCAGCAGAGACTCCTGCATGTCTGAGGAGTCACTTCTGAATCTCTCTTTGGGCCCTCCTTGTCACTGCATTCCCTTGTCTTGGCATAATGAATTTCAACTCCAAAATGGGATACAACTGGCAGGGAATCTACATGCCATCGGTAGCAAAGGTTTGGTTCCTCTCTGGATCTCATGGCATCTCAGAGATTATTTTCTCAGGTTTGCTTTGGGGGATGAGGAGAGACACAGAGCAAACTGGTTTAGAGCAGGCAAGGTGTCTGGGAGCAATTTGGATCATAATTAATATCAAGGCAACAGCAACTGTAATTAAAAAAAATACTTGAAAGCTATTTCTGGCTTTCTTTAAACTTTACAAGTTTCCTTGGAGACAACTAACTTTTCAGGTATGCTTTGGCTTTTATAGTGAAATACAGACACTTTACTTGAAACTGTTTAATGATGCTCTGAGCCTTTTACTTCTGTTTAACAATCCAAGCTTTGCTTCTAATCCATCAACAGATAGGTCAAACTTGTACCCATAATTTAAAGTTATGTTAATAAGATCTATGACACATCATGCAACATTCTATTGATAATATGTAATGTATTTTAAGTATCATGAGCTTTCAGAGCTGCTATCATTCAGGGATTTTGCACATAAGGTATTACATCTCAAAAGCATGCTCCTGCAGTGAAAAAAGAACTTCAAATAAATAGGCTGGCATAATTCTGCCTTCAAATGGACAGTCTATAAATTCACAAACAAGATTTACTGTGTAATTCAAGCCTGAATCAACACAGGACTTACACTGTGTAACTGAGAAGGGACACACCACGTGGTAGGGTGTTTATAGTGTGGGCAATATTGTAACACAGAGGTTGTTTTGCAGGCACATCTCTTCCTTTTCTAATTACGCTAATTGCCACCTCCCATTTACAATCACATACCCACGCTGAGTTTAACTGCAGTAATTGCTACATGATAAATTTATATAAGGAAAATATTGAGTGTCTATTTAGTACGTTGTAATGTAATTTAGTACTGGGGGGGGGAGTAGGGGGGGGTAGAAAGATGGAAAAAAACAGCATCATGTAACTTCATAAATTCTCCATGCAGCATGGGAAAGCAGCCTCTGCACTATGTCTGTGTGACCTCTGAGGTACAGTATCTGTATCAGATTGAAATGCACTAGCTAATTTCTAGTTTATGGGCACACTAACTTGTGTGAGTTTACTATGTTCTGGAGATGGCATTTTTCACTCCCCCACTGCTTGTGGATGGTATAAAACTAGATTCCCGAGAAAGAGATGTTATGGCACCAGCATGTGTTGTTGTTACATGATCAGCAGAAGTCCCGAATTAAGTAACCCACCCCTAGTGCTGTCCCTGACTTTCAGGGGTCAAGATCATGTTACCTGTCATCTTCTATATGAGTAGAGGAAACATGTTCTCTCCAGCTACTTTCATCTCTGCCTACAGAGTTGTTGCTTGACAAGGAAGGGTGTATTAAGGATGTGATCTGCCAGCCAAAGATACAGCAAAATCAAATGTTACACACCCTGCAAGTTGAATTAAAGTTGCAACTCATCAGTTCTGTTTAAAACCAGAACAGAATCACACAGCCCAGTGTTTCAGCAGATGGAAGAAAAAGGCACCTAACATACATGTTCTTCAGCAATATTTTCTGCAGTTTTAGCAAGTTTAAATAAAAGATTTCTGACCTGGGCTGCTTTGGAGAGCAATACAGCACTTGCTTTTCTAAGAGCTGATGTTATAAATTATCACTTGCTACTAACTGAAAAGAAGGGATTACAGACAAGTGCTTCAAGTGGCATATTAAGAACTGCAACTCCTCAGCCCTGCTGCCTGCTCAGCTCTGCATCTTAAGTCTTTGGGCAAATAACTTTAACCCCTACGCACCTCAGACTACAAGCCTGTGAATCACTCACTCCTACATGTCTGCTGAGTTTAAATATGTATTTTTAAAGAGCTTTTAGATTGACAGGCACACCTCACTCTAAAATGGCAGATACCTGCTAGCCAGATTTGCAGGCTGTGAAGTGTACTGGAAAAGGAGCAAACACTGAAGAGCCAGCAAAGATAATACCTATAACCTGGCCATGGTGGGTTCTCCTGCAATTACAGTTTGTTCTTTTGATTAACCTCTCTACATACACAGAAGGTGTCACGCATCATCACAGCTGTTCTTGTGCTCATGCTCTCCCAAAATGACCACTGATCTCAGTGAGAGTCTGGCTGCCTCAGGGTGACCCAGACAGTGTCAAAATCCTTTATGATTTCTCTCTGAGCTCCCATGCTTACCACTCCTTGTGTAACAGGGATGGAAGTGGCAGGTGAGCTGTTAGAAGTGACTGCTGGGATCTGAAACTCCCTGTGACTCTTACTTCTTCACAGTGAATGTTTTTTTCTATCCAAAACTACTCTTTTTTCCCAATTCATACTGCATGAGTACTACCTTGTACTATATTCAAGCAGCTTCTGAAGAAGTGTGATGAAGGTGATGAGACTGGCTGTGTTGCAGGGCAGGCAGGGCTGAGACCTCTAGCCCCTCACATCTCCCCCTTGTACCAGAGTGCAAAAGTAGATTAACAGGCTCCCTAAACTGCTGGTTTCATCCATCTTACATCTCCTCACACTGAAACCACTATGCTTGACTCAACCTTCACCTCAGCCTTCCTCTGTGTGATTACAGTGCCAGAATGACCAGCACCTGCATGAATCTGGTCACTGCCTGGCTGCCTGGCTGTACTAGAGTGATGGGATGCTACAGGATGGGGTGAGCCTGGCAGCAGGATTCTAGACAGAAAAGGTGTCCTCTTTTTTTAGACAGAAGGATCCTAATTTACACAATCAGAGACAAAAGCATAATCAACCCTGCTTTGATTAATTGCAGTGGAAATGGTAAGGAGCTATCAATGCAGCAGCCAAGAGAACTTAAAACTAAATATAACCTGCAGGAGGGCAAGAGAAGATGAGTCTTTGAAAACACATTTCTGAAATGAAGCAGGAATTCTCTCCCCACTCCTCTGGCCTGTGCAGTGAAATGTGAGTTCCTGCCTTCTCTTACCAGATAAAAGTGCCGCTCGCCTCCCTGGGCTGAAGAGCTGGGACCATCCTGCTGTCACCTCCCTGCTCTTCCTCACCACTTTAAATTTAGCATCGCTGTGATCGGGTGGCAGTGGAGGAAATGCTCACCCACCTCCTGCCACGGCACTGAGAGCTGATCACTGAAACACCTCCTGCCTCTGGGAGCCTGGGGGTTTGCAGCACTCAGGCTCACAGTGGGCAAGGAGGAGACTCTCACCCAGCCAGAGAGCTCCCACTGTGGCTGGCACCACTGCCTGGGCTGGCTCTGGGTGTGAAGCAGCCGAGGAGGTAGAAGTGATTTTACAGACATAAATAGCAGAGCCAGCCTGAGCTTAAGGAAGATGAGTCAATGAGATATTTTGGATGCATTTTTACGAAGGCAATAAGACTTTCCAGAGAAGCCTGCTATTTTTAGTGGGCTGAGACCCATGATACTCATCTGTCAGCACAGAAACTGCCAGTGCAGGAAACCTGTAGAGTAAAACCACCCTGAGGGTGTAGCCAGACAAGGTGGTGAGTGCAAGTCAGAGAAGAGCTTCTTGTAAATTTGGAGCTCCAGAAAGTCCCTGGAGCACATTTCTTCAATAGTCCTCACCAAAACTAAATACCTACTCAGTCCTTCCTTGCTCACCCTGATAAATGGTTCATTTCTGGTTTAACAGCAAAATGAAATTGATTAAACCAGCACTGATATTGTCCTACAAGGTAGCAAGAAACTAAATTAAATTTGGATAAATCCCAAGAAAGTGCAACACTAATACACATATACACACATGCTATTTAAAATAGGTTCATCTGGGATACATAAAATCTGAAAACGTTCATTAGGACTGGAAAAGGAGACACTGTTAATCAGCTCTTGCCTTCTTAGTACTCAGTAGAAGAAAACTTCAGTGGGGAAATTTTTTTTAACATACATTAATCCCCAACGCCTTCCTTGGAAGAATTAGGCAGCTAACTTGCCATAAATATGAGGAGGTGGGGAAAAAAGGCAAATGAAAGGGGTTGGGGGCTGGATTATTATTTTTTAATTTGCATTCAACAGGAGAAAGATTTATGCATGAGATGCAAATTGCTATGCGTTATTTACACATCTGAAGAAAAACAAATCTTGAATGTAAATGCTTAGAGGCCATACTTTTAAATATGAAAGTGGTAAAATTATTATAATGTTTATAACACCCACACTGTTAAAAAGACATTAAATTTGGGGAAAATGAGCCCTTTTATTTAAATTATAGAATCCAATTCAAATATTAGGGCAGAAATCAAATACAAACATCTGGTGTTTCCATTCTTGAGAGTCTTTCAGAGCAATTTGTGCACCTTGCAGTTGGTTCAATCCAGAATATCCCAGTGGGTTAGCAATTGCAGAGGGCAACAGCCAGTTACAGCATTTTTGTTTCCATTGTGAAATACTACATATATCTTCAGAAATTAAAGAAAGAGAAATACCTTTATAAAACAAGTCCATACCATAAGCAGTCTAGCTCAGATGGTGGGTTATACACCACTTGCAGCTGAGAACAGTCTAGCTCAGATGGTGGGTTATACACCACTCCTGAGAACAAGGTGAGCAGCACTGAAGCATGCAGAGAAAACTAAAAGACCAGGAAGAAAGCAGTAAGAATGATAAAAAGAGATGAAGGCAAATGGTGACACCTAGAAGATCCACCATTGCTTAGTTAATCCATATCCACTGAACTGTGCATTTTCCAGTTCTCTTTGGAAAATGTGAAGGACCTCTATTATACTAGCACTGCTCAACCTTTCATGTGTTCACTTCTGGAGGGGAAAATATATTCTTTCTGTGCTTACCCAGAGAAAATTAGGGTAATAAGACCTAGGTTATCAAATCCATTTATGTGATTGACTTCTGTCAGCTTCTGTACCACAGACTCACTAAAAAGCAAAGAAACTTAGGTGTCTTCATGTTCTTGACTCTTTTGAAAAAGTGACTTGCAATTCTTCCAACATCAAGGGTGTAAAGTTGTAAAACTAGACTCCATAAGCTGAAAAATAATAATGGAATAATCATTTTAGCTTGCTTTTTG
The DNA here is from genome assembly GCF_036169615.1 of Heliangelus exortis. Classification (NCBI taxonomy): domain Eukaryota; kingdom Metazoa; phylum Chordata; class Aves; order Apodiformes; family Trochilidae; genus Heliangelus; species Heliangelus exortis. Next base: position 46,043,827 of record NC_092424.1, read on the forward strand.
ACACTGGGAGAGCTGGGAGGGGGTTGCTGGTTTTCTTCAGCTGCCCTATATGAGATAGACCTTGTTTCTGTCCTCACAACACCTATCCCCCTTGGAAATGACAGGTTTTGGTCACCCCAAAACCATCACTCTCCAAACAGAGGTGAGTGAGTGCCCATAGCAATTACTGTCAGGTAGCTCTGCCCAGGGCACTGCATTCCCAGAGCACAGATTCAGTGAGGGTCCAGGCTGTGCCCCATAGTTGAAGTATCCTTGCAAGTACTTTTCACAACCAGAATTAAAACTTCCATATGAAACACCACAAATGTGGCAGAGGACTTAGAAAGACATTTCCTAACCATTCAGTCAGGCCAGGGGATTTCTAGTCTAATTAAGAGTGGTCAATATTAAAGAAAAAACAACCATGAGTCACAACAACTCACTTTTAGAATGTCAGTTCATAAACATACTAAAAAACAAGTGAGAAGGCATCCACCTTTGCAGCCAGAGTAGGAGTAGGTTTTTGTGGTTGTAGTTTTTATGGTTATCCACACAGCTAATTCACATCAGGTTTTTGTTGCTCTTTTAATATTTATGCCCAGATGCTACTGTAAGCTTCCAGATGTTTTTGAACAGACATCAAAAATGTTTGCATAACAATTACCAAAAGAAAGTTTGAGGCATTTTCAAAGAGCTGAGAATGACAAAAGACAAAGTGGTTTTTTTCTTGCTGAAAGATTTAATTTTCTTTTCTTTTCTTTGTTTTTTTTTTTTTTTTTTTTAAATTTTTTGTGTTTCTTTATAAACCATTTGTTAGTCAACTAACCAACAGTAGTATTCAGTCTATCTACTTGGAGTGTCCTATTCAGGATATGTCTTGGAAAAATTTAGATTTCTGATGCTGAACAATTTCTGTATTTTCTATCAAAGGCAAATACGTAGATATTTTCACAAGTCCACATACAGCTGTATACCCATACAACCCTAATCAACTGACCACACAGGACTGCAGGTATTCCTGAAGTTTAAGGCACAAATATTCCCCTGCCATAAAGAAGAGATTGAAGGGATAGAGGTTGTGTGCCTGTTGCCCTTGGGATCAGCTTTAATGCAGCAGGGCTGTCTTACTACATGGTGTCCCAGCACAGTCCCTCAGGGAACTTCACAGACATCCCTGGGGAAGGAGGTGGAAGTGAGATGTCTGACCATCCCTGCTTTCACTGCACCACAGCTCTGGCTCAGAGAGAAAAGGGCCTCTTGCACCAGAGCAGCTGCTTCCAAGCATGGAAGCAGAACTACACTGGAGGCTTCAGAGCTCATTCAGGCTAATTAGAAAATTATCAAATGCCTGGTATTGTCTGGAGGGAAAGGATTCCTGGGCAGTCAGTGGGCTGGGCTGCAGGCAGAGCTTCTAGGTGAGATAGAGCCAGTCTGGGTGGGAGGTAGGAAGACTTAAACCTTTCAGAAATTATCTGTGCTCTGGCAATTATAAGACAACTTCAGCTTTCCCTGTGTTCTGTACCGTGTTTGGAAAAAAACACCCAAACCCCCCATATTCCAAATACTAAACGTGGAAAAGAGAAACTAAACCTTTCTTAATTATGGTAATTACATCAATATGCTCAGAACAACACAATGAAAAAGAGCTATGTTGGCTGAGAGTGCGAAAATGACAGAGAGGTGTAACTTTCTTAGCACCAATGCTCAAAGTGACAGTCTGGCCACCAAGTCAAGTTGTTTCTGGGAGAGAACACAGGCAGCCTCATTCTTTGCGTACTCTGAGTACTTGCTTCAAAACATGTTTTGGTTCCACAGATAATCAATGAGAGTTTTGTATGTAAGTTCAATGGGGCCAAGATTTTCCTTTGGCTCAGAACTGATGGCTGGGCCAGCAGCAGCTGCTTCAGCCAACCATGCTGCTCTTGTGAACTGCAGTGTCCCTTGGTTTGCCCATAGAGCTCTGCAGCAACAGAGGTGGGTGGCAGACATGACTGCATGAGGTGTATTCAGTCAGCTACAAGTGAAATTACACCATAATGTACTGAGGCAAGGATTTTTCACTGAGAAACAAATAATAAAGTGTGAGAGTGTATGTCAATATTTTCTATTAATTGCCTAATGGTTGGAAGTGCATATCTACATTCCAGCCAGCAGTGTGAAGTAGAGAGAGCCACCTGCTTTAAACTGGCTTAGATACCAGAAGAAATATATCTGCAGGAGTGTTATTTCAGACTACCACTCAGCTAAAACTACCTCAGGCATCTTCCTCAGTTGCCTTGTAACCTGCAGCATATTCTGATGCTACGATTTGAAGAGAAATTGCAGAGAGAAAACAGCTGAGAGAACATAAAACAAATTTAAAGCTATTCTTCAAAAATATATCAGAATTTGCTAGAGAAATTATTTCCTAGGCACATCTTTCTAGTCTCAGTTCTTTAGCACAAAAGAAGATGTAAAAAGAAAAAAAAATTAATCTGATTAGCATCACGTAATCCAGGCAGCCATTATTCAGCACTGCTACTGTCAAATGACTTCTCAAGTCCATAAAACCAGGCACAACAACCTCCAAATCAATATGCAACCTTTAAAAGGCAAAACAAAACTAAAGATTTGAAAGCTGTGGGTCAGGTCATCAGCTGCTGAGAATCACAACAGTTCCCTTGCTTCCAGAAGAGAAATTCTCACATATTTTATCTTAGAAAAAGCTGTACTGAGTTGCACCAGTCATTGTATCTGCTGGAGGAAAGGAAGCTCCTCAGATCAGACTAAAGCCCTCCAGGAACTCGTGATTCTTAGGCAACTCAAGTGTCTTACTTGTATGATCCACCCCCAAATTAAGGGATGTATCTTGCAAACATAGTCACTCTCTGGAAGATGTACTTACTGCAGCCGCTGCCAGCATTGACCATGAACTTCCATTTTATGATTCTCAGCAGCAAAGCCATTTGGCATTTACTAATGATTAGAGCAGAGTCAAAAGACAATGGTTTTTTTCTCCATTGCACCAGATCAGAGTAAGGTACTTTTTTGTCTCTGTTCATTACAATTTATATTTTTTTACCTTCCCTGGAAACGTCAGGCTTTGATCACTGTCAGGGACTGATTAAAAAGCAAAACAGACTTTTGATGTCCTCTGGGAAGGCAGTTCTTATAATTTGTTTACAATGTTGATGCATCCTTCTTTAAGGGCCTGTTTCATCATACAGTAGTGGCCTAGACCATGGAAACCTTTATGGGAAGCAATACGAAAGTTTACTCAGACATACACGATTACTTTGCCTGCCTTGGTCTTGCCATAGCAAGCAGTTTTTGACAAGGCTCAAATGAAGGATGTGTAGACAGGCAGGAAGCCTACAAAATCATGGGAATTGTTCATTTCATAATGTTCTCTTCCTTTGTTTTATAGTTTTTCTGATGATGAACAGGTTTTAGCAATGAAAAATAAGTTGTACTATATCATCAATAACCGCAGGATTAAAGTGACTGGAGTGCCTTTAAATGAAGGCCACTGAGGAGGTAAAGTCTCATTTGAAGTTGTGCTCAGACTTATCCCAACTCTTCCTCCCCTTTGACTTCACCACTTCTAATTGGGTGGGTGGTGATGAAAGAGGGCAAGGTTTAAATTGTCTGGTCTGATAAAGCTACCTGGAGAGTCATATGAAAGAGAGGATCCACATCTCTAGGCTGCAACTGAGAATAAGGTCTCCTCTGATCAGGAATATATTCCAGCTGTATCACTGCATTAGACCCCCTCTTCTGTGCCCTGACCCTCAGGAATCATTCAGTTGTGTCTAACATTTGGGGATGGTACAGGATGAGGACCACAGCACAGTCCTGTGCAAATACCTGAGGTACAGCCAGGGGCACAGTGGGTCAAGAAGGGACTGTGCAGCCCTCTCTTGCATCCCTCTCTTACAGCCCTGCGTGGTTTGTCTCTCATTTTCTTACAGGTCCAAAAAAAAAAAAAAATTTTAAAACTTTCAAATCTGGTGGGGAAAAAAAGATAAAAAATAACTAATTGCAAATAGTGGCAGAAAACCTGTGGCATTCAGTCAGCTTTTTTCTACCAGGTAGTAACTTAACTGGCTGTTTTTAAAAACGATTGCCTTGAACCTGTTAGACTCAATACCTGTCACATGATTAATGTGCTGGTGTCTTATTAACTGCTGCGTTAGAAGAGCTGCCTCATTCACCACCACCCCCCTTTCTCTCGCCCCTTTTGTTAAAATGTCGTTGCAGTCCCACTGCTCTGACTGGAGGGTACTGCACCTTCCAACAAAACATCATAAGGAGCAAAGAATTACCATTTTCCAGTAATCCAGCCCATAAATCAACCCTTGTGTTTTGTTCTGAAGACCGTGTGGGACTCAGCAAGTGCTCCCTGCGTTTGCATTCACAAGACAGGCTGTGTCTTCAGAAAAAGGAAAGGATAAAACAAGAGGGGAAAAAAATCAGAATTGGCTAAATCTTCCCAGCGTCTGATTGATCTTATCTGGACCTCCCTTGCCGCAACAATAATTTGAGACTGTCGAAAATTGCCACCTTATCTGATTGGTGGTCTTACCAGCTGCTATTTTATCAGGGCCCAGCTGGATGAGGAAAGTAGGACATGGCACGACCTTGGTATCTCTGCCTGACCTCAATATCTAATCAGTTGGATGTCTCATTGAGGCTGCCTCGGGATGCTGTGCATGTCCCCTCTGGCACCAAGTCATTGAAAAGACATTTGCTTCATGATGGTGCTAGCCCACCAGCACACACACACATGGAACATCCCAGTTCCTCTACACCCTGACTGAGTGCAGCATCTCCTGAGGTATCAGGTGATTTTTAGTAAAGCTTTGACAGCCTTTGTCCTGAAAGTCTTGGTTTGCAGGACTACCTCCCCAGCCAGCAGGTTTTCCTCATAGAATCACAACATAATCTGGGTTAGAAGGGACCTTTAAAGGTCAATTAGTCCAACCCCACTGCAGTAGGCAGGGACACCCTCAACTGGATCAGGTTGCTCAGAGCCTCATCAAGTCTCACCTTGAATATCTCCAGGGATGAGGCCTCAACAGCCACCCTGGGCAACCTGTTCAATTTTTCCACCACCCTCATAGTAAAGAATTTTTTCCTAACATCCAGTCTAAATCTGCTTTAATTTAAAATCATTGCATCTTGCCCTATCATTACAGGGCCTCGAAAACCACCCCTCTTCAACCTTCTATAGGCCCCTATAGAAGGTCTCTATTAGGTCTCCCTGGAACCTTCTTTTCTCCATGCTGAACAACCCCAGCTCCCTCAGCCTGTCTTTGTAGGAGAAGTGTTCTAGCCCCCGGAACATTTTTGTAGCCCTCCTGTGGACACACTCCACCAGGCCAATGCCCCTATTGAGGGCTCCAGAACTCCCCACAATACTCCAGGTGAGGTCTTACCTGAGAAGAGTAAAGTGGCAAAATCCCCTCTCTCGATCTGCTGCCCATGCTTCTTTTGATTCAGTCCAGGATGCATCTGGCCTTCTGGGCTGCAAGCTTCATTCACTGTTGGGTTATGTCCAGCTTTTCCTCTCATCCTGATGGCATGGCAGAAGGGGCAAGGCAAGGCCTGCAAACTCACTTCATTGGTTTTATGCAGGCTATACTGTATACATCCTTCAGTGCAATGAGCACCTGAACCTACAGGGCACCACACTACAGGTGCTGCCTCATGGACCATACTAGGAAGAATTATGTTTTGTTGCCTGCAAATTGGTAGATGAGGTTTTTACTCAAGTCAAATAACAATCAGCTGTGTGATTGGAGAAAATCATTCCACAATGCTCTGTATTAAGACTCAGATGGAGAGTTACACTTGCAAGACCCCCATCACAATAGGTTTAGGGGGGATGCCTGTTAGCCCCAGGGCTTTCTGTCAGTGCTGAAGGGGAGAAATTCTCCTTGTGATTCATTGGAGGGGGGGGGTGCCTGTATAGCACCTGTGATCCTCCACCCAAGGCAGCAGTAAGCAGATCCATGTCCTGAGCTTCACCAGCTCTGCTCTTTGTTTTCTCCTTCATGCTGAGGCTGGAGAAGAACATCCATCCTCTTGGACATGCCAATGCAGGACCTTGAGGTAAGTCTTTGGGACACTGCTGTCCCATCCCTCTCCTGTCTGCTTGATCTTCCAGATTTGGAGGTTGCTCAAGGAAGTCCCTCTTGAAGGAGCAGAGTCACTGACATAGCTCTGTGCTGTCTTGTTCAACACATACAGCAAACAACATGCTGAGAGAAAAGCCTGGGCTTGAGCCACCTGAGATGTCAGTATAGCAGCAAGTTTTAAAAAACTGCAAGAAGTGAAAACTGAAGCACAGGCAAATTAACCATCCAAGGAAGATGAGAGCTCTCTGGTATATTGTTTCTGAAAGAGAATATTCAGATTTCCTCTTTCAATATTAAGCCTTTTCATTCCTTCATATACGTATTTTTATTATACAGATTTTTTAAAAGGTTAAAATAAGAATAAAAGCTTTTTATTATGTTAAGCAAAAGTCTTTCATATGACTACAATTTTCTTTTTTTTTTCCCCTGAAAATTTTGTTTGTTTTCTTCAGTCTAACAGAAAAATCCTCTGCCACTCCAGCTTCTCACAAAAGAACTTATTTCCCAACCATCTCCGTTCATCACCTCTGCTGCATGCAGTGACTGTTAACAGGGGTCTTGGACATACTCTTCACACACTGCAACCAGATATAAGCCCTGGCAGGCATCTCTCCACACAGAAAGTATGAAAAAAAGAAGGAAATTTGATTCAGCAAGAAGTCTTTCTCACTGTGGTAGTGAATTTCCCTGTGAATGGAGTAGTGGCTCTGGCAGGGGGCACCATGGGATGGCACTTGCCAGGTAAACTGATGGACCAGTGCATTCTTTGGACAAGTCCTAGTTTGCTCTTCCTCTTCCATGCAAAAACATTGAATTACATTATGTTTCTGACAATTATAGTATGAAAAGCTTGGAGACCTACATAAGTCTTGAGTTTCAGTCCTTGCAGGATCTGCAAAGTTTATTTTCAATGTTGGTGTAATTTGCTCTTCCTCCACCCTGAAGTAACAACAGTAATACTAAAAAGAAAAATAATTTACAATACATTTTTTTACAGTTTGGTCTTTGCTTCCTCTTTTTAAACCATGACCAAGCAGAGTCACAGGGTTTGCTGTCTCCTAAAACTAGATCTCAACACCTTTAACGGAAGGCAGATGCAAGAGAATCATTACCGTGCGTATTTCTTTTCACAAACAAAGAACACTTAATAGGTTTAGAGTCTGGTTGTTTACAAAAAGGAATGGAATGTGTAAAATAGCAAATGCATTGAGGAGGGTTGTCCACTGCTCACCAGCTGCACACAGAGCACACCCCTGGACAGCATTCCTGCAGCTGTGAGGACATTGCAGCAAATTCCACTCTAAATAAAGCCACAGAAGAACAGATAAGCAATTGCACCTCAACACGCACAGATGCATACACGCAGAAATGTCCCCTTATCAGGACCCAGATAATAAACCTGAGAATGCAGCCAAGTGCATCTTAGTTGATTGACAATACATAACAGATTGCCTAGTGTACTCTTTGGAAGCAGAACATACAATTAAATAAAAGTCGTTACTAAAAGCAAATCTCCCTCTCCCCCCTAAAATAGATGTCAAACTCTGACTAGACAAATGTGGTATTTCAGGTGGAAAATTGAATGGACTTAATAGGAGTAATATGAACAGTTGGTTCCTGAAGAGCTTATAAACTGTAAATATTGCTCACTGCTGATGGTAACACAATGATGAATGCATCAAAATATTAGTATTAAAAGACTACTGGAATATATTTGCAGTGTTGTGGAAAGCACGAAGGGAGGTAGCTGTCCTTTCCATGGCTTTATATTAATCTCTGGGTATTGGCTGATAGCAGGGGCCACAAGCTCTATAATTAGATTTTGGAAATGTATATAGGGAGGAAGGAATGAAATAATTAAGGTAAACGATCAGATGCCCGTCCTCATCCTTTTTAAACATGCCAGAAATATACCCTGTACTTGTTCAGCATGCAACCTTCAAGGGGAAAGGTGTCAGACACTGTAATTGGTAGAACCTGAATGCTGCTATACCGGTGTCCCTTTTTTAAGGAAACCTATTTTCCACACCAAAATTGATCGGGCAAGGTTGTTATCTCATAATGCACACCCAGAAAGGTACTGCGAGGCCTGAGGGCAGAGAAGAACAGGGCACTGCACAGCTGCAGCCATGCTGCCTACAATGCTGCACCCTCTCTGGGGCAACTCACTGCAGGGGCAGAAGCCACATGGTAAAATACCTCTATCTCTATGAGGAGAATTTGGGTTTTGCTTTGAAATGCATGGGTGAGGCAGTGAAAATGTGCCGATGGTAACACACCTAGCCAGGTCTGACAGACAAACTGGGTGGGCGCTTGTTTCTCCTTCTGCGGGTGGTGGTAGGTGGGAGAGCCTCTGCCCTCCTGTTCACATGGCACCTCTGAAAGGCATAGTCACTTTTGATTAATTCTCCCACCCTTCTTAAACAGTACAGAAGATCCAGAGAACCTTAACAAACATGAAAAAAAAGAATATTTTTGGTGTGGAAAATTATTTGACATTATTCTTAAATATTTAAAGGACACTGCCTGCTGGTTTGGAAATCCAGTGAATAATTTAATACTGTTTGACAGGATCTCTTTGGGTCAATTATTCAGTAAGTGGATTAATACATTCTGACTAAAACAAAGCACATTGCGTTTTGGCGGGCATATCTCATTACATCACATATTCCATGTCACATTGCATTGCAGAGGATGCCAGCATAATCAAATGGGGCAACTTGACTTAGACAATGCAATCAGAATAATTTCCAAATATTTTTCAAAAGCTTCCTGTTCCTGACTCTTTCCCTACCTGGCCTGTCTATATTTGTCTGTATAAAAAGGAAAATAACACAGCAAGAGATCTGATCAACTTAGGAAAATTATCTAGTTGGAAACTGACAGGAACTCTTGACCTCATTATAACCCTAAGCATCTTATCTATACCAAACACTTTAATTTTAGAATAGCATCTTTAAAGCCCCAGGGGAAGAGAGAGAGCATCTCTTGAGGCTTGACAGCAATTCTCTAACACTGACATGGTCCAAAAGAGATATTCTTATCAAATCTTTCTGAGGAAAGCAGCTGTAATATAGGATCTCAAGGGCAATGGGGATACAACACAGGTTAAAAAAACCCAAAAAAAACAACAACAAAAAAACCCAAGGATCCTTGGGATTTCAAGAGATATGTAGAAGGCCTCAGAGGCAGAAGTCTCACATCAGAAATAGTTTCATAGATAAACCTGGAATGAAGTGTCCAGCTTATGTTTCAGATCACCAGCAGACAGGCCTCCTTCTCCTGTCCTGTTTCCCATTCTTCCCCAACATGCTGTCAAGAAATAGGTGGAAATTTCTTTGTAAAATCCTGCACTGCAAGGCGAGTAAGATTATCTTTTTAGTAAAGGAAAGTTTGGGATTTCTATTTTTTGATACATTCTCAAATTTTAACATTTTCCTTAAACTAGAATGGGGTTAAAAAGTTAATAATCTCATAACTTCATAATCTCTGTAAAAAAAATGTTCCAAAAGCAAATCTCTGTTTATTCATTTTTTATAATTATAGTATAAATATTGGAACACATCTTAAAACTCAAAACCATGATGTGGAGGACAAATAGTTTCATAGGAGTGATCTGAATATAACATAATATTTACTTCATTAAAATGAGCTATTTTTTGCAAAAAGTTTGCGTTTCCTGCAGTCAGCATTTTCAGACCAAAGCCATTTTCCAGCTCCAAATTACAAAGTAAGATATGCAAAAATGAATGTGAAGGTCTGAACAAAATCAGAATAAAAATCACTAGAAAAATGAAAAGAACTTTTTCCTCTGCTCTCATAGGGGAGATGCTAAGGCCTGTCTCATACCAAGTAGATGAAATGAAGAGGGCTGCATCCTTGTACATCCATGGCAAGTCAGAAAAGAATCTCACTCTACAGCTGCACCAGCAAAGTCCTCCATGCAGCATGGCCAGGATGGCACCTTGCTTTCTCCAGCAACTGCTTTAGCACCACAAAAAGCACATCCAGGAAAAAAAAAAAAGTTTTCTTCCAAACACTTCGTAAGGGTGACTCAACAGGACTCCTTCCTACTATATGTGTGAATGGGAGTAGGGATGAGGTCAGGATAAAGCCCCTGAGAAGCTTGTAAGATAGATTACAACAGGGCAGGCTCTTAGTCTAGTCAAATTTTCTTACCCATTTTTTTGTGTTTTGTTCTAAAGATCACAGTACAGCCCATGGTGATGCTTCATGCTGGTCATTTTAGACATTCAAAGTTGTTTTCCCCATTCTATTGACTGGAAAATGGAGGCAAAAGGAAAGTGATTGACCTAAGAGCTTAGTGGAGAGCAGCATGAACCTGCACAGGGCAAGCAGATGTAGCTGCTAGCAAGGTCTGAGGTTGGGGTGGCTGACACAGAGCCCACAGATTTGCACTGATGGATCACAGTGCTTCCACAAAACAGACTTCCACATCCCAGACTCTCCTCCCACCCCCCAGAGAGCTCCTTTGCAGCAAAGTCAAGGAGCAGCAAGCATTGCTGAAAAGGTATAGCCCAAGCTTTCCTTTAAACCATTCAGCAATAAACATTAATATTGAAAACCACCTAAAAATGCGTAGCATAAAGGCCTCCTATCCTTGACTTTCATGCATATAACTTTACTCTGAGTCAGCCTCATTAAGCCTAGCTGAATAATTCAAATTCTCAAGTGTTTGGAGGGTTGAAGATTGAATAAACATAGCAGAAAGCTCACAGATCCTTCTTACATTTTTAAAATATGCACTTCTAAAGAGATATTGCAAGAAATATGTTAAAGACAATAGTTAAGAAGGCTGCAAGGAGAAAACACATGCTACTGTGAACATCAAGTTGGTGTTGCCCAGGCACCCCACCCCATGTAGGGGTGTGCAAGTGGAGGGGAACGAGGCTAAACCAACAAGTCTGAGGTTTTCTGAAACCAAATTTGAAATTCTGTCATGTCGTGCTGAAAGGAGATAAAATTCATTTTCCAGACAGAATATATGCATACATATATATAAATATATACATATATATACACACACACACACAGACATACCTGTTATCTATACCCTGAGAGTATAGGCAGAGGCAGGAGGCATTATGTGGGCTCCCCACCAGTGGCTGCCAGGACATGGGGAGGGCCAGGGTCCCTTGTTGCCACCCACAGGTGCCATTGTCCCCTGGTGCCCCCAGTGGGTGCCACTTCCCCGACACACACCCGGTGCCACCAGCAGGTGCCATCATCCCCCCAGTACCACCAGTAGATGCCATTTCAACCCGGTGCCACCAGCAGGTGACATCGTCCCCCCAGTACCACCAGTGGATGCCATCTCCTCTCGGTGCCACCAGCAGGTGTCACTGGCTGCTGTTCGCCTCTGCGCCACCGGAGGGGAGGAGGGGAGGCAAAGGGAGCCCGGGGCAGTCCGGAGGGGGTTTGTGCCGTCCCGCAGCACCTCCCGGGGGCATTTCCCGCGGAGCAGGGAATAAAAAAAAATAGCACCCCCGGCTGCAGCAGAAGAAAGCCCAAAACAAGTAGCCTGGGCTCTGCCCCAAGGTGAATGCTTTGACGCGGAAAGAAAAGGAAAGCCTTACCAAAAAGATTAAAAAAAAAAAAAAAAAAAAAAAAAAAAAAAAAAAAAAAAAAAAGGAGTGTACTCAGAAATGTTTTCAAAGTTTCTAAAAAGCTCACAAGTAATAGTTTGTTTTAGAAGCACAGGCGGCCTCCTGCCATTTTACACAGTGGTGTCCTGGTGCAAGGACAGGGTAACCAGAGGGAGAAAGATCAGAATCTAAAATGAAAGTGGCCAGGCTAGATGCCCAGCTCAAGCTGTGCAAAATGCCTGCCTTGGCTAATAGCATTAGTTTTTAAAATGTGCTTTGTAGGATTTATTGCTACTATAGTGTCTGATCTGGAAGGCAGAGAGATGAGCCGAACTCTTTGCATTTCAGTGATGCAGAGCAAGATAGCAGTGACCATGTCCATTTTCTCTTGAACAGCACTAGGAAATGGCCTCCCCAGTGATGTTCGCTCCACACTTTGTTCTGTCTGAGCTACAGATCATCAGTTAGAAAGAGATCCTGACAAAAGATAAAGCACTTTCGCAGAAAATAACTAATGATCTGCTTTTACTCTAATATACCCATTTTCTTTTACTCATGAAATTGTCCTGCTTAAAAAAAAAAAAAATAATAATAGTATTTTCTATACTCCTGATGCAGGAAAGTATTTGAGTGCTTTCTCAAATTAGGCGTGTATTTGAAGCACACATTGAAGAGTTATTCACAAACAGGGATCTCATTTCTGAACAAGATGACAAAGACCAGGACTGTGTGGATGAGGTTTAACCCAACATGATCTGCTGAGATCAGGGAAATCACTTCCACTTTTCACTCATGCACAAGCAGAATTGGGGCTCCAGGCTTACTGCAAACAAAACAAATGCTGCTCTATTCGAAAGAAAAGCAACATATGAAAAACATTTGAATAAAAATGAAATAACTAGGAAAGATCAAAGAAAAAATCATGGCTTAACTGACACTTGTAACTTTATCTCTTTCTTTAGTTAAAGGGGAAGGAAGTTAAGATAACCAGTGGCATGCTCCCAGAGGGAAGAAACATGGCATTTGACAGGGCCAAGAACCCATTAAATTATGGGATATGTAGAACAGAACAACCATCCTTACATCCTTATGAAATTGTCAAGATTCAGTCTCTGAATCAGAAAGAGATGCTTAAGATAGAAGTAGGAGACGCAAATGCTTTTCCTTTTTTTTCCAAGTGGAGAGCAAAAGGAGGGGGGGTAAGGAAAGGAACTGCGTTGGAACTGTAAATCCAAATTTGCATTCCAGCACTATAAAAGTATGGTAGGACATTCTGGCTTAATTTTAATCATATAAATGAGTTCAGAGTTGAATTCTGCTCTTACAACCAGAAATGCATGTTCTCAAGACTGTGGGCTATCTAGTCTGCTGGAATTTGGCTAAAAAGTCTAACATTCTTACTTGTCTTTTATCTTTATCATCTCTTCCACAGAGGGGGAAGAAATAGCCATCAGCCTGTGAATATGCAAAACACTGATACTGACAGCAATGTTCTAATGCAATGCATAAATGTCCAGCAACATCCAGTGTCTTCAAGGGTGGTGCTGAGCTACACTGGCCAGGCTGGAGGTTGCTCTCATCCTTGCTGTTCACCCTTGCTCTCCATTTGAATCTGGTTTCTACTTGTGCTTCTGCTGTTCAAGTGAGGGCTTGCAATTGTATGAGCAGAAATACTTCATTATCTCTTCTGCCTTAGGCAAGTGCAGCTGCATTAGGTCATGTGCATTAACTGTGTGCTACTAGTAGGGAACTGGGAAGCTACTACACAGTCTCTAAATTGGTTTTATTCTTTCCTCCCATGCTCCCCTTACTAGGATTAAAAGTTCAGTCTCTCTGCTTTGTCCCTTCTAAAAGGGGAAGGACATGGCAGCTTGAAGCTGAGAGCAACATTTCCTCATAAGATAAAACAGGACACTTCCCCTGATCTGAAAGGAACTACACTGATTTACATACACAGAGACTGTGGCTTTTATAGCCAACTAGAAATACCTGCTGAGGTATGCAACTGTCCAGTGTTCACAGTACTGTGGGGAAATGTTTCTTTAAAAAAAAAAAGAGAAGAAAAGAAAAAAGCAGGCATTGTAATGGCATTGCCTTTCATTATGTGAAAACAAAAGTAACATTCTCATCAATGTCAACAGGATCAGAATATGGCCCTCAGAGAATATTGCATATTGTTACATCCTTTCCTGACTCAAACAAAATTTCATTCCTGGATAACAAACTTGGTTTGTGGTAGGAAATAGGTGCTTTGTTAAATCCTGGTAATTAGTATACCACAGGCAGAATGTAAAACCATGAAGTAAATTTGCTCTAAGTTTCTGTCAGAACTTTGAGACACATATAAGCCATAAACAAGATGATACAGATGAGACATGGTTGTACTCTTCCTTTCAGAGAGGCTGATAATAGAAAGGTCAATGCCTCAGGATAAAACAAAATAGGGCAGATAAGCTCATGCTGGAAAGAAGTCACAATGCCACTGCCCTTCTCCATATTCACACAGAAAAGTCTCAGCACAAGCAGCTTTGGAGCTTTGGCTGTATGCAAACCTACAAGGAGTTGAACAGATCTCAGCGAGGCGACTGCCATCACCGACCATAGAGGATGAGGAAGGCAGAGTCTGCTGTGAAATATGTTCTTTCCAATCTTTTTTTTTTTTTTTTTTTCCTCAGAAAACAGATGAGCATTTCAATTTTCTGCAAAGAGAAATGCAAATTCTTAAGCAGTGTTCTGAGAAAAGGGAAGGAGAAAAGGTAGGATAAATACCATGAATGACACAGTGCAGATAAAACATACACACCCAAGGCAGTAATGGAGTCACATCTTTCCACCCATTGCAGCAGAAAACACATTTCTCACACTGCCCATCCATAAATCATTATCTAGAAAGAAAACGTATAACTTTAAAAAAAAGTAAATTCAAAAACAATTTAAGGACTGCATGCAGACAGGTTAAACCAAAGTGGCACTCAGATATTCAAGTAGAAAATAACATGTAGGTTTTTAAATTTTTTTTTTTTAATGACAGAAATTCATTACTCAGTAACAGTAGAGAAAACCCATTGCAAACCGCTGATATGAGGACAGGTCCAAGATGTTTGGAAGGCCAGGGAATGTCCAGATTAAATGGTCTCCATCACTTTCCAGGGGTATACACCCCAAAGCCACCAGTGAGTAGGCCAAGGAGCATAGAGGCTGACTCCCCCCTGCTGAGGACACTGCTGTGACCATTCACCCACAGAGCAGCTGGAGGAAAGCTTGTTTGCTAACAGGGCCCAGGAAAAAGTTTACAGCAAAAGCACAATGGGAGCAATGCATCAGACTGCCTTCAGTGTACACAGCTTTGGTGCCACGCCACATTCCCCCATTGGTAGCTCCCATGCAGGAGTTATTGCTAATATTAACTTTTTAGCCTTGTTTCCAAAGGAAACGGGGCTTAGGCAATCATTTTGTCTGGCTGGTTTCCCTGAGCCTACTAGCTAATGTCAGCCAAGTGGAATAGAGGGACACAGATCTCAAAGACCATTATGTGCCTACAAGTTCTGTAAAAACAGATGTCTGGAGAGGGAAAGGGGACAGGAACCAAAATTTATTCCCTGCTAAAAGGAAAGATGTAGCATCAGATCATCATTTAGATATCAGAGGATCCACATGGAAGAGGTCTTTCTTTGGACAGAAAAGGTCTTCTATTGGAGCTTGTTGCACCAGATGTTCAGTAGGCACCAGCATTTTCAAAGACACCAAAGTCAGTCAGACCCAGATGCAAGCTTGCAGACCTGGCTTCATTTGTTTCAAAAGCTTCAGAACCACGTGTGCACAGTGGTTCTAAGCACAGTTCCATGCTGGCTCACACTGGAAATTTCCCATGCAACACTATTCCCTACAATGTAACTTGTTCTCTGAAACTCTTCTCACGAGAAGCCAAATGCAAAGGATTTCTTTCAGAGTACTGAGACTGAGAGTATATTCCATACTTACTGAAAGTTGGTTGACAGTTCTTCTGTTTTTCAGTCTACCTTGGCTGTCTCTTTTTATGTCATTCAACAATTGCAACACATTATAGCACTTACACCACCAGCAACACTTTTCTAACATTCCCTTTGAATTCACTATCTCCTACCTCAAATGGATGGTGCATACCTCTGTGTATTCCCCCTGTGTCTAACTCATTGCTAAGTGTATGTGAGCACCTAAAACTCAAAATTAAAAAAGCCAAACATACCTGAGGATCTGTACCTGGGTGAGGCCACAATTCATCTGGTGGATTCCACCAAATCTCACTTACGCTTTCCCTCCAGAAGAGCTGAAGTCCAACACGTGAGGGCAGACTTAAAACACCAGTTTAGCAGCCCCCTCTTGCAGAAAATGCAAGTCCCATTTAAACAAAGCAAAATCAAAACAAATCAAATAAATAAAAAAGAAGAAAGAAAAAAGAAACAAAACTGCATCAACAGTTTGACTAGCTCCTGTTGAAAAATACTTCTCTTTGAGAAATCCAGGACATTCCTCTTTGCATTAATTGCCAGCTTATTAGTGGAATGAATGTTGCCAGTCTTTTCTCAAGCTGCTTGGAGGTAAAGAGCCTCTTTCTTTCCCTTTCCCAAAAACAACAACAAAACATCCCAAGAAAGAAGAAAAGAGAAAAAGGAAAGGGAGCTGCTGAGAGCCAGGCTATTTATTCATCTTTGAACATTGGTTTCCATGGGAATAAGTTTGGTTCTTTGTGGAGGCTGAACAGCCCCATGCAGTCTAATGCCTCTAACATTACATTTGTGTGGTCAGCTTCCCTTTGGCCTCCCCTTGTGCTTCTCCTCCTCATCCTTGCTCAGCAACAAGACTGGTGTCACAAAAATGAAGAAATCATTCAATAACTTGGCTAAATTAGGTTTGCATCAAAGCCCACTGAAGCCTTTCTACAGCCACCAGTGAAACTTGGATGGAGCTCCCACAGCATAAAGAACAGTGGCTTCCAGTCAGCTTGTAAAAATGCTTACCCGCCTTTGTCTGCCTCAGTTTTCTTATTTTGATGTTTTTTCATTTTTGTCCTTTATCTTTGGGTTTTTGGTTTGTTTTTTGGTTGGGTTTTTTTTTTTTTTTTTGGCTTGTGTTTGGTTTGTGTTTTGTTTTGGGGTTTTTTCCCTTCTGCAACTCTGTATTATTTCTTAGTTTTGGCAGATCATGTAGAACATAAAACTCTGATCATATTCATGTTAAGAAGTGACCTGTACATCATGAAGGACAAGGTTCATGAATAACTGCAAAAAGGACTAAATAAAACAAAAAATAACTTTTAGCTGAGCTTAAATTAAGAAGCTTTTTTCCTACATTAAACTCTTCAGAGGTTCACCTGCTTTAAACTCTTCAGAGGTTCACCTGCTTTACTCTTTGCTTTAAACCATGGAAGTGAACAAAAGCTACATTACATTCCTGTTAGGGAGGGAATGATATGAACTAGTGATCTCAAGTCCGGACGCAGCATACATTACAGAAAAACTCCTGGACTGTGTAATTTTTTGATCTGACTACAATAATTTGCCAGCCTTCTTGTAATCCATTTTGACATAAAACTTTAAAAAAAAGAAACTGTTTATAAATCCATTACTCAGAAGCTGCCATGCAATGCATTTTCATATATTAATCCTCATCATTTTGTTAACTGTCATGATTTTTTTCTATTAAAGGAATAAAGCAAAAGCACGCTTTCATAAATCACTAATAAAATATTTAGCACTTACTATTGCTCCACTTTCAAATTTCCTCCTTTTTAAAAGCTTCTAAGGTCCGAAGTTTTTTTGAAAAAATGAACAAAAGAAAAATATATTAGAAATGCATGAAAGCAATTCACAGGCAGGCTGTCAGGACTACAGGAGTTTTCCTTTGTAGGGATACTTCTTCCATTCAGATTTTGAAAAGTATTTTCTTTGCAAGACAGAGATGCTGATGGATTTTCAATTTTTACATCTAAGATTAGGTCTAATTGCCTAATTTACTTTACCTATTCCTTAGAAAACTTAGCTGGAATGGCAGCATTTTATACAGTAACTCAGGATGTGCGGCTTGAAAGAAGCTATTGAAGCACAGAAAAATTGATCAATCATTTGATTGTCAATTCACACATCAGTGAATGACAGGTAGAGCCATTTTAGTCTTATCGTTCCCATAAGAATGTTAGCAATTCAGGCCAATGAAGATCCATTGTGATAATAGAAGTAATAATGAAAGCTGGAGCTTAGACCATGAGCCCGCATTCATGGCAGTACATTGTCTCCCCTTACTCACAATAAGATGAAATGAGAAGGTTACTAGAAAAACATGAACAATAAAGCTAGGGTAAAAACTGCCTTCTATGGATCCAGGTTTCAATGGTTCAAGTGTGTTTCTTTCTTTCTAATTTCAGCTCAGCTGAGGTCTTTTCCCGTCTTCCCACTGCATTTCTGTTTAGGGCAGAAGCAAAGCAGGCAGTGAGACATGGTTTTTTTAACAAGTTATAGGTATGTGCTTCACAAAATCAAATATATTGGATTATTTCTCTACACAGAGAGAAAACACAAAGCCAACATTCCAAATATGCCAGGTCTCACCAAAAAGAATTTCAGATACCTTGTAATAAAGCCAGAATGCCCAGTATTACTCAAACTATCAAATTCCTGGCCACTCACTTTAGCCCAAACTGAGCAAGTTTAATCAAAACATGAAAAGGTAGTCTAACTTCTTGCTCCGCAGTCCTACTGGCATGGAAATATTTGTGCTAGGTATTCTGTAGACCAGACAGAAGACTTAGTTTACATGAAATCATAGTTCTGAGACCAGGTGAATTGGCACATTTGAGACATTTTATTAGAAAAAACTAAAAGTGCAGGGAAAAACTAGAAAACTGGAAGGCCATTCTGACTTTGGCCTGCAGCACATAACAATCCAAAACTGACAAGTGATAGTGGTTTTCAAAGAGAGCCTCCATCAATCTATTAATTTCAATTCAGCATAGACCCACTGTGACATAATAAGCAGAGTTATGGTCCTCTAAAAATGGTAATGATAATTTGGTCCAGTATAAGAAAGCTACCAAAGCTAAAGCATGCAAGGACCTTTAGAGCAAGAATTCTGTGGAGAAGCCATCACTGAAGGCTGAAACAAAGCTAGGAGTCTCATAGATACCATTTAGTGGTAATTAACTGCTTTGGTTATAATGTTATGGGGGAAATTTTTCTGCAACCTTGTGGTGAGGGTCTTTACCTGAAAGGTTGCATACCTGGGGTCTAGTCCACAGCCCAGCCACAACTCAAGGTAAATTCTGTGACTGTTTCATCATGACAAAAAATCTCATTTTGCAGTGAATAAACAGAACTATCCACCAGTGATCTTGTTAAGCCTTATTTTTTTCCCTTTTTTTATAAATAATTCCAGTTCCTAATATGTTGGGTAGCAGTTCATAAATTGGGGCGGACAGAATCTCACATTCATTTTACAAAAGGACAAACATTATCTTCAAGGATGTAAAATATAGAAGAAACTCTGTAATTGGAAGCTTCTACTGCCTGTGCAAATTTATGTCACAGAGGAAAAAAATTGGACTCTCCACAAGTTAGAGTTAAAATTTTAATACCTAGGGTTTTTACTTTGATGATTGTGTCTTGATTCATATTTTCTCTCTGTAAATGGCTTGTAAGCTAAAAGTTTCTGCAAGACTGTCAGCTTTCTCAAATAAATCTTTCATATATTTTTTTTTTTTTAATCTTATTGATTTGTTTTCCGGAAGCATTTTCCTTTTTTTCTAATGTTTTGTTTATCTAACAGTGTTCACATTTTTATTCCTAGAACCTTTTCATTTGTTTTTTGTTGCTGTTTATTTCTTTTTTTCCTTTTGCATTTGGCTGAGGAAAAACAACTTGCATTTCAGTAGCAATACTTTATACAGCTGAACATCCCAAAGTGCTTTACATTTAATTACACAGTCATAGCAAAGTAACTGTATGACAAATGTGGCCTTTGGGATCTCCAGAAAGGGGAAGGAAGGCAAGTCTTTCACAATAAGACCACTGTGCACATACACGTGGCACTTTTCTTACAAATAAGCTCTACTGCAGACTCTATATGTGATGCACAGGAGACAGCTGTGAGGAAATGGAAACGAGAACAACAAAAAAAGAAAGACACTCCTGGTTTTCCAGATTAATAAAAGGTACCAGACAGCTTCTAGAATTTAGTGTCTTATCCTAATTCACATGGAGAATCATAGAATACTTATTTTCACTCAGAGCTATACAGAAAAAGACGTGTAATAAAAGGCATACATAGATCCCTTGTGTTTATTTTGCTCATTTTATAGCATTTTCTTTCCTCCTCCTCTTATATGTGTTATTTCCTTATGTGATGGTTTGCAGTATACTTTGCCATTCATTAAATGATGAAAAATAAAGCAATCCATAAAATATTTTCATCAAAACATATCAAAAAGGTATTCAGAAATTAAATTGTAGTTTTAATAATAAAATGGTCTCATTTTAGCATCATATCTCTTAGTTAATGAACAAAATCAATGAGGAATGTAACTAATATGCATAATTTTTTATGACTGCTGCAGAAATTCTCAGTGATTATAATGTCTGGCCATACCCCTTTCAATAAATTAAACAAATTATTTTATCAACCTGGGACATTCAACAGTTTAATATGTGTCAGCTAGTTCACACTAGATGTGTAATGTAACAGCTTTAATTTCTTTAGTCAGGTTTTCTTGGTAGCTATTTTCCAAAATAACTGGACAAGAGAAAAATTTAATCTGAAACTGCTTAGTAAATAGGAATACTATTCATGTGTTTGTCACAGACTTGTATTGTGGTATTATCACTCTCATTTCACAGATAAGAAAGCCCTCGCTAAGGGGGCCGCTTACTATTCTTGGACAAATTGATGTATGAAGTCTACAGCTCTGCTTAGAATAATAATAATAAATAATAAATAATAATAAAATCCCAGTCCAGTACTTTATCCATCATATTACTGTTTCTCAATGGTGGATTGCAAATATTCTTGCAACGAATAACGTTGAAATTATTACATAAGGCTAGTTGAAATAAAATCTCGTTTCGCTATTCCATTATGTTTAAAGGTCACATACTCACTAGTATCTATTTAAAACCCTTTACCTACTACTAACATCCTTAGCAGTGGGGTTTGGTTTGGTTTGGTTTGGTTTGGTTTGCATTCTCACTTTAAAGCTTAGGAGGCAAGATCATAAAATTGCTTTATCTGAGACTGAATGTCACTATATTGAATAGAAAAAACACTGTTCCTTCCCAAATATTTTTGCCTGTTGGAAAGTCTGAGAAACACAAGCTCCTTTCCAAGATGCTCCAGACTGAAAATGCACCCAAACCACCCAGACCACAACATCCCCTCGCTACACCACAATTGTACCAGTGTCCAATATCCCAGAGTCACCACGTGCAGTGAGGTGGTGGTGCCAGCAGTGCACAATCCAGTGCACAACTTCCCGGGGTGCAATCCTGTGCATGTGCTGTGGACCCTCTGCCACAGGCTGCCCAGGGGATAGATCCACTGCACAAACACCTCTCCCCAGCAAGCCCATGTAAACCTCCCTCTAGTTTCTGTGCATCATTACCTTAAGGCAGCACTGAGGGAAGGCCACCTGCAATGCACTCCGCAGCATTCAGTGTTGACTGTGAATGTCTTCTGTGTCTTTCCACACTTAGCTCCATGTCTCAGTACCCCTTACAAACACGTCTTCGGCCCCTGAAAGCTGAGCAAACAGAGCAGAGAAGGAAAAGTGTTACAAAAAAAGCAGTAAAGGAGTTTTTAAGTTAAAAAGCAACATCAGAATGGCTTTTTTAGTTCACAGTTGATCTCAAGTCTGTTCACTTTTTTTAATATAATTCTCTGTTGTTGTTGTGTTTTTTCTAATATGACAGACTCTTCTCCCACAATCCATCCTCAAGCCCAATATGTGATGCCATATGCAACAGCTTTGCATATGGACTTCCCTTTGGTGTATGTCTTCCACCCTTACAGCAACCTGCCAACATTGTTCTGAAGCAGTGCGAAAGTTTTTATAAAAATAGGAGAACAAGGGTGTTAGACTATATCCTTTCTGTTTTTAAAAAGTTACATTTTTTTACACACAATATTGTTTGAGAAATCAAACATTACTTCCATGGCATAACATGGTTCTAAATACCTGGAGTATTGAGTCCAGCTCTGGAGCCCTCAGAACAGGAAGGACATGGACTTGACGCAGTGGGTCCAGAGGAGGGCTACAAAAATGATCAGGGGGCTGAAACACCTCTCCTACAAAGACAGGCTGAGGGAGCTGGGGTGGTTCAGCATGGAGAAAAGAAGGTTCCAGGGAGACCTAATAGAGACCTTCTATAGGGGCCTATAGAAGGTTGAAGAGGGGTGGTTTTTGAGGCCCTGTAATGATAGGGCAAGAGGCAATGATTTTAAATTAAAGCAGATTTAGACTGGATGTTAGGAAAAAATTCTTTACTATGAGGGTGGTGGAAAAATTGAACAGGTTGCCCAGGGTGGCTGTTGAGGCCTCATCCCTGGAGATATTCAAGGTGAGACTTGATGAGGCTCTGAGCAACCTGATCCAGTTGAGGGTGCCCCTGCTTACTGCAGTGGGGTTGGACTAAATGACCTTTAAAGGTCCCTTCCAACCCACATTATCCTATGGTTCTATAAATACAGCTGACAGATTAACACCAAGGTAGTTGCTAGCCAAGATGCCCATAGGTGAAGGGTTCTCTGCCAGTCTCTAACTCCTCTCAGTGGATGTCTGCTAATGATAACATGGGACAAATTTAGCTATAACAAGTGGAGTGGTTATTTGGACTCAGATTTATAATTTATATAAATATAAATAAAGCTGAACTTCCGCTTACATATGCATTCAGTGTGAGTGATATTCCAGAACTGAGGACCGTCTTGAGGCTATTTTCCATTTTAGGCTACTTCTAAACCAAAACTAAGCCTCTCCCTTACTCTTATCCTATACCTACCAGGGCACTGGCATACTTAATGTTATAGAGATGGAAACAAGGAATTTGGGACAGCATCTGTGAGCCAATTACAAACCTGCAACTCACCATCAGTATATAGTCAGTGGCTAACTGGCAATTTACCAGATACATTTGTCTCATCATCCAAATGAAGAGACATCCTTCCTTTTCCTTTTCTACTCTCCTTCACACCTCTCTGCCTGTTTCTCATGCAAGCAAACCCTCTCCTCTGGCCTATGGCCCATATATACGGATTCGACATTTGCAGTTAATGATTAATTTGACCCCACTGTTTGCTCTTCAGATAACTCTAATTCCCTCTTTTCTTTCAACATAAATTATAATTTCTACTTCAGTTCATGTCCAGTTTGTACATGCTCTTTTCTTTCAGCTGTGTTTCCTCCCTGCTACCCAGTGATGAGCCTTACCTGCCTTATTTGCCCCCCACATGCATTCTTAGAAAAAGTTATCCAATTTATTTTATCTTTATTTCTTTTCTGATCAAGGCACAGAGCCAAAATATTACATTTAACAGAAAGAGCAATATTATACCAAGCTTTTACTTATACACTGAAAGTCAATACAGCACTAAAATTGCTCTGCTAAATGAATGCAAGACAGTTTTCCTGGCTTACTCTGGTATAAGGAAGCTGCAATGAAGAGAAGAAAGATTATATATTCCAAATCATCTCAGTCACACTCTTTATCATTATTATTGCCTCCATTTTCTACTGCATTTTAAAGTATATTCTAAATGGAATATTAATATTAATTTCTTTCTTCTTCATGAGAGTTCGGATAATTTGGGATAATTAAGGGAGAGAGGATAGGAGAATCCATTGTGGGGTTATAAATCTCCAAGGAATGCGTTAGTTTTGCATTTTAGTTCTGCTGAAAAATGTAAATGCTTCAATTAGTGTAAAAATCAGAGGCTGCTTCGCTCATTAACAATGAGGCCTCTAACCTCTCACCTTGCCCATATCTGAATTGGAGGATTCTGCAATGGGAAAGTTGATCCATTTTCCTAAATAAAAAAATTGTTCTAAAAAAATAATGAGAAAATATCTCCCCCAACCCCCACTTTTTTTCCTTCCTTTAAATGAGCTAATTAGTGTCCAGAAAAGGCTTATCCAGAGAAGCTGGTGCCATGCTGCACATGATGGGGAAGCTGCTGTGCTTGTGGATAGCAATACAATAGACTACAGGTGAAGATTACAGGGCTGGGTATCTGCACTAGTGGGATGAATCTCCTCAATCTAAATATTCCATGTTTCATAACAAAACTGTCAATAAGGGAGGTGAGGGCAGTTTTGCTGCTGCTCTATCCTATCCTACAGCTAACACAGCCTGAAACCTCCTAACAGCTGATTGAAATCGATTCAAACACAGGTGGAGTGCTACAGATCTCTCTTCTCAGCCTTTATAAAGGGAGATTTAGTAGGAGACTTTTTATTTATTGAGAGATTCGTATTATACCAGGTTCAATACTCCTCCAGTCCACACTTATCCAGAAAGGTACACTTAAACAAATGCCTGATGTATTCAGCGTGTATGGGACCAAATAAATCAGGGAAAAAGAATATGGGTACTACCACACACATCCATTCTGCACACATTCATTTCTAAGCCGAAGGCTGGGAGGCAAGGAGAAAAGCACTGCCTGGACTGATGATTACATTTCCTCCATGAATGAAGCCCGTAAGTGCAAAACAGGAATGCAAAATTACCTTCTCCTTTTGCATAAAGAAGGTTCAGCTGCAATGATTTAATTAATTGAAGGATTAACCTTCTGGTACCATTTTTGACCTGAGGTTTTTCTGCTAATTTTCCTTTTACTGGTGGATCTTCTAAGCAGTATAGCACAAGTAATCTCATAGCATTGCAACACTCTGAGACATTGTCAAGGCCATCAGTCCTACTCACAACTTCTGATCCTTAATTTTTATCAAGTATTCTTCTGGTTAACATTTTATAGGGTTTGAAACCATTTTTAAAATATAAACTCATTCAGACAGAGGCCCAGTTGTCCAAATACATTCAGGATGCTGACCCAGTTTGAACAGAGAAAGCTTTGTTTTCCTAACAGAATTAAGATGGAGAAAGGCCATATTATCTCCTTGTGCCAGACCCTGCAACCATCATATTTCTTCTTCACCCTTCATATCCATTCTGTGTACTGTTACCAAAATTATCTTCCTGATCTATTATTTCATCTCCTCTGCCTGCTCTTGACACCACCTGCAGTCACTCCATTGCATCATATCTAGTTGATACCAGCTCTGCTCCTCCAGTGACTCCTTCAGTCAGTCCATCTCCACACTACTCTCTTTCCTGGTCTGTGTTAAATTCCATAACAGTTTAATACTTCAAACTAATTTCTTAAACCTCTTCTACCATTTTGTCTTCAACCCCATTGACGCTGGCATAAGTACCTGAGCTGTCTCCTTTTCACTCCACATTCTGTTCATCTCAGATATTCAAAACAGTTTGTGTCATAGCAATAAAGGCCATGTAGTGTCTGGTTCAAAATTTCACAGAAAAAGCACCATTCAAGACCAATGACCATAATGTACTTAGATACAATATCCTCTCTGGAGCAGCAAAGGTCAAATATCCACCGCAGTTGTGCTAAACTCTGAGCAATGGAAATACATGAAAATGAGGATACTTGTTAAAAAAAGAAGCTAACAGAGGTAGCTAAGAGAAGGAAATCATTACAGACAGCTTACAGACAGCACAGGCACATAAAAAAGCATCCTACTGAAAGCAGAACTTCAGTGCATAATGTCTGTTAAAAAAACCTCAGAAACAATAAAAAGAACCAGGTGTGGTGAGGCAGTGAACTAAAGATTTGGGAAGTTAAAAAGTTTATTAGAATTGAGAAGGCATCATTCAAAAAGCAGAAGCTGTACCCAAATGAAGAAAATAAAAAGGATCATAAACTCTGCCAGATTAAATGCAAATATATAATTAGGCAGGCAAAAAAAAAAAAAAAAAAAAAAAAAAAAAAAAAAAGGAAAAAAAAGAAAAAAAAGAGGAACAGTTGGCCAGAGCAATCAAAAGTAATACTAAATTCCTCTTCCAGAACATCAGAGCAAAAAGCTTGCCAAGCAGTCTGTGGGGCCCACTGACAGTCAGGTTTAGTGCTCAGAGAAGGCAAGGCTTTTGCAGAAAAGCAGAATGAATACTTGAATCACTGCTCACTGTAGAAGAAACCAAGAATAGTTCCTCACTAGAAGCCTTATTGGAAGACAAAGCTGCAGAGGATCCATCTGAAACATCGGTGACTGTGAAGAGGCTATGGTGAAATTAGTATTAGCACTAATGAACTGTCAGGACCAAAAGGTATTTATTTAGCCAAGAGTCTGAGAAAACCCAAGAAAGTAATATCTGAATCACTAATAGGGATATTTGACCGCCCACATTAAGTTTTTGGGCACCATGAACACTGAAGGCTAGCAAATATGATGTCAGGAGGATGCTGAAAGCTGCAAGCTAGTAACTCAAGTGCACAAATTTGTAAAAACTACAATAAAGGACAGACTTTGCATTAATTCAAAATCATCATAATACTATTGGTTTTCAGGAAACTGTTTCAGTTCAGACCAGGAGTGGCAAATGGTAGAAACAAATGCTAAGAAGATGAGCTAGAAAACCTTGTATTGCAAGCAACCTCCACACATCAGTGACTGAATTGTGAACATGAAGAACATGCATATGTAGTATAAGTATTTGTATATTGCTTAAGGTAGACATTTTTAGGGCTCCTGCTTGGAATGAGTCTTCTGTTTTCATCCTGTTCATAGACTACTCTCATGTCTTGTTTTTGCATTATCCCCTGCACTTCCTTGCATTGTCTTTTTATTCTGGAAGGTAATATGGGAAGTCTCTTCCTCTACCAGATGTGGTCCAACACAGCTGGAATAAAAAATCCACTCCAGATAAAATCCCTGCCTAGAAAAGATTAGTTGACTTTCCCTGACTCAGAGGTAACAATAGAAGAATTTAAACATTACTAGATGGTCCAAAGGACTGCACTTTTGTTGAAGACTGGGGGAGCTCTCGAGGTGGAAAAACATCCTATCACACCCACTGATGCAGATCCAGTCATGCCAATGATGTCACACCAAGGTTTACACTGATAAAGGATTCAGTCTTGGGAGTTCACTCTGACTGATGCACCCTTGCTGTAAATAGGGTAATACCTGGGACTGTTAGACAGTTTTCACTACACTTGCACAGAAGAAAATAAGGCAAAGATTAGGTGACAACTCCAAGCAGAAACTTCATGAGGTTCATAAGTAGAAGTTGGTCCTATCTGCAACACAAAACACGCCAGGTCTGTGAAAGAAAAGTTAATTTTTCTTTGGTGTGATGGTCAGAACTATCACAACCAGGCCTTGTGCATCTGAGATGGCATAAAGGTTTCCCCAGTGCTTTCATGATGAGTGAAAAACAATTCAGCTTTTCGTGTAGTTGCATTCTTCAACACATAAAAAATTACATGATTTTTACATGTAATTACATTTTAAAATTATGTAATAGATTCCTCCTTTCTTTCCCCTATAATTCAGGTATACAAGCAAGATCAAAAGCTGTAGTCTGACTGAAACGACCACACAATTTGTTTCTGTTGAATGTCTTGTACAATACTAGTGAAGACAAATTATTTTTTTTTACTGTTTGAAGAGAAAACTGTTTTACAGCTCCTTCAAATTTCCTTAATATCTGAGCTCCATATAATCACAGGACTTTATCAGGATATGCCAGTTCATTATATACACTCTCCTAAAGAGAGTTCTGCCGTAAGAGTTTCCTGTTTACAGAGAAAAATAAAATATGAGGTGTTAATAATGAAGAAGGAAAATGGAACAGAAAATTAAGATTATTAGAGAAGATGAGAATTATGAAAGGGCCAACAGGGATTGATTTCAGAAATCACAGCTTAGGAGCAGAGCAAATGAACAAAGAAGCCTCTAACTGAATTCATCAAACTAGAAAATATTTTAAAAACATGATAAAATGAGAGGCTCCAAATGGAGCCCAGTTACCTAACCCCTGCATTTTTTACTTTTTTGGTTCTTGATATACAGTCAATCTCATGGCCTCACAGGGCTGAGCTCTGGATATACTCACAGACAGAAAGACCAAAGTTATTCCAGCAATCTTCAGTTCTCAATACTGGATCAATGTTTTGACACAAAACCTGTCCATCTCCCATTACACCACTGTGTGAACTGTGATACTGGGACCAACTCATGAGCTTTTCCCTTACCTGGGGATGCAGTGGCTGACATATAACTGTGAGCCAGATCTTGCACTTATTCCTGTCTAGTGCTGGGGCAGCCACATCCTCCTACACAACTGGAAAAGGTGACAGACACCTTCACCTTCCTTACTGATGCCTGACCCATCTCCAGGCAGGGAACAAAATGACCCCAGAAAGATTGCTCTGCTCACTGTCCTGTTACCTAAGCAATGGTAAATGGTGCAGGGACACCAGGATGAGGCAGGACACCCTTCTCAGAAGGTCTGTACAAGGCAGATTTCCTACTTAGAGGGCAAGGGAGAAACTGTTCCACAGACTTGGAGAGCAAAGAGTCATGTCAGGTTTTCTCTGCCCACAGAGGCTGTGGTCACAACAGAAGTACCTGGCATTACAAATATCTAAAAGAAAATTAGAAATAAAGCCATTTGATGAACGCAGTGCATAAAATGAGCTCTTCTGAGTAACATAAATCAAAGTCACAGACAGCGGGCAGCAGGAAGATTTGAATGACAGCATTTCACAAAAAAACAACCTACATTACAGACTCTAGGCTGTAAGTCAGCCCTGCTGAAGCAGAGAATGATGTAGATTTTAAGGCCAGCAAGAATTGCTACAATTATCATGTAGCTGATGTCCTGTGTAACACAAGCCATAGGATTTTTTCCAGCAGTTCCTACAGTGGTAATGCTTACTCTTCCCTGTTCTAGGGGAGAGGGTCCTCACAACCCCATTTCAAATAAACTCTTGACAAGACTCTGAGGGGACCAGACATATATTACACAAAAATTAGTTTATTTTCCAAAAGGAGCATCCAAGAAAGCAGTTGCTCTCAGAGGTCCTTTCCAGCCTCAATGATTCTGTAATCACTAGCATAGGACTGCATTGCTGGTACCCAGTGGGCATCAGTCAGGCTTCAGCAGAGCAGTGAAACCAGGGCAGCAGTCACCCTGTGCTGGGGCAGGACTACAGCCTTTTCCTGCTTCCCTGACAGTCATGTTGCCTTCCTCTCACCCAGTGAGTATTATCATCACAGAAGCTGGAGTCTGAATGTGATTAATGCTTTCTTAGCCACAGATCATTAGCAAGCAATTCCACTTTCCACTAAGTCCCAATTGTTTTTATACAATAAAGGACTCCTTTTTTTTTCTCCCTCCCCTCTTCTTTCGCCCTGCTCTTTCCAATTTTCTTGTGGTAAAACAGTTCTGCCTAAAAGCAATAAGCTCCTTTCAGAACTTAAAATCCTAATGGCAGGCATTTGGAAAAGAAGCTCTAAAGGCACCATTATTCCTCACTTTGGCTTCACTTCTGGCTCGCTGTCCACATACATAATGCTGAGCTTTTTCCCACAAAAGCAGTGGTCCTCCAATAGCCACAATTCCAAATTAACTACTCAGTTTTACTTATTCCTAGAGGAAGCTAGCAAAGGGACAACTCTCAAGATATTTGGGAGCCCACCACTCAGCTAGGTACGGGAGGAATACAAATGAAGTAATGTCTTAGGAACAGCTATTCATGCTTTTTTTTTATTTCCACTCCACCATTGATGCCTGCTCCTCCTTCTCTACCAGAGCTTTTCACCCTTTACCAGTGAGGAACAACCACATATTTGCTGCTGTTAGCCCTGAGCAGGGGCAATTCTCCATGGGGTGCAGAGGTGAAAAGAACAGAATAAAGTCTCTAGCCCCACCACATGTAAATATCAGCACCCATCCTTGCCCTTTTGCAGAAAAAGCCTACTGCAAAGCTGTGGGCACCAGGGCAGAGTCCCTGTGCTTATAAACCAAGTCCCACATAACCCACCAGAAAACAGGTGTCAAACCATTGCAGTGAGGCTTTAGTAGCTGTTGGACATGCAACCCATCCTGGAAAGAAAAAATACAGCACAAAGGAATAAATACATTCATGTCCTCACAATCTGAGAAGCAGGGTGTGCTGTACCTAGGGAGGGCTTGGCTGTTTGTTTTGCCAGAGAGCCCCAGCCCAGAAGTCCCCCAGCACAGGTTTACTGCCCATCCCTCTAGTGACACTCTTCACCTTTCCCATAAATAGGGATCTCTGTCCACGGGGTGGGGGGTGGAGAGGGGCATCTCACACAGGTGCAGGGCATCACTGGTGGAGAAGAGCAGTGTGGGGGGCAGCAGGGCAGCTCTCTCCATCTGCCAGAAGGGTGGGTCAGGAAGCAGGCAGGAGCAGGGGGGTCTGAGGGAGGCATGTGGCTCAAATCCTACCCACCTGCTGGGGCAGGACGCCAGCTGCAACCCCACATGGGCCCTATTAATCCTGCCCACGCGGTGCGTTTCTCTGCCTCCCCACGCCTGACTCAGGATGCCTCACTGAGAAATGTTCATTGGTGGTTTGCTAAGGGCTTCTCCCCAGAGAATCATGATTTAATTTCTGTTATTATCTTCATAAAGCTGTCCAGAGTATTTTTCCAGTGGTTATTTAAAGCTTATCTAGAAGATACTGATAGCAGTGGAACGCCTGGATAAAACTGCAGTTGCAGTATGTCAGTAGCATAGCATGGTAAAAATAATAGGTCTCTTAAATCAATCATCATCTTTCTCTAATTTATCCTATTGTTGTATTTTCGTATCCGTGCATGGCACGCACAGCACATCATTACAAAAGAAGCTCAGCTAGAAGCTATATAAACAGACAACTACTGACAGAGTTGCTGTCAGTCTTCTGTGGGAAAAAAAAATACTTTGGCAAAGAATAAAAATCACACATTAAAAATTTTTAAAAGGTCTGCTGTTGAGAAACCTTGGTGTAGAAAGCAAACTCTCCAGAACTTGTCTATAAAATATTGTACATGTTGCTGATTAAAACTATTTTTAAAATCTCTCAATCAGTAATGGCTTCAAAAACAACACTATGAATAATATGAATGTGCTGTAGAAACAAACAACTGCATGGGATATCATTATTTGTATAGCCTATATATATTTTTCATATCCTGACTGGGTGTAGAGAGGAAAGCTGGAAGCACAGAAGAAATGGCAAAAATGTGTTTAAAAAAGATGGAGGATTTTTTTTCATGCAAAACCCTTGTTGCATCATACCACTAGTTACTCATACATAAAGGCTCAGAAACCTATGGGAGGAGATGACACATCTCAGAAACAGATATGAACAAATAAGCCACTACAGGATAGTTGTTTTCTCTTTAAATCAACTCTACTTTTTTATTTAAAGAAGTTATCCACAAACAGGGGATTCTCACTATGAATATATTTCTGATTCTAATTGCCTCAGTGTTTGTGTGTGACAACAAATTTTAGACAATTAAATTAGAAACTAAAGATTCAAAATATTTAGCTACTGTGAGTTGCCAATCACTTGGCATTAAAAATCGTATGTATTATTTCTACTTTATACCTCACTGCTCAATATGCAAACTCAAGTGCATGGATAAAAAAAAAAAATTAAAAATGGTATCTATTAGAGTTCTGAAACTCTCAACATCACTTTGGATAAAAACAAAAGATAAGAAAAGTTGAGGAATTAAATGTCACTTCATATCTTTTTATGTCCTTCTTCCACAAAATCACCACAGTCTCTTTTCACTCAGCCCACTACCTGAAATCCAGTTCCCAAGTGGTGCATTCCTTCATAACTCATTGAGGGAGAAGAGGCACTTCACATCTATGGACTATTGAGTTTTACATCTCTTTTCCCCTCACATACTTCTGAAGTCGTTTGTACTGGTGAGTACCTATCTGCCCAGGATGCAACTCAGCTCTGTGTTTAATTACCCAAACTTCTGAGCCAGAGCTTTGGAAGGATGTTGTCTGCCCATCCTGTACCATGTAGCACCACAGATTTTTTCACACATTCATTTGTGAACAGCATAAACTAACCTCAGAGATGTCCCTCCTCCGTCATCTCTGTAGTAATTGGTTTAGTGACTTCTTGAATTTCCTCTAACTCTGCAATATGCGTGGGGAAGAAGTTGCTGAACATAAGAGATGGAACTACACAGAACTCTTCCAGGCAATTCTTTGGGCTGCAAGACTGCTGGGAGTGGTCCCCCTGCTTTTTCTGTGTATAAGCCAAGAAAAATTGAACTTTCTGTGACTGCTACTACCAAGAAGGAGGTGGCAGTGTGTGGAGTAGCAGTCACAGTCCATGCCAGCATCTTTAGGATTTCACCACATTGGTACCCTCTGGTGATGTAGTCCAGGTTTTCTGAGGCTTTTCCTCTGGCTGTCTGAGCCACCCCTAAACTATAAGCATTTTAGCTTTTTCTTTAAGCCCTGGCTCCTGCTGACCTTACCATGATTTGTCACCATAACCTCCTCTTTAGCCAATTCTATGTTGCCTATACCTCTGTGAACCCTACAAAAGTACTGGTGAAGGGTGAAAGAAGTGCCTGAGATGAAACACTTGGCTATAGTTACTCTGGTCAGAGGTGCTGCTGTAATATCTGGCATAGAGAAGCAAATATCACAGAAACACTTTTCCGCCGTGGAGCAGTTTTGTCACCCTGGCAAATCCTTTCAAACCACAAAAATGCCTATACAAAAAAACCTCAGAGAGACCTACATCATGAGAGCATCAAATCTGGGCTGGTTACAACCCTCACCATCCCCCAGAATCATTCTTCATGCAATATCACCACGGTTTGTCCTTGCAATGGCGTCTGGTAATGAAGTTAACTAGGAAGCTAGAAAATAAATGAGATTAACTGTTACAAGAGCCCACACATTGCTGGCCTTTGCAGAGAATGGCAAATGTACTCCACAATAACACTCAGAAGGGAGTGGAAAGTTCAGTGATCAGAGACAGACCCATGTCATCCTTCCTTCTTGAAGAGAGATTTGGGATTTAACTGCACCATTACATCAAGAAGAGTTCTCCCTACCAAGAAATACATTCCTTTCTAGTGCACCGAAACAATTAAGTAATATCCTTCTCCTTCCCTACAAATTGAATCTCTCAATAGCTCAGTTTCTGCAAGTTCCATTGTTTTCTCGTGCGCATCAAAAATCATTTTGCTGAGCCGCCATACTCTCCAAGTACTCAAGCACCTCCAGCACCTGAGCTTTCAACACTGCAGCTATTTCTTGAGTAGTGCTTGGATAAGTTTCAAGTTGGCGTTTTAGATTGCATAACTCCTGGCGCAGCACTGCGAAGACGTCTCCTCCCATTGCATCAGAGAGTAACCCGCTGTGGCAAAGGCTATTACTTCTTCTGAGGCTACAGAGTCTGTGGTGCCTCATCTAATTACACAGATTCCAAGAGGAGAAAAAGTAACCACTGTGTGCTCTGGGCTCTGAACTTTTTAGAACAACACATCTGGAGAGCCTTCATCTACATATGCATCTCTAATGCCACATCTCCTTGGCGAACACTGCCTGCATTGAATTTTGCTAACATCGGGTGACAGACAAGGAACAATAGGAGCTACGGTGACTCGGTGCTTGTCTCATCCTAACATAAAATACTGTGTGACGGACTAGCCACAGCTGCACGCTTACAAAGAGCAGTCTGTGGCTTCTAAGCACAGCAGCTGAGAAGTTAAAAAAAGGAAAAAAACTCAGTTTCCCCCTCCCCACTCATTTCCACACACACGCTTTAGATCTGAGCCCAAAATCTAATTACTAAAGTAGACATATAACTAAGAGTGACCTGACTTGGGAGAGGTAATGAGCACTTGCATTGCCCAGGAACTTTAGGGCTTCAAAACTGTGTTTCCTGGGGAGCACAGAGGGTCAGTGAAGTACCAAGGGGGAAACAACAGGCTAGGCAGTGGTAGGACCTCTGTCCCACCAATATGACACAGACATTTGGCACAATGGGCAACACTAGGACTAGATCCCACTTACCACTCAGAAACCCTTTTTGATCAGTATTCTGATTTCTCCAGGGAGGGCACTGATAGTAAAGCTGGCAGCTTTTCAAGCCAAGGCTTGTCATCCAGAAGTCCTGGGATGCTAGTGATCTGGGCTCACTACCTGGCCTTGTAATGAGATGGGCTGTGGATCTATCTGAAGCAGAAAGAGGGTGATGCTGAGCCCAAAGAGTGAATTGCAGTCATCTCCTACCTTCTTTTCACCCTGCCTCGCCTTGCACCTTGCTTATAGCTAAAGTGGCAGGAATGGTCTAAAGCATGCCTTCAAGGGATTTAGAAAGATTTCTTAAATGTTTAAAGAAAGCTTAAAAAATAGTAATTCCTAAGTGACTCCCTGAGACTGGTCACTGAAGGTTACGCAGGTCTGAATGTGACATTGTATAATCCTGTTTTTCAAATGTCAGCAGGAAAATAGTAAAATTCTCCTTTTGGCTTTCTCCAGCCCCTGAGTAATCTTATGCAGCACAAATCAATATGTTCTTGAGACAGCGTTCCATGGAAAATGTAAATCGTAGTGTTATCTGATATTTGGGTTGTACAAACTCAAGCAAATTGCAGAAACAACAATCCCAGCCTCTGAATCACTGCTACAGATCTAATCACCACTGCTTCTTTTTTGTCCATCAGCTCTGCCATTTGTGAAGCTGTATAAATATGAATTACACCTGACTTTCACTTCTCACTGCTAATACACCCTGATGGTAAGAGACTGCAGTGTAACCAGTTAATCGGAAGCAAACCCTGGTATCTAGTTTCTCTCTCCTTTGTGTAAACATCCTCACCTCTCCTAGAAAAGGAGGTTGGGAAGTTCACAGCCAGCATACATCTACCTCTACTACTTAAAGCAGAAACTCTCATAGGGGAACAGACTGCTTTGGAGCTGTGATTAGAAGGAAGCTTGTTAACGCAACAAATGGTCGATCAGACAACACAAATCAACAGATGCCAAACTATTTGAAGCCTGATACAGGACAAAAGGCCTGCCTCCTCAAATGAGGGCCAGGGCTGAAGAGCCCAGACAGAAACACATACCAGCTGGCCAGCCATGCAGGATGAAATCCCCCAAAGACCTGTTTCATCATAAGCAACAGCTGAGCCCATCACGATTGATGGGACGGCTGACCAGAGGACTCATTCCTCAGGTTCCTCCCTCCCTCTGTCTCAGTCAACATGAGCCACTGATTTTGTCAGGAGTGCCTGTGCTACTTGTCTGTGTGGCATGAACTCACATTCATGGGGAATAAGACCTACCTTTTGGTACAGTCCACCACAAGGCAAGAAGAAATGTCTGGTTTAAGCTCCCAGAAACCAGTGAAAAACTCCACATCCCAAAATGCACCTGGAGCAAATTTATAGCTTTTTAGGGAATGTCGATAGGTCTGCTCCCCTGCTGCTGGGACTGAGCTGTGCTTTGACACATGGCCATAACCCCATGGTGACAAAAGCTTCTGACATCACATATCTGCATTACCATCTCCAATGCTGCTACCACATTTTTAGGCCCTGCATTTGCCAACAGAGATGCAGGCATGGATGTTCATACCTGTGCTTTATCAGTGGTCTCATGAGCCTCCTGTTGTTTAAGCAGACCACTATAAACATCTTAGTGGTTCAAATATGGAAGCCTCACAACCAATGCATAATACGAGACAGGAACTCAGAAGGTTCTGAAAAGAAAGAAAAGACAGAGTCAGAGAGGATTTTCTCATAAGGTAAGGACCTTGAACAGAAACACAACAAAATTATCTGATGTGAACTCTTCAGAAGGCTGGCAGGCTTCTTCAGACGTACCCAGACTGCTGATCTGAACAGAGCACCCTGAGAAGTCCTTGTGAAGCAAGTGACAGGATAAACCAGCTTACAAGAAAGGAGAATGTCTGAGACAAGCATGCAATCAAGGGAGGAACTGTCACCTGGGAAGCCCTGTTCTATATCTCAGCTGTAATAAAAATAGAAGAGTCACCCAAAGACTCTCAGAAGGCAGAAATTGCAGTATCTGCATGCTTTTTGGTTTGCCTATGTACTGTGTATAGCCCCATGTTTACATACAACCCATTCACTCCTCTTTTTAGAAGACCCACACATTTAAATGGTTCTGTAATTATATTTCTTCATAGCAGCAGACATATTTGAAAAGAATATCAGACAGGCCAAGGGAACAAACTCTTCTTGGACTGTTTCCCATCCCTGTTATTTTCATTAAAAAACAGGGACAGCATTGGTGCACCAAGACTTAATGCTGTTTGCACTATGTGCCTGACTCAGGAAACAAGCTGTTTGTTATTATGGTTATTTCTGGCAATTCAGGCCATTACTGTTCTGAAACATAAAGCAATTCCTATTTCACCTCAAGTACTAGTCTACAGATTCAAAATGTGTGTGCTAAGTCTTAATCTACAGGGTGTCCCACCTGACTGACTGGGAAATAAATCCAAACAGAGCACAGCAAAAATTACAATAAGTTGCCTGCATCACTTCAGGCCATATTCATCAAGTGATGGCTGATAACTGCTGCATACTGAAAACACAGAGGAGCTGAGTATTGCAAATTCTAAGCCACTGCCCATTGTTTCCCTTTACTTCAAGTTCCTTAAAAAAAGGACAGATCCTCAGCTGCTGTCAATTAGCAGAATCTCATTCAAGCTGATGCTGAATTAAACAGGCTAAAGATGTGTGACCTGACTCTAGCAGAACAGCCTCTCCCCCACAATTACAGTGGAGCAGCTCAGCTTTGTTTAAGCATTCAATTTTCTAAAGGCTTTAAATCCACGTGCTCACAAAGACTGCTTGGAAAATTTGTAGGGGTCAGTGTAGGTTGTGTACAGTAGATCTGGGGACAATTATGTAGGCAACTCATAAGAAGAGTGTTCAAAAAATGGGGGTGAGGGGTGGGTGGAGTCTCAGTGACCACAAATTGTGGGTATAGTTCTCATCTTCCCCTTCATTCTTGGGTTGTAATCACTTGAAACACCCACAAGATGCTCTCTGGAATCCATCAATTTTGAGAATTAAAATGGTAAGTAGTATCCTTAAAATCAGCATTTTTAAAATACGGGATGTTCCCACCCCACTGTAACTGCACTTCTCTGTACAGCTCCTCATTTATCATTCATGTACTCAGTCTTCTCTGTTGCCTTCTTATAACCACCTCTGATTGTGGGGCAAAGGTAGCAGTTCTACAGCAATCAAGGAACATCTGAAGAAAAGCATAAGGTGGGACTATTCTTCATATTTCAGACTAGAAATCTACATGATTTACTGTAAACACCAGTCCTTTAACAAAGTATTCAGGATTTCAGGCTAAAATATGGGAAACCCCATATTAAATGAGAAGGCTGCCAACCTTATGAGCTCACCCATGAAGTGGATTACTATGTGCAGTCATAAAGATTTTCTAGACTACTCATTTTCACATGAGCTGATAGCTCAAGGGCATGTTTAGACAGTGGTTGATGCCTTTGAACCTGACCTACAACCAGCCATGTCAGTTCTAACCTAACCGTTGGCAGAAAATGGGGGGAAAAAGGAAAGAGGGTGAGACAGGTTGTCATGGTCTGCCTCTGTCAAAGGAGTTTGCAGTTTGAGAAAAATCAAAGCAGCAGAGCAGAAAGCTCAGATGAAGCTAAATAAAAACCACATATGCCAGGAAGGGGGAAGAAGTTCAGAGGCAAGGGAGGTCTGGGGAAAGGGTAGTGAAGTGTCAGGGGAAGAGGAAAGGGACAGGACTTGGAGCTTTCAGCCCCACTGAGGTCCAAGGCAGGAAGATGAATGCTTCCCTCTCCTCCCTGCCTCTTCTCTGTCCTCATTGGGACCTGGGCAACTCTTCTCCTGCATCCCATCTAGTGAGGGCAGCAATTCTTTGATTCCTCCTGGGAGCCAGCAATAGGGCAGTTTTTTCCACCTTCCTGGTCACTTCTGCGCAACACAGTGCGAGGCTAAAAATGCAGTGGGTCAATGCTTAGCACGCTGTCCTGAGGCCTGGCAACAAATTGAGAAGGAAAAGCGCCATTGACTGAGATGAATGCAAGAGTTCACACCTCTCATCTCCTGTGCATTTGCAGAGGGCAGTTTCATTCAGCAGAGTGCGCCTTATGAAGATGAATAGGTTACTTCACACTTCTTAAAAAAATTAATTCTGATTAAAGGTTAAGAGTCCAAAATCCACACACCCAATGAATTTCCTTGAAACTAACAGCACAACATAAATTTGCCATCCAAATACATAAACTTGCCATCACCTGAGTGATTTACAAAATGCATTCCTAAAAAAAAAAAAAAAAAAAAAAAAAAGTCTCCCTGGAGGTTGAAAGATTGCTGATGAGGGCATTTCTTTGGAATCAAACTGGTGTCAGTC
Source organism: Heliangelus exortis (assembly GCF_036169615.1). Taxonomy (NCBI): domain Eukaryota; kingdom Metazoa; phylum Chordata; class Aves; order Apodiformes; family Trochilidae; genus Heliangelus; species Heliangelus exortis. The sequence continues at coordinate 46,082,029 of NC_092424.1, forward strand.
AAAACGCACAGGAAGTCAGTTCCACAATGTTCATCACAGCTGGTGTGTTGTGCCTGTCACCTCCTCATCAGGCAAGGTGGAGCAGGGAGGCTGGCAAAGGCTTCAGCTCTTCAAGGAGGATCGGATCTCACACTGGGCTGGACTGGCCATAGCAGAATGCCCACTGGGCTGCACTGGTTGTTTCCCATATCAGCTGAAGGCTGGACTTTTGTTCCCATGAGCAGAAGTGGTTGATTATCAGTCTCAGGATCTGGGGGTGGCTAGCATGTAGGGATCAATCTTTATCCTCCCCTCTGTATGTGCTGGGACCCTGAGATGCCTTACGCCACATTCTGCTGTGCACAGAGATTGTTTGAGGGACAGCAAGAGAAATCAAGCTGAAAACCATAAGAAGCCAGGCAATACCCATTAAAGATATAGCCCCCCTCATTCCTCAGTGGGACAGGGAACAGATTGGAGTGGGTTGCTGGGCTGGCAAGGAGGGAATGTAATAAAGCAAGCCTGGCTGAAATTGGTGCAGGGGATTTCACAGATGGGTGACATACAAGGAATGCAAGATCGACTCATATGTGCAGTGAAATAACCCCATAGGCATGCAGAACTCTTGCAGGCGGCTGCCTTTGATGCAGATATAGCAATAGGTGCCAGCTGACAAGAAGTTATTGGCTCCTAAAATACGCATGAATTAAGAAGACAGGAAAGGAGGTGAGCTGGAAGTCACAGCCAAAAGTTATATACATGACAGCAGGTTGGGGAAGGAAAAAGATTGACATGTTTGATTGGGGGTGAGGGGGTGGTACATGGCTGTCACATTAAGATTTATGGAGTTAGGCCTTTTGGATGGTTTCCTCTCTTTCCACGTGAGAGGACAAGACCTCAGCACTTAGCACAGTGTGACCAAGTGCTCAAGAGAGGGGAAGAAACACACAGCAGCCACACAGCCTGTCCATCCCAGAATAGTGATGTTTCAACTACTCCTGTAGCTAAAGAGGCCCAAAAGAGACTTGCTTGCAATTAAACTATTTCTTTCCCACTAAAAGGCAAAGAAACTGGATGAAGACTGCTCATACATCGTGAAGTTGTTTACAGCCAGGATGACCTTCCCACCTTGTTGAGTTTGGGATCAGTTCGACATAGCAATCTAAAAGAGAAACTTTCCATAACCTATTGCCAGTTACTTGAATCAGTGATTTCCAAAATGTGGGCCACAGACAGCTGGTTGGTCATATGTGGCTGGCACTCCTCCCTTGCCACTGCTAATTCAGCCCAAGCATTGCTAAAAATATACTAAATGGTTTCCTAATATTGTGTTCTCATGTGATCACTAGCTAGTGTTGAAATGGGGATGTGAGAAAACCAAGGACATGAGAGATGGAACAGTGGTGCTCCACGTGCTGGGAGGTGGTAAAGGTAGGCATGGATCACTTCAGGGGAATGTTAGCTGCAAAACCATACTCCCACTTAAGAAAGAAAATAGAGATGCATAACAATTGGATGTACTGGGAAATCATATCATTTCAGTTAAGGCTGTTGAAAAGTGTGTAGATTGTTTTTATGGTTTGGTGGTTTTTAACATTTTCTTCTGTCTGTAACTATAATCTCATTTTATCCTGGGACTACACACACCGTACCAAGGAGTGTGACTCTGCTCACCTAACGTGGTGAGGTCTGGGCCCCAGAGCATGCTGTCAGACACCCCATGAAAAAGGTGTAACTTTAGTGTACGCAGCTCTTGACAGAGTAGTTAATAAACATCTGTGCCATCTGAGCAACACACTGCTTTGCGATTTGGGCACCTGAGGTTGTGCTGAGCAGCTGCAGAGCAAGCTGCATTTTGCTTGTAGGCAAAACTATCCATGCACCTGCCAGTGCTCCAGACCTGCATACCATTGCACAACCCAAACATTTCTGACTTCTGACCACAGGCTGTGTGCCTGGTGTGCTGTGGGTGGGATGCAATGCGGTGCAGCTGTCTCAAGAAGCATCTGGATCGAGTCAGATCTTTACATCTTTCATAGCAGAGAAGAAATGGGAAAACAGGCCTGATCAGCTTTCCTGACAGCATAAGAGATTACAAGGGTGGGGCATGGGAGTGTGTAGAACTGTTAAAATAAATTTAGAAAAAGGACCTGAACCAGTTGAGCCTCAGTTTATGTTCCTTGCCTGTTGCTTACATTTGCTTTCCTTAACAAAAATGGGTGGTGCTTCTCCAAAGCCCCAGGGAAACCAGAGCCTTACTGGGGCATTTTATTTGGAGCACTACACCCAAACGCAGGCTGTAATGCCCCGCAGATCCCTGGCGGCAGATTCCAGACAGGCCAGGATCCTTGGGAAGGCTGAGCAGTGATATCACCCACCTCCATGCCAGAAGGGATCTGGGAGCCTGTTCCAAGAAGATTCAGAGCTGTAGGCAGGACAAATAAAATTCTCACATGGTTTTCAGCCAGGCAGCTGCACGTAGTTCAGCAGGAAACTCTTTGTACTATGTGACCAGGTCACAGACATAAACAAAAGGGCACTGAGAGACTGAGTCAACAGCTGGGTTCTCATGTCCATCTGTGTCACATTCGTGACACTGAAAATCAAATGCTTACAAGAGGAACTTGACATCAAATGTGCATGCTGCAACATTTGTTATAAAGGGAACAGTAAAACATTAAAAAAAAAGTCATGCAGTTGCAAAAGTTTTACTGCTACTATAACACTAGCTGAAGGGTAAGTTTACAGCAAGAAGCAGACAGGAATTTAACAAGGCTGCTCACACTAATCCCCCTGAAACACCTCTCTCAAAAATTCCAGGACTGGTGGGCTGAACTGGCCTATTCCTTTAAGGGGAATAATGCAGGGAAAAGAGCAGCAGAACAGTCACCTGAGAGAAATGAAACAAAGCACATTAGAATCCTCCTGGGCCTCTTCTGGAGGAGACTTCACTTGCCATGCTGGCTTTTACTGCTCAACTTCTACTGAGGAATGCAGGTTATTGAATCCCCATAGGGGTCCGATGAAGTGGAAAACCAAGAAAAGATCCTATAAAATGACATCAGTGTCTTCTGGGGAGGAGTGGGAGCAGGTTCTCAGAAACCACGATGCCCAGTGTTACTGTTCACTCACAGTAACAGAGTTCACTCCACAGCACAACAATGAAGGGAAGGAAACAGGCTGGAAGGACACAGCTTGGAAGAACCTGTTAAATGCATTATAAAAGGCATTCCTGTTAGACCATTAATTTTTCCAGATTCATGTTTCATTCTTGAAGGAATCCTCTTTTCTTCCCCAGTGAAAGAGCAAATATTAAACATTTTGTTGACTATGGTAGCAGCATCCTTTAAATAAATGATGGGACTTTTCTTCTTAAACACAAGAGAGAAAACAGTGTTGGGTCATGTCCCTGTTCCTCTCCAGAACAGTAGGCAACAACTTCCCTGGTAAAACACAAAATTTTTTGCAGTTGCAGGGGACAGTAGAGGCCTGTTCCTCCTCCTCCTGCCATTGAGGGCATGCACACTTTAGGGAAGCTTGCCAAGAAAAGGAAGGTAAGAACATAATGGCAAATGGAGCTGAGTCAGCAGCGCCCTGGGTTTCAGCAAGCCCACACAGTGCCTCGGCACAGAGATGGAAGGGTTTCTTTGTACTTCTTTCCTTTGGGGACTGAGCTGTGGAGACCATCCCTCTAACAGCATCTTCTTGCAGGTGGAATTTCTATTCATCCTTGGCATCAAAGTATCGGGCTAAACACTGGCAGAAGCACTGGTTCTGTGGCAAAGGCCCCAAGTCTGTCAGGTAGGGTAAGAATCTTGCTGTAGCCTTGCTGTTAGAATCAGACCTAGCCTCAGAAGTACGGAAAGTGAGGCATTACCTAGAGGAAAAGGTGCCTCAGGAGAGGAAGCAGTCCAAGCATCATGGGGAGCCAAAGCACCATTGTTTGTGCTTTGTGTGTGGAAAAAGAAAAAGATCAGCTGCTCAAATGACTGCCCTTCATCTCCACCTGAGGTCAGATTCAAACCCGTTTCATTGCTTCTGCAGGGAAGAAAACTGCAGTATATTGCTGCTTTTGTGGGAAAACTGCCCTTTGAGCAGAGCCGACAGCTCCCTGTAAATTATCTTGCGCTTATCTAGGATGGGGGGAAAGTTTTTCTGGGCACTCGTGATCTGGTGGTGTATGAAATGGACTGCTGGATCATGTTATGACAACTGTAAATCCCAAGACAGTTACAGATCAGTCTCTCATAAAAAGACATTCTGAAATTTAGGAAGAACTTCGAGTGACCCACCAAAGGTTACCAGCTGCCTTCATGTCAGCACTGAGATTGGAATACCAGACTAGCTGGCCTCCAGTCAAAGTTTTGGCCCCACCTATCCTATATATAGATTATTTTATCGTATGCTCCCCCCTTATTGCTATGCAACTGGGTGTCAGAGCAAAAACACAATTAAACACTGGACTTGGGCCCCTCTGAACCAGATGTTGGGGATATTTTTCTCTGTTGCCCTTGTCTGAAAGGTGGCCATGCTCTGTAATCAATGTTCAAGCTGATTTTCCTAAAAAGGTTTTTAACTCTGAATTCTTTGGAAGAGAACTTGTTGCAATTTGCTCTTTGAAAAATCTTAAATAATTTCATTACAGTAGCAGCTGATCGAGCCTTCTTGTACCCAAGCCAAGTATTGCCTCAGGCTGAGGAAGAGGCCCATAAACATGGTTGTTTCGTAGCCAGTTGTAATTCTGATTCAGAAAAGATGCCAGTTCTTGCCAGCAAAGTTTGGTCTCCCATGCTCCTACTGCCATCACCTAGATGTCAGCAATCCTTAAAAAGTGCTCAAAGGCTTTTCTCAAGACTTAGGATGGCGGTACCACTTTTATACCCAGTCTAATCCTCTCTTTTAGTTCCTGAAATCAGCGGCCAAAATCCCAGTCCAACAGATGTGAAATTGTCCTGTATGACATCATTGTGAAGGTGCTGAGAGACAGCTGTTTTCTTCCAATATGTCCTAAGGCAACATCCTTGCTATAATAAATCAACAGTAATTTGCCATTGACTTTGCTCAAGTCAGTTTTTTCTTCTTAGAGGTCTCGATCATCCCGATGACAAATCAGGGGAAAATTTGTTCCAGGTTGGAGACTTGTTTTCTGCAGTGCCTCTCTCCTGCCTTATTATCACCAGTGAGTAAAACAGAGATATAAATTCACTTACTGAAGGGTTCTCCTTTCCCATGTTTTATGCTTTTGATCCATACAAGCACCCAAGGAAATTGGTTTCCAGCTATTTGTTTAGCTCAGCTTCTTCAGAAACACAGAGGGAACACCCACCGCAACTGTCTGCAGGGAAACAAGGCCTGATGGTACTATACTGCTTTCCCGTTGATCTGTTTTCCCCTCTCTAATTTTTATCCTCATGCCTATTTTAACTGTATATACACAAATACAGAATTTGTCTGTTTGGGACTTTTAAGTTACTTTCATTACAAAACCACGTAAAAAAGACAGCAAATCAATTTCATAGTCAGTGCTCACGCAGCAGGAGACAATTCATACTGACATCTGATACCTGCTGGCTGCTGCTTCCAATTATGCCAGATGCCAGAGAGTGGGGCTGTCGAAATAACAGTGTCGATGGTGCAATCAAACTAGTTAAGATTCTGGAAGTGTGTTGTGCTTGGTTCAGTGCGTCGTCAAGTTCCCACCATAAGCAAAATAGTGACACCTACTCCTTTTTTGTTAACTTCTTAACTGGCAAAGAGATACACATTAATTCAATGTAAAGTTGCATCTTTGGATACATAGCTGAATCTGCCCCGAGGCTAAATATCAAAAGATTGGAAGGATTCTGAATGAAAAGTGAAACAAACATGATAAGGATTTATAATAATACATCCTTACTAGATGCTACTACAAGACTGCATGATACCCCTCCAGGCAGGACCGTGTGTATTGCCTGCCCAGTGCTTTGAAGTGTTCTAGGGAATGCTGCTGTCATCAGATCAAATTTGATGCCTTCCTGAAATTGCCTCACAGCTTGTCAAGCAGGAGTAGTAGGAGAAGAGTAGGACAGGGTGTTGCTGAGGCATTAACTGATCAGCAGAGCCAGAGAGAGCTACGTTCTGTACAAAGTAGAATGCAGAGGTCAGGTTTGAATGGATCCACAGTGCAGTTCAGCCATATAGTCTGCTCTCCTCTTATCTCCCTAAAAGTTAAAAGAAAAGCAGAAGACTAAAAACAAAAACAAAAACAAAAACAAAAAAACAAAACAAAACAAAACAAAAAAAACAAAAAAAAACTAAAAAAAGCATATTGCCCTTCACAGTGACTACGGTCTCATTAAAAAGTCAGCCAACTAAAGAAATAATGTGCACACACAGAGGCAGAAACATTATCCCACACCTCCCAATGGTTGCATCACTCCCTGATCTTTGATGAAAGTATCTCCTGGAGAAAATGTAGTCCGTTCTTCCTTCCTTTCTTCTAGCAAGCTTCAGATTACAGTATCCATCAGCAAGGGGGCTGTGAGGTAAAATTTTTCAGCTGCTCCTCTGCAAGTTGGTCATAAACCACATTGTCCAAAGCAGGAGCACAGGACATTAGTTTAGCACACAAACACTCCACCAACACTTTACCTTGTCAATTAACACACCCAGACACTTTTCCCAGTAGTTACTTCATAGAAAGCTACAAACTACACAACAACGATAGCTATCCCTAGGATTAATTTTGTTCCCTCCAGAACACAGAGGATGCCACTGAGGGGCAAGGGAATGCACCAGGCTGACCTGTACCATGCTGCCATGAAGATGTAGCAACTTCCTGCATACAACAGCCCAAATGAGTGATGCAAACACTATGCACATGGAAACATCCAAACATCTCCTAACTGAAGAGACCAAAATGTCAGCTTTTAAATATATTTCTTTTTGCACGAAGGCATTGCTGGATGTACATCATCTTCACAGTCAGTGCACAGCTGCCAGTTTCCATTCCCAGACCATCAAAGTGACTGTATGTCTGCAGTGGCCGTTCCTACAAAGAGTAGGGAAAAGGCCATAATTTAAACAGCATATAAAAAAGCTCAATTTGGATGACTGGCCATAGCACCAGAAACATTCTGTTCTGAATTGGACAAAATCTGGTAGATACGTACATAGACAGTCATATTAATGCTGTTAAGATATTTACAGTGATCATAAATGCTAACTGCTGCTTTTAAATTCTTTCATCAAACTTTTCTAAACCTACTATATCTCTATTACTATAACCTACTATTAATTCCACATTAATACATTTTTAATATGCAATGGGGCTTTTATTAGCAGAACAAATAGCTGTCATATTAAATCTAAATTAGATACATAGTTGGGACTCTAATTTAAAATATTACTCTTAAATCTTTCAGACAGTAAGACTAAGAGCTAAATTAATCTCAAATACTATATGTTATTTGGAATAATTTTATAACACACTTATGCCTCAGATTTAATTACACACACCAGGGTTCTTTAACTCAGAACAGAGACAAGTTCAACAAAACTATGGCCTCTTCACCCAACCATATCCATCTCCTTCAAAGGAAAATTTGAACATCCAGGAAAATGCATTGAACCTTCAAACAATATCCAGTTCTGCTCATTGACTTAGACAGGATAGTGTGCCTAAACTATTTAATTAACTGTGGATATTAACTACTGTGTTAATGATATGAAGTAGAATCCATGTCACTGGCAGAATGTAACATATATGCTCTGTTACTGATTTGTTATGAGACAAAGAATAACATACTCAGTGTAAATACCTTGACTGAAAAAAAAGACTCAAGCATTGTTCAGTTAATTACTCAACTAATCACTTTTCTTCCAGTAATAGGCATTGACCTGCTCCGCTTTACTATATGTTTGAATTTTAGGCTTATTGATGCTGATAAAATTAGTATTTAGCTTAGATCTAATATATATGGAATTAGTGCACAGCCAGGAGATATTAAGCATTTAGCAGTATCTTATTTTTATAGCATTATTCAGTTGTCTGTCTTTCTCCTTTCCAATTTATCACACTGCTTGCAAAATCACAAATTATTTTTTCAGGACGTTTGCAGTCCAAGTGTAAATTACTCAAAAATAGTTGAGAGTGGGGAAAAGAAGAGGCAATTTCTTTCACAAAAAATGTACCTTAAAATTTTTTGCAAGAAACACTAAAGTGCAGACAGATGATGTCTTATTTTCCTAACTGAAAAACCTATTTACGCTTCTAAAACACACAGATATCAGAGAAAATAAAATATTAATTTCTATTTTTCTCAGATTTGTCAGAAATTTCTAAGCTCCACATAGGAAAAAAACCAAAAACATTTTTATGTGAAAAACTATTCCTAACAATGTGCCAGTTATGCTAAAGACTTTCCTTTTCCATTCAAAATTTTTGACCATTTTTAACAAAAGTTAAAATTGTTAAAACATGTAACAACACATGTAACTTTCTTGCCTACCATTTAGAAACTAGAGTCCATGGTTTGTTTGGTTTTTTTTAAAAGAAAACATAAAACAAAAAAACAACACAAAGAGACACGAGGAGATTATGTTATGTCTAAAATTAAATTATAAAGAACAAAAGTAACTACCAATAGGTGCATGTGTGGAAAGAAGCACAAGGGCTGCAGTAATAAGATCACACAGCTAATTTCAGGCTTCAGTGCCTTACAGCTTCTGGGATGCAGGACTTCATCTGCAGAGAGGGTAACCAGGAAAGGAAGATCTAAGATTGGGCTGGAAATTTTTTAATAACTGCTTCTCTCAGTGTGTTTTGTCATTTATGCTCAGCATCTCCCAGAGTTACACTGCACAGGAAACTGAAAATGAGGGAGAGGAAGCAAAAAGAATTCCAAAATTTACTACCTGTTTCCAGGTAGTAGAGAGGCAGAATTGCATTCTCTTTCTGTTTTTTTCATGCTTCCTTCAGCATGCTCAAGCATCCCAAGTTCTTACGTACATATTTTCAGACCTCTAAAACACCACTGAACCCTGATTAATTCCAATTCATTGTCCAAAGACTGAATCAATAATAAATGAGCTAATTACAACCAGTTGCCCCTCTGGGACTGTCACAAGGCTGATAAAGATCAACCGGTTTCAGAAACAAGCCATCACAGATCCTTATTCTTCCCTAAAGAACAATTTACGTTTACACTAAACCTCCAATTGCCACTGACGGACAACATGCTAAATGTATGTACCTTAGCCTAGACAAGACTCATAAAATATTTAGCTTCACAGTGTTGGCCAAAGGGACAGAGAGCCACAGCAGAGCAGTGCTTTTGCCCCTCTCTCTACACCATGAGCCACATGGAGTAGATCAAGTAGGACCATCTTCAGCCTGCTTGAATCTACAGAAGCGAGTGCCTCTTTTCGCAAAAAAAAAAAAAAAAACCAAACAAAAAAAAAAAAAACCGCATGATGAATGTATAGGGAAAACAATAATTTTGAAATGTCATGTCCGAGTGTTCAGATGGAAGAATGATAGATGTATAGATTTTCATGTCTTGCACATGGTATTGCTAATATAAATCATGGCAGCAGTGAATTAAGACATAAAGGAAGAAGAAACAGAGAGAGAGCAGAAAAAGAGAAGGTGGTCTCATGAGTCAGGGACAATGGAACAAATTCACTGCTGGCATCTTTTCCTTTATAAAAATGTTCAAGTGCTTCAGAGTTGTTAATGATGTGCTTTGACTGTGCTTCTCCATAGATGGAAAAGAGAAAGAGTAACATGAAGAACTCCTTCAGTGGTGAGAGCTGAAGGATCAGCTGGTGGAGCAGGAGCATTGTCTGGACAATACCTGCAGAGCTCCTAATGCATCACTTGCCCTGAATGTGCACAAAAAAACTTGTAAACCTTTCCTCACACATTTTCTGTATGCATTTATTCTCCTTACAAATGAGAAGCTATCATCCAGAGATAAGAGTTGAAAGTTTGAAGGCTGTTCCAACTTTACTTTATAACAAAACAGCTGCATGACATTAAACAATAAAAGGAAAAACAAAGGAGTGCCATGTTTGGGACTGGGGTTTCTCAGTAGGTTTCATTCAATACCTCCAACATTTCAAAATTCTAAAATTAGTTTATAACACTAACTGAAAGATAAAAATGTAAGGTACATGTTACTGAGCAGTGATTTTTGAAATCAGGCCCCTAGGCACATTGAGTTACTTATGCATCTGATCAGTATGATCATGATTGATCTGATCAGTATGATCACCAATTGTTCATCATCAATCCTTTACTAGGACCACCAAGGAAGTAGAGAAAGTGCTGGACCAGACTCCTCACAAATTCAAAAAATCTCAAATGTGTAAAAGGAATTGTTCACAAAGCTCTTAAACAAATTTTAAAAAAATACCAAAAAACAGATACCTGGCAAAATATTGTCAGAGTAAATCTAGTTACTTTGTAAATGCTTTAAGATACTCAGCTGTCAGCTGCAATCATGATGCAAAGTAATACCGTGATTCATTTGTTCTAATGGCACATGTGCAGTTAAGCAAGTGTTTTGTAATGAAAGTTTTCAAGTGCCTAGATATGCTATATTTAACTGGCCAAAAGCCAAACTTATATTCCGAGTTCGTGGTATCAAATTTGGTATAAAAGCTTAGATAAATGTCATGGTTCTAGCCAATAACCAGGAGACAGATGCTCCCAGGGGAAGATAAAAAAGAAAGGAGTAAGGGGGACGCAATTTAAAGTTGGGGGAAAAAAACAAAAACCAAAAAGCCAAAAAGCCACACATTAGGATAGGCTTAATGAAGAAGTAATAATGATGATGGTAAATTACCAATGTATACAAATATGTAAACATGGAACCCAGACACTTGAGCTGGTAATTGCTTCCCAACCAGCAGAGTCCCACATTGGACTCAGCAGAAGATGGGGGTGCCTGAGTCCTGGGTCCCAGTGACAGCCCACAACCTTGGAGCAGCCATGCCAGTCCTACTCAGAGAGGCAGGGGAAGGTGACTTCTCCTTGTGAATGATGTTCCTCTCCAGTGAGAAAAGAGGCTTCAGGATCAGCAGAGGGAGCCATTACAGACGAACAGACCCCAACCCCTCAGCACCCATCCCCAGGGGTCAGGGCCAGCTCCCTGTGGAGCCATTTCACACCGAGCCCCAGGGCCGGGAGCACTGTGATTGGTCCATGGGGGTCACCTGACCCGCTTTTCCCTCCCTCCCCATGGTCACTGCGCGGACACCGCTGGGCGGGACCGGGCGGGGTTTATCCTGCTCTTCCCAAACCAGGACAATAGAGGAGAAGGAAAAATTAGAAACATTTTACCTGTATTGTGCCAAATCATTGTAGTTACTCTCATTCTTGGAAAGCAACCAGTGGCTAGGATCTGACACTGCTGTGCAAAGTGTCAAGTATCAACGATGTTGATAACTCGCCTCAGTTTTTCCTTCAGAAAGCGAAAAAACCAAGAATCTGAAAGGCTCATTCGTTTTTTCAGACCAGGCATCCTTCCAGGCCTTTCTGGGAATGTGCATTTTCTTTTGCCCAAGCCTCATCAAGGAGACAAAAATCCCATTGGAGATCAGCCAGACAGAGAGGGACCTTGGAGTCTGGATTGACAGGAAGCTGAACATGAGCCAGCAGTGTGCCCAGGTAGCCAAGAAGGCCAATGGCATCCTGGCCTGTATCAGGAACAGCGTGGCCAGCAGGTCCAAGGAAGTGATTCTGCCCCTGTACTCAGCGCTGGTGAGGCCACACCTCGAGTCCTGTGTCCAGTTCTGGGCCCCTCAGTTCAGGAAGGATATCGAGGTCCTGGAGCAGGTCCAAAGGAGGGCAACCAGGCTGGTGAAGGGACTTGAGCACAGATCCTATGAGGAGAGGCTGAGGGAGCTGGGGCTGTTCAGCTTGGAGAAGAGGAGGCTCAGAGGAGACCTCATCACTCTCTACAACTCCCTGAAAGGAGGGTGTAGGCAGGGGGGGTTGGTCTCTTTTCCCTTGCAGCTCTCAGCAAGACAAGAGGACACGGTCTTAAGTTGTGCCGGGGGAGGTTTAGGTTGGACATTAGAAAGAATTTCTTTACCGAGAGGGTGATCAAGCATTGGAATGGGCTGCCCAGGGAAGTGGTGGATTCTCCATCCCTGGAGGTATTGAAAAAGAGACTGGATGTGGCACTCAGTGCCATGGTCTGGTAACTGCAGCAGTAGTGGATCAAGGGTTGAATCTGATGATCTCTGAGGTCCCTGCCAACCCAGCCAATTCTATGATTCTATGATTCTCCTGAACGGTGCTGTCACAGGGTCCCTTTCTGCAGTGAGTGCCCTTCCTGAGGGTGGAAGAGCCCTGTGTGTGGCCTATGTGTGCCTCCTCCTCTGACAAGCACGGAGCAAGCAGTGAGAAGTTTGCACTGAGGAGCTCAGATCAGAGCTAGTGGTTTTCTTCAGCTTGTTTAAAGATTTGAAGACTTTTCCCCAGAGCCTAGTTATTGAGAAAAATAGCAAGAAACAAGAGATGCCACAAACACTTTGTCAACTTCAGGTCTTTCTGGCTTAAAGATGTTAGAGAGAGCTGTTTCCAGCTATGTCAGGCCAGTGCAATGGTTTTACTGATAGACTGAGGAGGAACAATCTGTTCCGATTCAAATGCATTGTGTTCCATAGAAAGATGGGTTTTGCTCAGGAGGAATCCTACATGGGAATATTTTAACAGCATTGAGCAGTACCTAGGAGGTCACGTACTGTATTTTCAGAAAAGTAGAGATGTGTGTAAGCTTGGTTACTTGCTGTGGCTGGTTATTCAGAACAAACCAAAAGATATTCAAGCTGTGCTTAGAAAGCATAGCAAGACCTGTCTGCAACCACAGCTTTCTAAAAAACACAGAAGCTGTGGGTGCAGGCACAGTGTCTCTGTACAAGGATCCAAGGTGCAGCTTATGGATTCTTCATGAGATCACTGGGTTTTGTACATCAAAACCCTCTCAAATATTTGCTGTAAGCCCTTGCCCTGTATTATTTTTGAGTGGTGGATACATCTGTGTCTCAGAATAGATTGCTCAGTCAGGACTATCAGCACCAGCATCGATCTTGACTAGAAGGAACAGAATTATAAAGAAACATTTTTCTCCAAGGGCTCTGAAGAACAGATCAGGGCGAGGGAAAGCAGGCAATGAGATAAATTTCAGGCAAGAGAGGGAGATCAGAAGATATTTTTGCATACTGCAAGACATCCTTTTGCCTGCAGGAAAGCTAACAGAGCCGGTCATGGGGAATGCCAGGCTGCAAATGTTAGGAGAACAACTACAAACTTCCAGGACCTCAGCTCGGAAGGCAGTCCTAGAAAGACACCATGACATAAAAATGTTCCTAGAAACCCAGATCAGATCCAAGCCCTGGACTCTGCCCAGATTAAGACAGCTTGAAGACACGTGGCTCCAATTTGGGGAATACACCCAGAGTGGACTGGTTATGTATCCAGCAAGGGAAAGTCTGAGCAGGCTGTGACAAGGAGTTATTAATAGCTGTTGTCTTGCACCACCTGGCAAGTGCTTTGAAGACAATGGAGACTGAACAGTGCAGAGAGTTTCCACAGTGAAGGTCTAGTACTTTTCCTTGGCATTTTACTCACAAAATAATCTAGCCTTTCCTAGCTAAATACCCCCTGTCTTTGTCATGCGTGTCAGAAAGCACCCAAGTAAGAAAAAGCAATACTGTTGGAAAACTCTCAAAACCAAATATTCAAGCCTCTTGTTTACTTTCTCATGCTTTCACGAGGTGAATGAATGCTAGCCATGCACCATGCAGAAAATTGTCATCGCTGTGCAGATATTTTTCTCTGTGTGTATTTTTTGCCCATCTAACACAGAGAGCCCTCCCCACATTTCCACTGTATGTCAATTAAGGTGGTTTGTGGCGTTTTATTTTCAGATGGTCAAACAACTTCTCACTTAAAGGGAAACAAAACCAAAACTCAGCAAACCTTATCTAACAAGAACGCATATGGATGGCTTTATGCCAGAGAACCTCAGATTTTCTGTTTTATTGCCATTTTTGGCAATCAGGATTTCTTATCACATTCAAATGCACTGAAGGGGTGGCTACAATGAAGCTGGCTGGAAAAAAGCAAAACACTGTTCTGGTGAAGCATCCGAAGAGGCAACAGAGCTAAAAAAGGAAGCTAGGATGGCTACCAGATTATGGATATATCTTTTCTCATAGGCTTTCCTGGAGTGGGAGCTGCACAGAATCAGTTCAGCCTAAAGCAGGTCAAAAATACCCTCTCATGTCCAAAATCTTTAGCTTGCTGCTGAGCTGGGTACAAGACTCATTTTAAGATCCTGTTGATTTTTAAAACATTGCTCAATTTAGGATTCTATATAACTAAATGAGGTTTCAGTTCCCTGTTGCACAGGTCATGTTCTGTACTTGGTAGATATTGGGCTGCAGCATATATAGAAACACCATAGTGCTATAAATCACGAAGTGTCAGTCTTTTCGTATTATGTCCAGCAGCCCTGGAACATACTGCTTGCAGAGATTCAGGAAACAATTCTGTAAATACTGTCACATGAAGGTTAAAAGCATATTTCAACAATAATTTCTTTTCTAATCCTCATAGTAGTAATTGGTTTGGACTTCAATCATAATATGTCTCGTTATTTTCAACACTGAGAGCATAATTTGTGTAGGTATGTGTTGCAGTCAAAGGCAGGCTGCATGAAATAAACGGAAAATTTCCCATACACCCTGTCATGTAGAGTACAAGGAGACTGTATTTTTGAACTGAAAAGATTTCTCTATGCTTTCCTAGTCTGTTCTGCATGGAACTCACAAGCAGCAATGCTCACAGTGTTGCAAGTGCAGAACCTAATATTCACACTGTTCATTGCAAATTCAGATGCACTGTCTGAGACATCACATGAGGTCATAAAACCCCACAGCTATTAACTTAGAGACAATAATTACTGAATCTGACCTGAAACCCACATACAAAGTCATAGGACTGCAGATAATCAAATCAGACTTTTCTGCGAATAGAGACAG